>NW_015665397.1:6095-18195 GCF_001515625.1 Sinocyclocheilus rhinocerous
CTTACAAATGAGGACAATTAAAGCAGTCAAAACTAACAAAAGAGCAACAATATATAAGTGCAAATGACAAGCCACGCAGTACACGCACGTAGCAATTTTTTTTTTATTATTGAAACTTTTTTATTACTGTTATTAAAAATATTTTATTATTATTTTAATTATACAAATTTAAATTAATAATTATATTACAATTGCCTTAAAATTATGCACTAAAAGGGGTATTTATTAATAATATTAATAATAAAACACAATAATAATGACAAATTGTTATTAAAATTATTTTTATTAATATTTGAATCATAAAACTAAATAAAACAAAAATATTGCAATTGTTGTAAAACTATTTGTGCTATTAAATAAAATTAGTATTTAATAATAATAACAATAATAATAATATTACTGTTATTCAAAATATTTTATTTTATTATGTTAATTATACAAATTAAAATCAATAAAGCAATATATCACAATTAAATTATTTACAATTACATATTATTATTATTATTATTAATGACCGTTTATTATTATTAAATAATTATTGCAAGCAATTGCAATAATACTACTTGTAAACTTAAATAACATTAGTATTTAATTGAATTAATCATATTAAAAATAATTCATTTTATTTTACAAAAACAAAATTACAATATTAATTTGTTTGTTTTCAAACATTAAACTATGACAATAAAGATAAAGATTAAATCTTGAATCTATTGAGCTATTATTTTGGTCAGAAACCGCAGGGAGAGATTAAAGCTTCTCTTTGGTTAATAACAGATTTATAAAGGATTTTCAGTACAAATTTGGGAAGATAAATGACGAGTGCTGCATTTTCAAATGGACGTTATAAGCAACCCAAACTCATAGCACTTGCAGAGGTGGAGTTAGTATGGCTCAGCATTTACTGAAACACATTTTAAACGTATTTGAAAACTATTTATACTATTTTATAACAGTGTCGTATTTTCCCTCTGATTTACACATTCCTGCTGGCTGCAGGTTTAATCTAGTTTCTGTGATCGCTCGCAGGTCTACAGCTCTTCTACTAATATCAAGACCACATCTGTATGCTCACCCTGTCAAGCATGCGGTTCAGCAGACGAGGAACCACAGGGAATACGGTGGGCTTCAGGGTCGTGAGGTCATCCATCAGAATTCGAATGTCACCCTGGAAGTATCCGATACGTGCGCCGTGCATCAGAATCACACCCAAATAAAATAATATTAAAATATTAATTAAATTTAACAGATTATTTAACAGATCATTAAAGTAAAATGTGGCCCTGGAGCACAAAACCAGTCTTAAGTCGCTGGGGTATATTTGTAGCAATAGCCAACAATACATTGTATGGGTCAAAATTATCGATTTTTATTTTATGCCAAAAATCATTAGGATATAAATTAAAGATCATGCTCCATGAAGATATTTTGTACATTTCCTACCGCAAATATATCAAAACTTAATTTTTGATTAGTAATATGCATTGCTAAGAACTTCATTTGGACAACTTTAAAGGTGATTTTCTCAATATTTAGATTTTTTGCTCCCTCATATTCCAGATTTTCAAATAGTTGTATCTTCAGCTTTCAGATAATGTTTAAATCTCAATTTCAAAAAATTGACCCTTATGACTGGTTTTGTGGTCCAGGCTCACAAATATGACTTTTTCCAATAATAAACCAAATATGCACAACAGAATCTTTCTAGTTAGACACTTAGCTGATGCTTTTATCCTAAATATCTGTAATACAGTAACATATTACAGGTCCAGCCCCCTGGAGGATCATTTCTTACAAATAAATGACTGAATTTAATAACAAAATAAATTACTGAATTCGTTTATAAAATTAAAATGCAAAATAATAATAATTTTAACAAATATTACACAATATAAATAATATAGTGTTTCTTGTCATTAAAGTTATGAGAACTGGGGATAAAATATGCTTAACTCATGAAAATAAGTTCCTAAAAAGTTTTTAGCCAAAAGGTGATTAAAAAAAAAAGTACAAATTTGCATTCTGCTTGAGAAATGTATTAGAAGTTGTGCTATTATTTGAGAATGTATTTACCTTTGTGACGTAGATGAAGGCAGAAACATTAGACGCTATGTTTCTGTGGGTGAGCATCGCTCCTTTAGGGTTTCCTTGTGAGAAACCAAACGAGAAAACGTTGTGTCCATCATTACACTCAATTCACATGTGGCCTGAAATTCTTCTTGATTCTTCTTGAAATTTTCAAACTGATATTAAAATCAAGAATTTGGAGTGCTAGAAGAGACATTTACAGTTCTGCATTGGTCAGACACTTTTATCCAAAGGACATTACATTGCATTGAAGCCAAATGTACATTGATATCAATTCATGTATTTTCTGGGAATTGTACCCATGGATCTTAGTGTTGCTAGTGCATCATACCTGTGGTTCCACTTGTAAAACAAATAATAGCCAAGTCATCAGGCTGAGGGGGCTGCAAATACAGGAGGAGTTAAATACATATTGAGAATTTTAAAGAAATAATAAATGCACAGAAAAGTAGCATCCAGACTTTTTCCAGAAACAAACCTTTTATAATTATAAAATATACACTGGCAAACTGAAAAAGAAACTACAGTACTAACCACAGGATGCTGTCGATGAGCCTTGCCGATATTCTGCGAAGGAAGGGAAACTTATTTAAAGAAATGATGGAGACAGAGGAAGCTCAGTGAAAGAGGAAGAAACTGCAGGCGTGAATGAGGTTTGTGTTTGTGACTGACAGCAATCAAACACAAGCACAGCCAATATAAACCTTCATCTCGCTCAGGAAATAAAAAGTCAAGTGGCAGATCAAACTTAGAAAGTTAAAGTGTAAATAAGGATTTCCCAAACTGAAGTTCACAAGATGATGAAATGGTAATTAAATAATACAAATGTAAAATAAAATATAGAATTTATAAATAATTTAATTTTAAAAAACTAATAATTTTAAAACAAATATAAAAACACTTAATAAGCAACTTACATTATGAAAATGTAGTATTAAAATAAATACGTAATATTAAACTAAAACATGACAAAAAATTGTATCATAATGTCAAAATAATAAAATAAATCTATTAAAATAAATGACAAATGTAATCATAAAATATTATATAAAATATTTAAATAAATAATACAAAAAAAACACTTATTTATGAAATAACTAAATAATGAAAAAATAATAAAATTTAAATAAACTTAAATAAAAAAATGTAATATTAAAATAAATACACAATATTAAATTAAAATAGACTTAATTTAAATAAAAAAAATGTTACAATGAAAAACAAAAGAAAAATACAAATACAAATTAAAACAAATACAACTACAAAAATATCATCAAAATTATATTTAATATAAATATAAAATGTAATATTGAAATAAATAATATTAAAATAAAACAAAACGTGAACAACATAATTAAATCATAAAATGTAATATTGAAAAATACATATTAAAATAAAAACAAATCATATTAAAACACTTAAAAAAAACACACTAAAATTAAATAGTTTATTTCTTTATCTGCATGTCATGTGACCAATAACAGTCATCACAGAAAAGTGAACATGCAAATAGGTTTTTAAATTAGTGAAATATAACAAATATTTTTTGAAAAATATTTATTTGAAATCTTTTTTTTTTTTTTTTATGGTACTCTATGGTATTCTTTTACATAAATACTATTGTACATGAATATGATATAGAATATGATATAGTTCATCCAATTCCATAACTGTAACATGGTACTAAGTTAGTAGGCTTGAAGGACGTTCTATAAATAGCAGCTGAAGTGTCAGTGAGCTCTGAGGGCAAGCGGTCAGTAATGCAGGTCACCCAGTTACCACAGCTGATCCGCGATCCGGGTCACAGCAAGACAAACACACCCCACCAGACGCAAACACACGCATCGATCGCATTCACTGGGGTTAAGCAAAGATTTGAGCAGACAAGCTGCGGTTTATTCACCTCTGCGTCTCTCAGACTGATGATGTCGATGCCGCACTGCTGTGCTCTGCTAACCAAATCAGTGTCAAAGTTTTCCATGAGGATCAGGGTTTTGACTGAGTGCTGCCGGCCCGAAACACAGTCCAACAGCAGCTTGGCCTTCTCAGGGACGTCACATACGACTGTAGAGATACCGGCTGCAAAACACACACAAATGCATGTAGTAAAACAGACAAACAATCATAAAAAATAAACAAATACATTCATTCTCTTGATCTTGATGCTGAATACTTCAAGTTAGGAATCTCTAACCCTAATAATGACCTAGCAAACACCAATAAAAAGACAACAGATGGATCTTGTATGACACATCTGCATGCATACTAAAATCAATGAGTAATCAATAACAAACTTAATGTAAACACACTATTTCAATATAAAACTGCATAAAAATCTGACATACTTTTGTCGAGGATGTAGCTTATCGCTTCTGTGCCCAAGGTGTCATACAGAGGAACGGATATCAGAGAGTATGTGTAGCAGGCCAGCTCTGAAATCGTCCACTGGATAAAGATTTCTGACATTAGTGATCAAATATTTGCAATCTCAAGCGTTAGAAGATGAACTGCACATTTGTTCATTGTAACCTGTTGGTCACACATTTAGAGTCCCAAACAGAGCAAAAACTCAAGACAGGAGATTTTAAAGTTATCATTCCAATTTAAATTGAAATTAAAGATTCATTTTATCTTTTAAAGGTGAAGTGTATATTATCTAATTGCAAATAATGCTTTCTAACGTTTTTTTTATTTTTTTATCTGCGATTGGTTATACAAAGACTATATTAAAGAAAAATTAATATAGAAAAAAAAAACTGATTTGGAGAAATGTAGCATTACATCACTTGCTCAAAAACAGATCCTCTGCAGTGAAAAACACTTTCAGTGGGTGCCATCACAATGAGAGTCCAAACAGCTGATAAAAACAAATCCATCATTTATCCATTTTTAACTTCAAACTGTTGCTTCCGGACAAATATAAGTCCATAATCCATGATAAAGTTTCCTTCAGTGAAAAGGACAGTCCCCTGTTGTCTTCTGTTCTATGCATATTTCTCTCTTGATTCAGACAAGACTTTCTTTACTGGAGAAAGCAATATTATTTATAGAGGACTTATATTTTTGCCTGAAGCAATGGTTTGGTATTAAAAAATGATGGATTTGTTTCTCAAATACATTCAGCTTTTCCCTTCCCGAGACGTTAGTTAATGAACTGGAGTGGTGTGGATTATTGTGATGTTTTTATCAGCTGTTTGGACTCTCATTCTGACGGCACCCATTCACTGCAGAGGATCCATTGGAGAGTGAGTGATGTAATGCTACATTTCTCCAAATTCAGTTAAGAAATTTTCTGCACATTTCCAATTTTGGGTGAACTATTCCTTTAAGATGAATTGCATCATTAATTTAAACCAGGTTAAAATCTAAACACAAGTGTAAAGATGCATTTGGGCAATAAATCACATATTTATTAGCTCTGACCTCTGGTCTGTTCTGAGAGAAGATGCCGATGTAGGGGTCTCCATCCTTCGAGTGTCCTTTGTGCAAAAACGCTGATCCCAAATTCTCTGCTCGCTCAATCACCTGATGAAGAGGAAATGACAAATAACTTAACCAAACCAGAAAACGACTTACGCAGTTCACTGTGCACAAGAAGGGTGGAGAAATTAAGAAAAGATCCATATCATCCACCATAAACTTATTTCTCTAAATAGTTTAAATTCAATTCCAATTCAAAGAACTTCATTTTTCCATTTGGAACGTAATATGTTAAAGATTATCAGTGCATGCATTCAGTATCATGTGCAATCTATGTAGCTTATTAACAAGACAACAACATAAGGAATGTAAATTTGACTGCTTCAGCAGTTAAACAAGTTCCCACACGCCCGTTTTACAGTTTGACCACCTGTGCAAGTGCGACCTTCACAACCACGCCAACAACCTACAAGAAACCTGCACTTAAGAGGTCTGAAATCCAAAACCAGCTTCTCCACAGTTGTGTGTCGGATGCTCTAATTACACATCACACAGATTAGGCATTTTGAAAGAACATAATGTCTCACTATATGAATTACTTCACAGTTTTTACAGCATGATAGATGTAAATTATGTAAAGTTTTTATGAAATGACCCAGTGCACCAGGTAACTTATTAACTTGAAAGCCAAGAGAACATTAAATGTGAGCTATAATAAGTCCCAAAGCTCAACAATAAAGACGGGCGGATGGCATGCACCAGTGTTGAGAGATGGGCCAGTTCTGCATTGTGACATTTTACATTTGTACGCTTATGTCTTAAAACACTTCTGTTTTCTGTGATGGATTTAACATTGTGAAATCTGCTGATTTAAATATCACCAAGGTAAAGTTATGAAGCATCAGTCCGAATGCTTTGAAAATGACAAACAATACACTGCACGCCATAATTTTTAGCAAAAGTATGTTTATGAATTTACTGCTGCTGAGTTGAATTGTAGATGCAAATTTCCAAATATTATTGCAAAATATGAATTTAATAAATTATCTGCATTCAAATTATTATTGATAACCTTATATTTATGAATTTACTGCTGCTGAGTTGAATTGTAGATGCAAATTTCCAAATATTATTGCAAAATATGAATTTAATAAATTATCTGCATTCAAATTATTATTGATAACCTTAAAGGGATAGTTCAGCCGAAAATGAAAATTGTGTCATTAATTACTCACCCTCATGTCGTTCCAAACCCATAAGACCTCCGTTCATCTTCGGAACACATTTTTGGATGAACTAACCCTTTAACATTTAATAGGAAATATAAAATAAATGTATTGCTTACATACAAAAATGTAAAAATAAAAGTTTTTTTATTTATATAGCACATTTAAAACAGACACAAGACTGACCAAAGTGCTTCACAGTAAAAATCTATCTTAGTGGCGAGGTTAGTGAAAATATCAGAAGACTTACATAATTACAAAAGCATGTATCAATTACAAAAAGCATGGATCAAAACAGAAACAGACATGGATGCAGAAGTGTCATCCTACCTCTGAGTACGAAAGCCATTCATACGGCTGCTTTGGTTTTCTTGATCCCAGACAGGGACCGTTTTCTGAAAGAAAATGTAAAGATATCACATAAAGGCCCATTTGATTTTTCAGTTTGTTGTTTTTATACAGAAAATATTCAACATCATGTGATATATTAATGCTGACCACTTAACCACAGGTTGACATAGCATTTCATTGCAAAATATAACTATATTATCACCAAATCTTTATATAAAGTTAGATATACAAGTATGTTCAACTTTATCATTTATTCATTGCTTCAAGGTTGAAATATAAGTGAAAAGTACATACTTGACTCCCTCAGACCCCTGTGAAAGCACTCGTACATGGTCTTGGCGTCCTCGTAGAAATGGCTCAAGAGCGGTCCTCCGTTTAAAACTGCCCCTCGACGAGCAAATTCTCCACCCTGATCGACAAAAAGCATATTTTATATTAAATCTCTGATTGCAGTAAGACAGGCTTTGAGTTCATGTTAATGTAGTATTGTCTTACCGGCAGCTCTACTGACTGCATGCGCAGGTCACAGGGCGCTTTGAGGGCTTTGGGTCTGGTGGCGACCCAGTATGCTGTGACGGCGGTGAACGCACCCATGCCAAGGAGAATGTTTGTGGAGAGGCTGCGGAAATAGTCCCTCACCTCAGACAGCTCAGGGATTCGCAGCTGCTTCAACAGCTCGTGTGCCTGCATGACTACAGCGAACTCAATCTGTGGAGGACAACAGGGGTTAAATTAGGCCCTACTGCGCTTATACCCTGGTACAGGGGAAAAAATACTTTGATATTACCATATTTATGTATCATGGAATGGCAAGAAACTTCAAAAGACAAAAAACTGATAAGCAGAGTTGACGGTATCTGTTCCTTGTTTGTTGTAGTGCTTGTTTTTGTGTTTTCAAAATTGAATACAAAATAGAAATAAATAAACAAATAAAAGTAATTAAGTAAGTGGTTTACCATGGTACATGTCCAAAAAAATGGTATTATTTGTGAAATCATTTTAAAGGAGAAATAAAATAAATACACACACATATATATATATATATATATGTATATTTATAATATTCCAAGGAACTTCAACAGATCAAAAGGTGGTATTACCAGGGTACAAAAAAAATCATGGTACTTCTAGAAAACACAAAAGGTTGTTTTTATTAAATTTTTTTGCATTGTGACATTATTTTCATGGCAAGCACATTTTTAATCCCAAATAAATTACCATAATGCAAAATTTCTAAAAGATCAAAAGAAATATGAGAAATGTGTTTGTGTCTGGCAGGCAACTTTCTTATTGTCCTTCAGTGATTCATAAAATCAGTCCTGTTAAATCTGTTTTTATTGGCACATTATTGACCTGTAAAATCCTGTCAAGTGTTTTGAAATATTGCGGAAAACCCTTTGATTAAATCTTAGCAATCAATTGGTTAATCAACATGAACTGTGACACATTATCTTTGCAGGGAAACAGTCAGTGCTGAACGATCAGATGTTCTGCAAGGTTATCTTCATCTGCTACACCTGTGATTCAGCTCACATCAAGCTTTGCTTTTACATAACAACAAACCTTCACAGCAATCAACACTCCTGTTATTAAACCTACATTTTACAAAACAGGTTTCTGGACAAAATTAACCCCAACAGCTAAAACTAGTGTTCGCTAGATATTTTGCATTGTGACATTATTTTCATGACTACTAAGCACATTTAAACTTGAAAGATAAATTTAAACACACTCTCTGTTTCTTATTAAACTATGCATTCAGTGAAATTTAGTTTAACAGATAATGGCATAGTGTATACTTACAAGTTACAACTGTACTTTTTAAAAATGTATTTTATAATTCACTTTTAATTTCACATTACATACAGTAACTGTCATAAAAGGGCAAAAAACTTTAACAATAACCTTAAAAATAACAATTTTTCTGCAATAAATATTGTAAATTTATAATATTACTAGAATACTTTTTACAAGAAAATACTTTCAGACTTTAAAATTTCACAGTTAATTCAATGCGTTACTTGCCGTTTGTTTGTAATTATTCCTAAGTGATTCCTTTGTAATTATTTCTCAGTAAAACTGTTTTAAAGTAAGTCCTGCAGTGCACTGATCATCAACATTTTTAGTTGAACAAAAGGAACGTTTTTTATTTGATTAGTTTATCAGAGGATCTGAACATTGAACAGGTCCAACTACACATTATAATCATATTCAAATTAACTATATAAACTACAGGTTTAATTTGCAACAAGCTAACTCTGTTAGCAGCAGCATTAGGGCCATGAGTCACCTTAGTCAGCTATGTGATTCATGTTAAACCTTGCGAGGACGCGTTACCCCTTTAACCTCTCACACACTTCTATTCTTACTGCCCCGGGGCAGATCATTCTGAGAAACTGCCTTCACTTAGTGAGTAAAAACAGACACAGCGTGAAGCCCTTGTAAACTCATCCATGACTGCATACAAACAACGCAGAGTTAAATCCTGTGGAGACTTGGAGCTAAAATACTACAAACCATTCAATATCCTCATTCTTTCAGAACAGCAAATACTAAATTCTCTGCATTCTGACAAAAGCAATTGTACTATAAAATAGTTTCTTCAACTTGGCTAGTACATGCCTTTGCATGAAAACCTGCCCTTCATCAAGGTTTTGACAGCAAAGTCTAACCATCTCAAATCACTTGGCAAGAACTCAACATGACCAACACACAACACACACACACACACTTCACCTGAGACTAGAAGAATAAGGTAGGTCCAAACGTGAGCGCCGATGTGCTTCCCACACCCACAGAATCACGCCAACAGGAAGGTGAAACGACCAGGTGAAGGTAAAAACAGTTCAGTCTGAACATCTACAGGTTGAGTTCATGTGCAACCGCGGGTCAGACCCCTGCCGACCCCTTCCTGCTCCTTATTGGACAGACACACACTCTTAGAACCTGCTGCGTCAGCCAATCACAGAACAGGAAGTCAAACAAGCAACGACCAATAGTTAAAGTCCTAAAAGTCACAACTGACTGATTGTTACTGTGTCAATACTCAACAAGAACTATATGCTGATTACATTATGTTGATATTCTGTGATAAAAACTGACTGACATGTTTTGTTTTTTCGTTTTTTTAATTAATACTTATACTTAGCAAGGATGCATTAAAATGATCAAAAGTGACACTAAAGACATTTATAATGTTACAAAGATTTCTACAGTCTATTCATCAAAAAAATCCTGAAAAAACAATGAATTATGATTTACACAAAAAATAGCAGCACAACTGTTTTCAACATTTAAAATAATTAGAAATGTTTCTTGAGCAGCAAATCAGCATATTAGATTGATTTCTGAAAGATCATGTGACACTGACTGAAGACTGCAGTAATGATGCTGAAAATTCAGCTTTGATCACAGGAATAAATTATATTTTGTATTCATTAGAAAACAGCTATTTTAAATTGTAATAATATTCCACAATATCACTGTATTTTTGATCAAATAAATGCAGCCTTAGTGAGTATAAGAGACTTCTTTCAAACATTACAAATATTTGACCTGAAACTTTTGAAGAAAATTGAATGCCAATAAATCGCAAAATTTCTAAATATCAGCCAAGTTGATATATCTGTCAATAGCATCACACTTCTGTTCATTTATTAAAGATCTCCTTATTATCTCACTGTGTTTGGTGTCGACCCGTCATGAGGACCTGATAAACAGAAACACTGTGATAAACATCATTCCACTGGTGTACAAACTTTCCAGGGCAAAGGTAACATGACCACAGCCACGTCCTTTAAACTCTTCCTGTGACGGGCGGGGGGTGAATGAGACCAATGACAGACCCTCAGGCCGAACAGAATTCTCACTACTGTAATATACCTCTTTTTGGGTCCCATTGTTTTTTTTATTGGTGATTCATTATAAAATAGATATTAATATTTACTTAACATACATTTTCTCAGCATAAAGGCATGACAGCATATAATACTACCATTACATAATCTTCTGATAAAAAGTCTGGGGTTGTTAAGATTTTTTTATGTTTTTGAAAGAAGTCTCTTCTGCGTATCAAGGCTGCATTTATTTGATCAAAAATACAGTAAAAACAGCAATACTGCGAAATATTATTACAATTTAAAACTGTTTTCTATGTGAATATATAGTAAAATGTATAAAATTTTTTCTGTGATGCAAAGCTGAATTTTCAGTATCATTACTCCAGTCTTCAGTGTCACATGATCCTTTAGAAATCATTCTAATATGCTCCCGATGGGCGCAGACACAACCCCCTCCCAGAGCAGGGAAAACAAATGGAAAACAGTGGCATGAAGTTGAGTGGAACAGATCCAGATATATTAAAGTATAATATTGACAACAGTTGTGCTGCTTAATTTTGTGGAAATAAATAATACCATATTTTATTTCAGGATTCTTTGATGAATATAAAGTTCAAAGGAACAACATTTATTTAAAACAGAAATCTTCTATAACATTATAAATGTCTTTATGCACTTTTCAAAAAAAAAAAAAAACTTTAAGAATGAAACCATAAAAAATGGCCCTAAATGCAAAGCACAATTTCTTAGGCTTTATGGTGAATTATGACCCAGACACATTCTTGAGAGGTTTCGTGAGATTCCCTTCTCTACTATTCACTCTAGATCGATCCATTCAGGCATTCATAAGGAATGTTTACATAGCTTCAAAACCCACACAACAGACAAGATTGCATCACACTGCCTGTCAAACACTCAGTGACAAGTTCCAATGAGACTGAGCTAACAGAAATGAATCAGGAGGTGCTTACCTCAGCAATGACCGTCAATAAATAAATATAGATCCAGATATATTAAAGGCATGCGATTTATGACGAGCGGACATATGACATCCGCATTAGGCTCAAGAACAAGACAGTTTTCCACTGATTTGAGGTGTAAGCTTTAGTGCAATGTGAATTAAGTCAATTCAAAATCAAAAGTCAAAATCAAAACTTATATATATATATATATATA
>NW_015665397.1:18469-21330 GCF_001515625.1 Sinocyclocheilus rhinocerous
AAAAAAAAAAAAAAACTTTAAGAATGAAACCATAAAAAATGGCCCTAAATGCAAAGCACAATTTCTTAGGCTTTATGGTGAATTATGACCCAGACACATTCTTGAGAGGTTTCGTGAGATTCCCTTCTCTACTATTCACTCTAGATCATTTCATTCAGGCATTCATAAGGAATGTTTACATAGCTTCAAAACCCACACAACAGACAAGATTGCATCACACTGCCTGTCAAACACTCAGTGACAAGTTCCAATGAGACTGAGCTAACAGAAATGAATCAGGAGGTGCTTACCTCAGCAATGACCGTCAATAAATAAATATTGACCAATCAATCGGCAGATGTATCGTTCTATCCATGATAAAGGGCACACAACTAAAGGCTAGTCAAACTGAGAAGTGGAAAGTGGTATCTTTGATTCAGTGCTGCAACTATTCAAAAACTACAACATTAGACAATTATGAGTCTGTTGCATCATGGGTTAGACAGCTGATCTTATTTACAGCTTTAGACAATAATAAACCTAATAAACCAGATTAAATCAGACAGGCAGTATCAGTCTGACCTTGTGATATCTATGACATGTCTCTGACCGGGACAAAGGTTGAGTTTTACTCTGCTTATGAGTGTTGACAAAATATCGACCTACACTGCCATCTCACTTATAGATTCTTGAAAGATATGTGACCTATAAATGCATGGATGAATACAACAATCAGCAGCATTCATTATTAATAAAGATGAACAGGTGTGGTCTACAGGCACCCATTCACACGCTCAGACACCCATTTTGTCCTGCGTATCAGGAGTCCGTTTCCAAACCCTTAGTTTCCACCATACCTGTTCATTAGCAACACAATGACCAAACCAAACAAGTCCTGCAAGAATACCAAATTACACATGAATCACATTGTCTTAAACCAAAATACAACCAACCATCTACACAACCACAATGAGGGCAAGAAATAATATACAATCATAGTGTGTACACTACAGCTTTACAGTAATGGAAAATCTGAAATCGCATGAAACTGCATGCATTGTCTGTTTGTTTTTTTCCCCCATGAAAGCCTATTGTTTAATACTAAACCTTTAATTTATGCACACAGCTGATTTCCACAGGTAGGAGGGATGCTGGGAATGAAAACAATAAATAGAAACATGGCTGTCGCCATACAACAAGGTCAAAAGGGACACAATGGATCTCATGCAAGACGACATTCTATGTGGGCCACAATACTTTAATACAGATTAATGCTCAATTTCTAGGAGGAAAATTAAAATCTATAACTGTACTTTTGCTAAACCGCATGATGAATGCATTTAGAGGTCAGCAAGTAAAATGAAGAACTTGAGTCATAGTATATAGTCATACACCTATGGCAGATGACTTTCTGTCTCTAATTCACAAACCAAGAGCAGCTTCAAATATTAAACACATAGGCTCTTTACAAAACACATGCTAATTTAAAAGTAAGGGTTTGCACTTCACACAATGTGCATTTGTTAAATTATTAAAATACATATCCAAACAACAACAACTAAAGTCGAAACTGGAATAAAGAGGAGTTCATAGTGTCATATTTCAGTTCCACACATGCTCTTCTGCAGTCATCCATATGCATCAATGACACGTTGCAATGTTGCAAAACACTATCAAAGTTGCTATTATGCTACTGTATAACGCATTTCATTACTCAATGAAGAATAAAATACATCAGGAACTGCAAAAGACTATTAAACCGGCTTTACTGACCTGTATGAGACAGAACTCTTCTGATAAACGCCCATGCGTGTCTGACGGCGAGCGTTTACTACTTTTCCCGCTGTGTTTGGTCGCCAAAATCTCCACCAATCAGAGGCGCCGTACGAATTGACTGACTGTAAGGAGGCCTGTGATTGGTGGCTCGTTTGACTCGCAGTAACCCGCGTTTCGCCCTCGTTCACTTTTGTACAGACTTCCACAAACGTGAGCGCGCGCAGGTGTGGTATTATATCAATATCATATACTACAAGAGATCGATAAATGCTCCTAACATATGTAATAATTCAGCTGTATTGATGATTTAATATGCTAAATATTTACTATTTATAAAAAAGGTCTCGAATACAAATTATTATAGGCTATTGTAATAGTACTAGGCTACGTAAACTTGAGTTTTATAGAGTAAATAGATTATAGCAGCGAATCGAGTCATTTTTAAATGACACGTGTGGACATTACCGCGGGAAGTAGGGGTGCTGAGTGTGCTGCAGCACCCCCTGGCGTGTAGCCCAAGAAAAAATGGGGGGGCTGGGTGTGCGGTGTTAAAAATAAATAAATGAAAATTTTGTAACAAAAAATAAATAAAACTCATTTTATCCATTTGTATATTCATTAAAATTCATAGAAAAAAATAGCCTACAGTGACAATAAACAACAGTAAAACATGAATTAAGTTTAATCAAATTGATTGTGAAAGTTCATAGAAAAAAATAGCCTACAGTGACAATAAGCAACAGTAAAACATGAATTAAGTTTAATCAAATTGATTGTGAAAGTCGTTTCAACTTAAACTGACTTAGGAAGTCGTTTGTTGCCATGACTTTTTGATAATATTAGTATTACCTGTAACATCTGTGCCGGACCCAAATCAAGAATTAACGACCCAAATTCATGCTTAAGGTTGATTCAGTATTATTCTTAATGAAAAAAAAAATCCCACACACAAACATCAGCAATACTACAATGACAAAGTAGCTCATATTAAACATAAAACTTTTATTAACAGAACGAATAAGACATACCCGCGTTGTAACAAATAAATAAAAGGTTTTTGGATTTTCCCCTTACTTCAAACGAATGCTTAGTTTGTGGCTCATTAT
>NW_015665397.1:21357-38481 GCF_001515625.1 Sinocyclocheilus rhinocerous
TGTAACAAATAAATAAAAGGTTTTTGGATTTTCCCCTTACTTCAAATGAATGCTTAGTTTGGCTCATTATTATTATTATTATTATTATTATAATAATGACAAATTCACTTATATTAAACTTTGAAGAACTTTTAACAATATGAATAAGGAAAATATGTTTTACCCGCATTGTAACACAAATAAATAACGGTCTTTGGATTTCCCCTTTTTTTAAAACGATCGTAGTTTGTGGTTCATTATTAGCCTATTAATTAAAACACAGCAGCCATAAAATAGTACAATGGCAAATTCGCAAAGGCCTATATTAAACATCTAACTTTTATTAACAAAATTAATAAGACGGATATACATGTTCTCCCCACACATCAGGATTTCTGATAGTAAATATTCAACATGTTGAATATGTACGATTTTACGAGCAGATTCAGTCACTCTTAACACACCTCACACCACAGGAAAATCTGATTAAGATAATCTTTAGAACCACCAAGATAATCGGGACATTACAGGATTGTCGGAAGGGGAGAAATCGGCCCAAAATCAAGCCGATTATCTTGTGGTGTGTACCCAGCATTAGTTTGCCACGAGTGAGAGACAGAGAGGAGGAGCGCAAAAATAAAACCATGCCCTCTATTCATTATTCCGTTTCAGCTAGAAATACGTCACTACACTGAAATAAAGCCGGCAGCAACTTCCGGTTCACGCGGACTTTAAACCCAAGTAGGCTAATAGGCTAAATGAAAACTCTAACAGTTTGAATGATAAATCCAATATGTCTGCTACTTACTAGTAGAAAAGAGGAGAGAAGTTTCCTCAACTGATAACATGTTCTGTTAAAAATAAAAACCAAAAAAAGAGAAATAGAAACATAATCGGTAGGAAACCAGTTACAATTACAAAAGTTAAAATGTTGTAACACTGGCCCAAATCTGCCACTTACAACTCACCACATATTTAAAATGAGTCTTGTGTCTAGACTGTTTGAAGATTGTTTTCTTCTTAAAATTACTGCAATATTGTAAGCTGAATTTCTCAGTACAAAGACCTGCATATATTAAATGATGTTCTCACTGCTGAACTACCAGTATGATAGCAAGTTAGAACCTAAATTAAGTTAAATACACTTGATTTGGCCCCAATGAATTTAAATTATATTAAACTGACTTTAAACATCAACCTGAATCTCATAGAACTTTTAAAATCAAGTTTGAATTGGTTAAATTATTTTGATGAGTTAATGGGGAAAATGAAAAATAGTCATTAATAGAATATTTAGACTAACCTGTTACAATATTTGTTTAGTCAGTTGTGCATATATGTAAAGTTTTGCTGAAGTGTTAAATGTGACGTTTCTATTTAAATAGAATATACACACATATACACATACATACAGAACAGGGTCCGTATGTATAAAGCCGCTCAAAGTAAAAGTTTAGTCTTAAGTGTGTCAAAATTCTAAGAATGACGTAATTTTACTCTTATTCCTAGACTTAAGAATAAGAGTGATTCATAAAGGTTCCTAAGTGTTAAAAGAGGTCTCAGCTCCTAAATTATTTAAGAGAGCTGGAGAGGTCTCCTAACCTAGTTAGGAGTAATAAGATGGCAGCAAAGAGGAGACGACAAACACTTTCCAGCAAAAATATATTGGACTTATATGATAATATGGAGCCTACTTTTTACTAAGAATTTTTTGACACTTAAGTCAAAGCTTAAGACTATTCTTAAGAGCATTTCTGATAAGTTTTATACATGCGGGCCCAGGATAGGGAATAAGAAATTAAGTAAAAAAGTTTTTTTTTTTTCAAGGCACATTGACAGATCTATCTATCTATCTATCTATCTTCATTCTTTCTATGTATATGTCTATCTATCTTTCTATGTATTCAAAAGTTGCTTTTCACTGTGGACTGATTTCTTTTTTAAGCATACATTTTGGTATATTTTATAGACCTAAAATGTTAGTCCTTTAACTTCTGAAGTAAATGTATCTTGATTTAAGAATGTTTACATATATGTAATGAAACAAATACTGAGGTAGAAAGGCATTTTTGCAGTGCACTGTCAGTCTCAAAGGCAGTGTCAGTCTCAGTGGATCAACAGTCTCAGAAACTGTGGCAGTCTCTGAAGTAGAGGCTGTACTGTAGATGTTTTGGAGATGGCTGAGAATGTTTACCTATATGTAATGAAACAAATACTGAGGTAGAAAGGCATTTTTGCAGTGCACTGTCAGTCTCAAAGGCAGTGTCAGTCTCAGTGGATCAACAGTCTCAGAAACTGTGGCAGTCTCTGAAGTAGAGGCTGTACTGTAGATGTTTTGGAGATGGCTGCAGTAACAGAGACTGTGGCAGCAGCTGTAATGGTCTCTCAGGCAGTGGCTGTAGCAGATACATTGGAATAGATGATGATGGCAGTAGTAGAGACAGCAGCCGTCTCACAATTGGTGGCCGTTTCAGAGTCAGTCCCAGTGCCAGTCCCAGAGTCAGTCCACGAGTAAGTCCCACTAGACAGGCACTGGCAGTCTGCGTAATCTGAGAGCCAGCGAGAGTCCCAGAAGGAATGACAGTCTGAGAGCCAGTGTCAATCTGAGAGTTAGTCGGAGTCTGACAGCCAGTGTCAATCTGAGAGCTAGTGGGAGTCCCAGAAGGAGTGGTAATCTGAGAGTTTGTGGGAGTCTTAGAGCCAGTGGGAGTCTGAGAGCCAGTGGGAGTCTCAAAGCCAGTGTCACTCTGAGAGCCAGTGGGAGTCTCAGAGCCAGTGTCAATCTGAGAGCCAGTGGGAGTCTCAGAAGGAGTGGGAGTCTGAGAGCCAGTGGGAGTCTCAGAGCCAGTGTCAATCTGAGAGCCAGTGGGAGTCTCAGAAGGAGTGGGAGTCTGAGAGCCAGTGGGAGTCTCAGAGCCAGTGTCAATCTGAGAGCCAGTGGGAGTCTCAGAAGGAGTGGGAGTCTGAGAGCCAGTGTCACTCTGAGAGCCAGTGGAAGTCTCAAAGCCAGTGTCACTCTGAGAGCCAGTGGGAGTCTCAGAAGGAGTGGGAGTCTGAGAGCCAGTGGGAGTCTCAGAGCCAGTGTCAATCTGAGAGCCAGTGGGAGTCTCAGAGCTAGTGGGAGTCTGAGAGCCAGAGGGTCATAGGCTGTGGCGGTAGCTGTAACGATCTCTCAGGCAGTGGCGGTAGCAGAGACATTGGAATAGACGATGGCGGCAGCAGAGACAGTGGCAGTCTTAAAAGTGCTGTCTTCAGAGTCAGTCCCAGAGTCAGTCCAAGAGTAAGTCCCACTAGACAGGCCCCGGCAGTCTGCGAAATCTGAGAGCCAATGGGAGTCCCAGAAGGAGTGACAGTCTGAGAGCCAGAGTCAATCTGAGAGCTAATGGGTGTCTGACAGCCAGTGTCAATATGAGAGCTAGTGGGAGTCTCAGAGCAAGTGGGAATTTCAGAAGAGGGAGTCTGAGAGCCAGTGAGAGTCTCAGAGCCAGTGTCAATCTGACAGCCAGTGGGAGTTTCAGAGCCAGTGTCAATCTGAGAGCCAGTGGGAGTCTCAGAGTCATTGTCAATCTGACAGCCAGTGGGAGTCTCAGAGTCAGTGGGAATTTCAGGAGAGGGAGTCTGAGAGCCAGTGGGAGTCTCAGAGCCAGTGGCAATCTGAGAGCTAGTGGGAGCCTCAGAGTCATTGTCAATCGGAGAGCTAGTGGGAGTCTCAGAGTCATTGTCAATCTGAGAGCTAGTGGGAGTCTCAGAGTCATTGTCAATCTGAGAGCTAGTGGGAGTCTCAGAGTCATTGTCAATCGGAGAGCTAGTGGGAGTCTCAGAGTCATTGTCAATCTCACAGCCAGTGGGAATCTCAAAGCCAGTGGGAATTTCAGAAGAGGGAGTCTGAGAGCCAGTGTCAATCTGAGAGCTAGTGGGAGTCTCAGAGTGAGTGTCAATCTGAGAGTCAGTGGGAGTCTCAGAGCCAGTGGGAGTCTCAGAGTCATTGTCAATCTGACAGCCAGTGGGAGTCTCAGAGTCAGTGGGAATTTCAGGAGAGGGAGGCTGAGAGCCAGTGGGAGTCTCAGAGCCAGTGTCAATCTGAGAGCCAGTGGGAGTCTCAGAAGGAGTGGGAGTCTGAGAGCCAGTGTCACTCTGAGAGCCAGTGGAAGTCTCAAAGCCAGTGTCACTCTGAGAGCCAGTGGGAGTCTCAGAAGGAGTGGGAGTCTGAGAGCCAGTGGGAGTCTCAGAGCCAGTGTCAATCTGAGAGCCAGTGGGAGTCTCAGAAGGAGTGGGAGTCTGAGAGCCAGTGTCACTCTGAGAGCCAGTGGAAGTCTTCAATCTGACAGCCAGTGGGAGTCTCAGAGCTAGCTACTGATATATACCTCATATATCAGGTGTGTTTGATTAAAGAGATTAATTTAGTCAACTAAATTGTATATGAAGTCGAGCAGATGAAACTTGAAGAGTGATTATTACTGTAGTCGAACGAGCTGAATATTTGCAGAGCGAATCTTGCAATCGAGCAGAGTCAAAATAGCAGACAGATGAGCAGACTGAATATTAAAAGATTCTATTTTTTTTAAAACTGTGGCCTCACAGTGATTGTGACGTCACTATATTCGAACCCATTCTACAGCGGGACCAGGAATCACTGGACTCGACGTGATCCTTAAACGGGTTGCACACCGATAAACGATATCATATTGAAATAAAATTTATGTTTTAATCAATATGGATTAATCTGACAGCAGAAATAAATGCAATATCATCCAGTCGGTGCATGTCTGCAACTTCTGCATGTCTCTGTGTGAATTTTTCACACTGGCTGTGTAGTTTTGTCTACAAAAACATGATGGACATGAACTTCACTCACTTCCGAGCTTTTCACCGTTACATTTGAGAAAAACTACCATTAATAAATACACACAGAAACTCAAAGATCTTCACGACCAAACAAAGTTTGGTTTAATTTGAAAAAAAAAAAAAAATGATGACAGAAATATAATACTATTGTATACTAAAATGATCTCAAAGTAGTAGAAGTAGCAGTAATATATTATAGGCCTATATATTCTAGGGGAGGAATGTAAAACAGGAGGGGAAAATAAAATGTATTTCATGGGGCCCTAAATTAAACAATAATTCTCAAGGTAGAAGAAACACGTGGAGAGCATTTCCTTCCCCATTAATGGTAAATTACGGTGAATGGTGAACATTGTGTGACAAATATACATATTGTATGATATGGGGAAAAATATTATAATTATAGAGGCTGTTCCAAATCCTGCCACGCCACAGAGTGCCACTTATATACAGTAGTTTTCCCAAATTGTTGTTCATGTACATAATGACTTATGTTTGGTTTAATTTGAAAAAAAAAATGATGACAGAAATATAATACTATTGTATACTATGTAATTCTCAAAGTAGTAGAAGTAGCAGTAATATATTATAGGCCTATATATTCTAGGGGAGGAATGTAAAACAGGAGGGGAAAATAAAATGTATTTCATGGGGCCCTAAATTAAACAATAATTCTCAAGGTAGAAGAAACACGTGGAGAGCATTTCCTTCCCCATTAATGGTAAATTACGGTGAATGGTGAACATTGTGTGACAAATATACATATTGTATGATATGGGGAAAAATATTATAATTATAGAGGCTGTTCCAAATCCTGCCACGCCACAGAGTGCCACTTATATACAGTAGTTTTCCCAAATTGTTGTTCATGTACATAATGACTTATGCTGCAAAAGATTTACATTAATAGATTTATAGCGTGAATAAAGTCTAAAAATAGAAAATAAATAAATATAATACTTCTTAGAATACTTACATTTTTTTAAAGAATTTCTATATGGTCAGGAGACAAACCAGTACAGTAAGCATCTCAATAAAATGAAGTCAAGCTGTTAAGAATCAGAAGTCTCTCAGTCTCTCAGTTTAGAGTCTGACGCCCTCATCTGAGAGGCCCATTTCTCTGAAAGACACACACTTAACAAGCAGCCCTTTATACTGTCTCTGTGTGCAGCTATAGTGCAGTCCCAGAAGACCCCTAACCAGTATTTTTTTTTATAGGTAAACAGGCGATATGCTTTGCATATGTTAAAAAAAAAAAAAACAAGATAAATAAATAAAAAAATCAGCTATAGCATAGCAAGCCTAGCAAATGCACTATTATTTGTCCAGTAGTCTAAATAAAGAAATCTCAGGTGTCCACTAGAGGGCAATCAGTCCACTGGAAAGTACAGTAGTCTCAGTACAAGAGAATTTGAGTCTTTTGAAAAAGATTATTTTATTTATGCAAAACACTTTGAGTTTTTGTAACCAGAATAGGTAAAATCAGGTAGCAAACAAACATAAACAGTCACATACATGCTCAAAACAACTTAACAGATTCATTTTAGTCTCTTAGCTGATATTTTATATAAATATGAGGTGCAAGCACTGTACACCAAATCAGAGAGGATTCAAAATCCATTCATTAATTCTTTCAACATTCATTGCACAGGGATTCAAGGTCACATTATCAGAAAACCGCAGGGGTCCAAATCTGCTCAAAGAAATGATGTGGATGATCAAAAACAGTAAGCAGAAACACATGCTTCAGTGAATGTGATCATGGGACTCTCCATACCAGGCAAATTCATAATCAGAGTCCCTAAAATAATAATGTGTTACTGTCAGCAGCATCTGTAATAGTCAGTTCTTGCAGGATGTGTTTGTTCAAATCCTGTTTGACATCATTCTAAAGTTAAGTCTTCTAAAAAATGACTTCATTTTGCAGAACTTCCGCTTTTGCTTCTTGACTTTTCTCTTTCGAAGATAAAACGCCTCCCAGTTTTCTTCATCTCCTTCCCAAGGAACCCAAGCCCCTCCGTTGCGTCTCGGATCGGCTCTGGGATCTTCTGCAGGGTAGCGCACCGGAACGGCAGTCTGGTTGTAGAACACTAACCGGGCCAGCAGCTGCTTGACCACGTCTGGCCGGCGCTCTGCGAGATCATAACGCTCATACGGATCGTCCGCCACATTAAAGAGCCACAAGGATTTCTTCGCTTCCGTGTGCCGTTCCAAATTCCACCAAGATTCCGGAAAGTTTCCCAGCATCTGAGGTGGAATCCAGTCTCCATATCCAGGATTTCCGGTCAAGAGCTTCCAGTCTCCGACTCGAACCGCTGCCTGTATGGCCGTATTCCAGATCCCGTATCCGTTTTTTAAAGATCCATGCCTGGCGGCATTGTAGAGAGGATCGATATTATGTAGGATCTCCAAACGTGGAGACTCCTTCCTGCTACTAATGGTTTCCCACATATCATATCCATCAAGCCCGTCCATCCGGGAAACGTTCCCTCCTGCGAGTCCCACTAGCGTTGGGTACCAGTCGGTGATGTGAACCAGAGCTTTGCTAACTCTCTTCCTGCGTCTCAACAACGGACTATGGACGAATCCAATGCCACGGACGCCTCCTTCCCAGTACGTTCCCTTTCTTCCCCGTAGAGGCCAATTGCTCCCGCCAAAGAGCGGCTGTCCGCCGTTATCCGTAGAAAAGATAATGACGCTGTTCTTATAGTAGCCATACTTTCGGAGCGCGTACGTCACGTTCCTTACCGCCTCATCTACGACCGAAACCATCCCGGCGTATTTCCGCCGAAACACATTTCCCATTTGTCGATACGGATAGATGTATTCCCTCGGTGACTGCAATGGCGTGTGCACGGCTTGGAAAGAGAGGAAAATGAAAAGAGGCTGGGATGAAGGATCGTGAGCGGCGAGGATTTTTCGGACTCTTTGCGCATACAAATGTGTGGAATAACGCCCTCCCTGACCCCACGCCACACGCTCGCCCTCGTGAAGGTCGTACCCGCAAATTCCCGGCCCGTCGCATGACTTGTAGGTGTAATAATCCACGCTGCCCGTCAGAGAGCCGAAGTATGTGTGGAATCCGCGGCGGGTCGGCAGGCAATCGCGCTTGTAGAAGCCCAGGTGCCATTTGCCCACCATGTGCGTGGCATATCCCGCCTCCTGCAGCCGCTGCGGCAATGTCCGGAGGTCAAAGGGCAAACAGCTGGGCTGCCGAGAACGGATTATCGAGTGCTGGAGACCCGTATGGATCTGATATCTAGAGCGGAAAGGGAAAGTAAAAAAAAACTGGATCAGAACTCACAAACACATCTCATCACAAGCACAGACATGGATTTATTTCACACACTGTATTGCTATAGACATCAGAACTGCACATAACTGAATTATTTACTTTGTGCATGTTTATTTTCATCCTCTTGTGCTTTTTGTATGTCTCTCATATTCCTTTTAAAGTGTACATTTAATTTCATTTTAATTGATTATTTTTACTGTATTTTATTTTATCTCTTCAAACCTTTTTATGATCATTATTTTTTATAAATTTTTATGTACAGCACTTTGAATTGTATGAAATGTACTATTAAATGAATTTACTTTGCCCTGTCTTGACTTTTCATAACCTGGACATTAGTTTATGACAATTTTCTGTAAAGCTGTTTTAAAACTATGTGTATTGTTAAAAGTGTTGTACAAATAAATTTGATTTGTCTTTATTAAATAAGTTCTTATGTTCTACCGTTAAATATTTATTGGCCAAAAATGTTGCTCTTTTGTCACTGTTACTTTTGTCACAAGTAACAGTGATTGTCAGATTTGTGAATGATTCACTTATTCGAGTGAGTTTTGTTCAAGAATCACTCAAGCTGATACACAAATGGGTCTGAATGATTAAAATGAAAAGAAAAATAATTTTCCACAAAAATTCTGTTCAAACAGTGCTGTAAATTGTCTGTACATTATATATTTGATGATGATGATGGCCACAGCTTCCAATAATCCATAATGTTTTCCAATAATGCATAATGCACCATTTTAATTAACAGGAAAGTAGTATATACAGTATATTTGACCATATACACTGTTGTTGATGAGAATTACTCTTTTTTTTTTTTTAAATGATCAGTAATTAGTTTACTTAAATCAGAATATCTCAGTTTTTTTCACTCCAACGCCCCACATTGTCCACAACAATATTCAAAGGCCCCATGACTTTTCCAGTTGTTTTACTGGATAAGAATTTTTAAAAACATTTTTCACATACAGTATATTTTAGAGCTTGGCATAAAGTGTTTTCATAAAGTGCATAAAAATGCCCACAGGGTTATAAGACGAGGAACATGACTTTTCCAGGTCTATACAAATCACATTATTTTAAGTCATCTTGAGGCCCTTTAGTGGGCCCCCTGCCTTGAGTGTTTCTGATATTGTAAATTGCTTTATTATAACAATATCACCCTTACAAAACCGTACTGTGGTGTACCGTGTGATGACCATGGTGCTTTTATCTTATTTACCACTCACTACCATATTTATGTAGCAAAAATACCAAGTAAACGTCCACATACATGGTGCAAACAGCTGACAGAAGCGAGTGAGTGAGTTACCTGCCAGTGATGAACTGACTGCGGGAAGGAGTGCAGATGGGCTGGATGTAGTAATTCTCCAGCTTCACTCCCTCCGCAGCCAGCTTGTCCAGTGTCGGGGTGTGGATGTCTCTGTTGTGGTAGCCGATGTCGTTGAAGCCCTGATCATCCGTCATGATGAAGATAATGTGCGGGCGCGGATGGTTGGGCTGCTCGACCTGGTTCGGACTCGTCCAGTCCTGGGACAGATAGCCCAGACTGAGCAAACTCATCACGGAGAGCGCCGTCAGAGCCGCTGCTGTCATGGCAACGCGTTCAAGTGACTGCACGTGAGGAAAAAATCATGAATGATCGTCTAAACTGCAGATACGAGCGTAAAATTTGCGTGAGGAGGCAGAGCGATGTATGTGCGCGCCGTGAGGGGTCTGACTATGTCTCAAAAACTAGTGAGCTCAGCTGCCTACCTAGAGCGCTTTTTTTCCCTGCACGTGCCCAAAACTGCTGCACGCGCTAACAGTGACCAATACTGTCTAGTGAGATTATTACTTTCACAGTATTTTTGCTATTCATGCCGACAAATGCTGCACACACACGATGGCACACAGGCACCCTAAACTAAACAATGCATTTCTGATGTTGCACACCAATATGATGCTCTCTAAAGTACGCTGTAAAATAAACAAATAAATAAATAAAATAACGTGTAGGCTAATTCACGGTTTAAAAAAATGTGTTTACCAGAACGTTACCTTGTATGGCTACTATTACTTTTTTAAAGTTTAACAGATATTTTACAGCCTTAAATGTACTATAGAAACGTATATTATAATGTTAATATACTAATTTACTAATTACAATTATACTAATTATAATATACTGATAAAAGATACTTTATACTTAATAATATACACAAAGTACCGTCGTGGTAACATGACACACACAAAAAAAGGAAAAATATAAAAAAAATCAGCAATTTCAACGAGAAATCATTAAAATGTGAGAGGATTCTGGGAATGCAGATTTATACTTTTTAAAAATGTAAATTATAATGAAAATGTATTACTTCTAAAAATGTATTACTTTTTAAAATAATGTACATCTGACAGAATTTTACTGTAAAATTTCACACTAGAAAAAAGTCAGTAGAAAAACGGATAATGTTTTTGCAGAAAATTAATAGTACAATTTCCATTAAGGACATTTCCTTCAACCCTAAAACACAATGCGTAATTCAAAATAAAACACCTGTGAAAAATCAATATGGAAAATTCCTTATATTAACACTATAAGGCTGTATTTTTACAGACTTTTCGTAGAGTGTACATGAAATGTGCCATAGATGCATTACAGTTTTTCACCATATAAAGTAAGGTAATTTAACCTTAATCAATTATTGTAGCATTTTCATATTTCCTTATCTTTTTTAAATCTTATCTTTATCTTATTTTATCTTTCTTTCTTTTCTTTTTTTACAGTGTACTACATTTTGTCTGTTTTGATGCCCAAAAATGCTTTACATAACATTACTCCAAATCTTTTATTGTTTTTTTCTATACATATGACATTTCTAAGTAAGCAGCTCACTAGGTTTTGACACAGAGCTACAGTTCAGCTTTTTCTGCTTTCTAGGATTGAGTCTTCAACGCCCCTTAAGTGCAACAAAGAGACATATTCAAGAGAGATGTCTTCACTCAGTGTGTGATGCCTTGCCATTGTTTAAACGAATAGCCTATAAAATAAATGCATTACGCCAATGTCTTTCATCTGTGGTTTGGAGCCATTTGCACATAACTGCTGATTTATATTATCATTTTATCATCATGGACATATTATGACCTGGCTACAGATGTATAGGAAGTACGATCATTTTTACAACCTGTTTATAAGCTCAGTAAGTCTTTAGATTTGCTTTAGATTTGCTCTTATTCGTTTGGTCAATGTTTTTTATTAATCTCCAAACACAAGCTGAGGCCCCTAAGGATTCCTGCTATTAAAACATGCGGTAGGAGTATTTAGGGGGACCAGGGGTACAAACCGTGCTTGAACAGAGACAGCGTTTGTGCACACAAGAGCTCTTTTATTGGGACTTTGAGCGTTGTTATTATATATGAGCTGGCGCTCACTGGATTCACTGTGTGCACATCACCTGAAGCCACACACTCCGCTGATAAGATCTGAAAGAGAAACATACGTTTCTGCTCACATCTGTGTCCATTTAGCACCGGTGTCAACATATTGTGCAATGAAGTCAACATTCTCTGTAAAATAAATGCTAAAAAGAGGTTGTATGAATGCCAGAATGCTCCAGACCAACTATCACGTCATTTTGAGAGGAAATCAACATGCCTCATGTGTCAAATCATACATTTTTAGCATTTTGTTCTTAATAAAACAATTGGATATTGAGAAAATGTTTAGGATTAAAGATTTTTTGATTGTGGATATTGAAGATGAAACTAGAGATGAAAGATGAAACTAAAGTGTTAATAAGAATCTGCACTTGAGTCAACAGGACTGGTCATGAATGAGTCATAATTAAAGGAATAGGTCATCCAAAAATGACAATTTGCTGAAAATGTATTCACCCCCAGGCCATCCAAGATGTGTTTGTTTCTTCATGTGAACCGATTTGGAGAAATTTAGCATTACATCACAAGCTCACCAATAAATGGAGGAAGAGTTATTATGGATTATGGACTCATATTTTGGCCAGAAGTGACGGTTTAAAGTTAAAAACCTCTTAATGATGGATTTGTTTACAAACACGCAGCTTTTCACTTCATAAGACGTTAACTGATGGACTGAAGTCGTGTGGATTACTTGTGGATTATTGTGATGTTTTGATCAGCTGTTTGGACTCTCATTCTGACGGCACCCATTCACTGAAGAGATTTATATTTGAATTTATAAAATTAAAATGAAATTGAATTCCACTGATTAAAAGTTTAACAAAAACAATTACAGTGCAGTGCCAAAGAAATATACTTTATAAGAGTGATTCAAGTTTTCTCTCTTACTTAAAATATTTGGCAATGAAAATATCTTACATGAGTGAGTAAACATTACTTTCCCCAAAAACAACAACAACAGCAAATCCACCTTAAATTTCTCTGATGTCAGTTTTAGCTCAAACCTCGGCATTCTGAGTTGCTGCCAAGCTGTTACTATCTTTAATGTTGACATTGCAGAACAAATGTACACAAGCGCTTTTAGATCTCTCTATTAATAGAACAACTGCTCATAAATCTACTAAATATTATGTCTGGTATTTACAAAAAAGTTAGATATTTTTAAAAATCTGGCCTTTATGGGCAGCTTGTACAAATTCCTTTGGTCACAGTCACCTGGTCTCGTTGACTCAGAGATTGTTCTGGGATGAATGTAGACATAACAAATCAAAGTAAATTATCACACACACACAAAAATCCAATCGATTTATTCTATTTTTGTTATTCTTTACAGGCACGTTGTGGCTTATTGAGTGTTTTTTTTTTCCTTTTTTTAAAATAAATTACCTATATACCTATAAAACACATTCAACGTCATGTTTATTACAATAAACTAAAGAAAGTATTAATATGGGTAAATCTAGAGGTAAATATGCTTTTAAAAGTATTACATATTCAAACATGGCCAGAATGTGCGTGCATTGAGACACAATGCAAATTTCAAATTCGTCTTCTTAACACTAAAACTGTGCGCCTTTACACATACTACGGAAATTATATATCAGCACCCATAGAGACCAATTATTAACCTTTATTTATGTCAGCAGTAGTGGAGGGATGAATGATATATATATAATATATCACAACCTCAAGCCCTCAGTGGATAACAGATTGTTGTTGTGAAACGTGTTTTATAATGGCCGTGTGCTTAAATTATGTACTGGGATTATACGTTTATAATCTCGCAGAGAAAATGTACTTCTACTGTTATTGTCACCTCTGAACATCATATTCGTTAAACACATACTCTTTTGTAACTCCAAATCTGATCCATTTTTTTCCCCTTTATGGCCTGAGAGAAAGTGAGAAGATGAAAGGAAATAATTAGAAGAGAAGCCAGCAGAGTCTGAGGAGATGTTGAATTTGGCGTTGCGAGAGTGTTATTAAAAACCCTTCCCCTCATACTAACACTAACTCTATTTAATCATCTGCCACTTCCAGTAAAACGGCACACTTTTCATTTTCAAGCTTTCAAAGGATCTCAGGTTCTCATATTTACATATACACTCTTAAAAATAAACGTGCTTTAAAGGTTCTTCACAGCGATGCCATAGAAGAACCATTTTTGGTTCCACAAAGAACCATTCAGTCAAAGGTTCTTTAAAGAACCATCTCTTTCTTACCTTTTTGTAATCTGAAGAACCTTTTTTCACCACAAAGAACCTTTTGTGAAACAGAAAGGTTCTTCAGATGTTAAAGGTTCTTTATGGAACCATTTAGACAAAAAGGTTCTTCTATGGCATCGTGAAGCACCTTTATTTTTAGTCTGTTCAGAGAGGACTTTTTTTCAAAACTAATTTGGAAATGATTTTTATTTTCATGCTATGAGCTGTTTCAAAACATGATTGTTTGAGTCCAGTCGTTTGTTTCTGATTTTATAATCCATATTCTCAGTCTGGTTTAGAGTATTACTGAGTATAGTGTGGATCTTGTCACCCTGTCCTGAAAGTGATTTTTGTGCATAAATGACCGATCACATCTGTTTTCATATAGAAGGTAAACAGCCAAGTTGTTATAGATCGAGAGGGGCCAGTAGTGAAAAGTGGGGCAGCTGTTAAGCAGTTTTCAGCAGAGGGTAGTTGTCAAAGAGAGGGATGTGAGCGGTGGGCAGACCTCTGAAGAGCTACATTTGTGGAATGTGTGTTCGTTTTATATCCTGGGGAAACTGAATCTTGTTTTTGGATGAAACCTGAGAAAACGGTGCATACAGCACACGCTCACACAAGCAGAGCTTGACACTTGCAGACAACTCAGTGAAACATCATGACTATGTTTGCAACAATATAGGAGAAACTATTAATATGCAAGGAGATCTATACATTTCCCACTCCCATTCATTCTTCATTCAATCACCTGAGCCATAAATGCCTAGAGAAGAACCCATATATATATAGTGCCCTTCAAAAGTTTGGGATCAGTACGATTTTAATGTTTTTAAAAAGAAGTTTCTTATGCTCATCAAGGCTGCATTTATTCGATCAAAAATACAGAAAAAAAACTGTAATTTTGTGAAATATTATTGCAATTTAAAATCACAGTTTTCTATTTTAATATACTTTAAAATATAATTTATTCCTGTAAAGCAATGCTGAATTTTCAGCATCATTACTCAAGTCTTCAGTGTCACATGATCCTTCAGAAACCATTCTAATATGATGATTTATAATCAATGCTGGAAACAGTTGTGCTGCTTAATTTTTTGGGGACCTGTGATACTTTTTCAGGATTCTAAAAAGAACAGTGTTTATTCAAAATAGAAATTTTGTGATACAATATACTACTCAGAAGTTTAGGGTCAGTACATTTTTTCTTTCTTTTTTTTTTAGAAATTAATTCTTTTATTCAGCAAGGATGTGTTAAATGGGATGTGTTAAGACTATTTTGAATAAATGCTGTTCTTTAAAATATTTACTGACCCTAAACTTCTGAATAGTAGTGTATTTTGTAACACAAAATGTATATTTTAAATAAATACTGTTATTTTTAACCTTTTATTTATCAAAGAATCCTGAAAAAAGTATCACAGGTCCCAAAAAATATTTAGCGGCACAACTGTTTCAACACTGATAATAAATCAGCATATTGGAATGATTTCTAGGATCATGTGACACTGAAGACTGGAGTAATGGCTAATGAAAATCCAGCGCTTCATCACAGAAATAAATTCTATTTTAAAGTATATTAAAACAGGAAGACAAAATTTGAAATTGCAATAATATTTCACAATATTTCTGTTTTTTTTCTGTATTTTTGATCAAATAAATACAGCCTTAATGAGCATAAGAGACTCTTCTACAAAAATACATAACTTGGGTGCATGTTGTTGTTGAAAATGGCATAATTTTTCTTCTTTAGCGACATTAGTCATATGACATTCATGGCTCAGGTGATTGGCTTAGAAAGTTCTGCGGTTCTTCTCCAGGTATTGTAGTCTAGACCTTCTTGGTTAGAATATGCCATGACTGTTGAACGCCTGTCAAGAGAGAAACTACACAATATAATTGTGTAGTTACAGCATGTGCCAGCAGACGATACCTGCAGAGGAACCAGCCAAACCCTGACCCCCTGGCTAAACCATTTACAAACTCTTTTTTTCCTCAGATACTCATGAATGGAGCTCTGTGAACGCTAGTTACCCCGCTCCTCCTGTCAGTTGACCTGAACTGCTTACCATCACCTGCCTAGAGCTAGTGAAGAGTTTCTCCTTCATTAATCATGCAAACAGAGCCAAATGTTAGGTAATTATCAGTTTCATCATAGTCATAAAAGTTTGAAACTGCTGTTGTGTTTCGGGTTTATCTGAGTTTGTTCTTCCCACCCTGAATCCTCTTTAGAGAAACATGTAAACACGAGTGGGCTGCGTTGCCCTAAAATAAACATATTCACACACACCCTTCTTACAGACATACACATGCTCACACACTCCACAGCTCAAACCATAATCCAAACACACCTGCTCACACTCATTTCACCACACTGGCGAGTTTGGATGTCTGGATTTGACTGGTCTTGATTGGTCTTGATTGGTTGGAGCCGGGTGTTGAAGCAGCGGTCGTTTGTGGTTTTACACTTACACAGAGATGTTTTTCCCTGATGTGACTCGCTGACTCTGCTGTTTTTGAAATCAGATGAGGATCCTGACCCCAGTGAATCGCTCAGGTAACATGTTCAAGACAGACCACAATATCTACATTGGTTGTGATGTCTCTCAGACCTATCAAACATGTGCTAGTACTTCTTGGTCACTTAATATATTAAATAATATCAAATTGCATGCAATTAAATTACATAATTTTCTTACAAACCTTTAACAGGTAAGGAATCATGGCCTAGTAGTTAGTGCATTTCTCTCTAACATTTTATAGTATAAAGTATTTATATGGTTTTAAAGGTGACATATCATGAAAATCTGACTTTTCCAGGTTTTAAGTGCTATAATCAGGTCCCCGGTGCATCTACCAACCAAGGAAACGTGAAAAAGATTAACCCAGTAACTTTGTTTTGGTAAGCCTTTTTCTGCAAGCGTCTGCATATTGCTGCTGCCACACAGATCTAAAATAAACAAGCGAATTATTTCCCAGCTGTTTACCTTCACAGACATAACCGACTGTTTTTGTAACTCGTGTGCTTTTAAGGTAAACTTGTGTGTGAATGAGAACTTGTGACAGCCGCTTTCTGTCCGTGTGCTTCGGATGTGTGTGCTCAGAAAATCGTATATCTGAAGTTTAAACTCATATGGTTTAAAACGCTGATTTCAGCACGATAAACATGATAATCAGAACCAAAACAGATGTTTTTTAGCAGGTCCGAACTGTAATGGCGCAGCTCTATTCTGGAAAAGGGGGCGGGGTGCAGCAGCTCATTTGCATTTAAAGAGACAGGCCCGAAAAACGCATACTTAGTGAATGAAATTATACGTAAACACTTTGTATATCATTATATTAATGCATTCTTTGTGAATAAAATTATCTGTATACCATTAAATT
>NW_015665397.1:38524-56624 GCF_001515625.1 Sinocyclocheilus rhinocerous
TGTGTGTGTGTGTGTGTGTGTGTGTGTGTGCAGTATAAGAATCTCCCATATGCTACAAAAACGGAGCACACCTTAAAGAACTACATTTCCTATGATGCAGTGCGAGCAGTGGAGAGTTCAGGGGTCAGAGTGAAGGAATGCGCGTGTCGCTGCTGCGCGAACGTAGCGGAACAGAAATGTGCCAATACTGCTCCTGGGTGTGATGGGATAAGTTATATAATGATAAAGCATCCGTCAGATAGTGTATTATTAATTATACTTAAGTTATATAATAAAATATGGATAGAAGGAATACTTCCAAAGATATGGAAGCGAGCTGTAGTAATACCTATTGTAAAACCTGGTAAAAATCCAACATACCCAGGAAATTATCGATCAGTTGCTTTAACTTCAAACTTATGTATATTAATGGAAAAGATCATAGTTCATAGATTATCTTATGAGTTAGAAAAGAAGGGTAAATTATGTAAATATCTGTGGATTTAGAGGTAAAAGATCAACAATGAATGCATTAATAAAGGTCAGTAATGAAATAGAGAAGGCAATAAAAATGAAAGAAATTATGGCAGTAGTATATTTTGATATAGAAAAACCATATGACACAATATGGAGAGAAGGGTTGTTAATTAAAGCATCAAGGATAGGAATAGATGGTAAAATGTATAATTGGTTATCTCAGTTTTTATTTGAACGAACATTTATAGTACAAGTAACGTATCAGTCATCAGTTTTAAGGCAGAAAATGGTATTCCACAAGGGAGTGTAATAAGTCCAATTCTGTTTAACATTATGATTAATGATATTTTTGACAATTTAGGATATGGTGTTGGATGTGCGTTATATGCTGATGATGGTGCTATTTGGAAGAGAGGTCAAAATCTGTGATTTCAAGTATGCAAACAGCTATTAAAAAGGTGGGAAAATGGAGTATAGAATGGAGTTTTAAAATGTCAACAAATAAATCATGTTATATGTTGTTCAGTAGGAAAAAAGAAGTTTCTAAAGATATTGAACTACTATTGTATGGAAAACCATTAGAACAAGTAAAGGTTTTTAAGTAAGCTATCTAGGAATTTGGTTAGATGGGAGATATACCTGGAAAAAACATGTTGAGGAAATAGATAAAAATGCAGGAGGATTTTAAATGTGATGAGGGCAATAGTTGGAAAAGAATGGGGTGCTGAAAAAGAATCACTGTTAACAATACCGGTATATAAAGCTTTGATAAGCTCTATAATAGATTACGGATGCATGATTTATGGTTCAGCATCAGAAACATTATTAAGGAGTCTAGGATACAGTATAGAGCTCTTAGAATATGCTTAGGAGCAACTAAAACAACACCAGTCAATGCATTATTAGTAGAGGCAAATGAAATGCCATTGAGTTTGAGTTAAATTGTCTTTGGTATATTGGTTGTCTTTAAAGAGTTATTCTGGGAAACATATAGCTAAAGATATTTTAAATAATTGCTGGGAATACTCAAATAACAAAGGGAGAGGATATGGATGGAATATAAATCAGTTAGCAGAGAAATATCAGATAGCAAATATAGAATGTATTGTGTTACCTGTATGGGGAGAAAGACCGAAACAAAGACAGAACATGCATGAGTATATATATTCCAGATTTTAAAATATCCATAACTAAAAGATTAGCATCTAAATTGTCAATATATGCTGTTGAAATGGTTGCTATCATAATAGGACTAACATGGGTTGAGGAAGTAAGACCATACAGAGTAGTGGTATGCTCTGACTCGGCTTCTGTTTTAACATCATTGATTACTCGGCAATCTTCTAGAGAAGATTTGATGTGTGAAATATTTACATTATTATGGCGTATACAAAGAAAAGGAGTGGTAGTTGGATTCTGCTGGGTGCCAGCACATGTGGGAATAGCTGGTAATGAATCTGCTGATGAATTAGCAAAAAATGCTTTAAAAAGAGAAGTAATAGATTTTAATGTTCCTTTAAGTAAATGTGAAATTAAAACTATCATTAAGGAAAATATTATTAAAGAATGGCAGGACATATGGAATACAGATAATAAGGGAAATAATTATTTAAGTAGGAATATTTGTGTATATACATGTGTAGGAATAGGAAAAGCAAAAACAAGGAAGAAATTGATTATAAATAACCATGACTGCATAACAGCAAAAGTAGGTGGCGATATGCACACAGGATGTAACGCGCCAAAAAACAGAAGAAGAAGAAGAACGTAGCGGAAATAGAAACATGCAGCAAAGTTTTTTCTAAGTTTCTTGCGCACCCGTTTTTAAACCCATCCCCATCCCAAACATGAACTCAAATATTACAGACGCCTCGCAGGACGAGCTGATCAATTTAATATATCACCATTTAAAGGACAACGGCTACAAGAAAGCAGCCAACGTGCTGAGAAAGCAAGCGCCCCAGGTGCAGATATGTTTATTCATGTGTTTGAGAGAGCGAGTGCATGCTTGTAGATCAAGAGACTGTATTATTGCATGCATTTTGAAACGTCAAGAGAATTCAAAATAAAGCATTTCAAACGCTTGCATTAGAGCAGTCGAACCTAATCTGATGTATTTACCAATACCAACTTATTTGGTGTTTATCACAACAGGGCACACTGAAATCGCTGCTTATCACAATACTACAAGATGTACATAAACCATAATGCATTAGTTAAAGCTGTATTTATACCACTGTAGTTGGCACTAACTGCATGTATGTGTTAAATATGACTTGAGTGGAAGAAACAAGCTTTATAAACTCATGCAAATGAACTTTGTCCTGTGGTTACTGATATTAGTGCACGGATAAACTGTAAGCACCAAATAAGATTTACACACACACACTGAGGTCAGTGCAACAGTTCACAGTGCTTTATTTGTTCTATTAAAGTTGATGTCAGACGAGCTCAGTATTGTGATATGCAATTGTCTGAATGCACATAATGCTTGCATTAAATATGGCTGTGAATTACAGGTTGAAACTGAAGAAGTGAAACCATCCTTGAGTGAGATCTTTAAGAAGTGGGCAAGGTAAGACGGTGCATGTGTGTCTCATGTTGTAGGCTTCATTGAAATGGTTTCAAACTAATTTATCATTTTTCTTCCTTTTAACAACGTGATGTGTTCAGCTCAGATGATGGAGATGGAGATGGTATGTACATCAGAGGCTTTACTAAATATTTTTTATCAGAAGATTCACTCTATAAATCTGAGTACTGTACATGAATAATTTTGATGGAAATCAAACTGACAATTTAAAACTCATATGGAGTGATCACTAATATTAAAAGAGACCAATTGAAACTCTTTAAATTCACAGGAGTTCGGACTCCTGAGCTCAAGAGTCCTGCAAAGAGCAAGTCAGGAACCAAGTCTAAGATCACAGCCCCCTCTGCTGGTAAATGAGAAGTTAATTTCAATGTTTTTATTGTGTAATGTGTGTTTGAGCAGTGTTTTTGTCTAACATTTATCTGGAGCTGCCACGAGTCTGACAATCTTACTTAAAGTTTGCTGAAAATTTACTCACCCTCAGGCCATCCAAGATGAGTAGATGAGTTCGTTTCTTCATGGAAACAGATTTGGCATTACATCACTTGCTCACCACTGGCTCCTCTGCGGTGAATGGGTGCCGTCAGAATGAGAGTCCAAACAACTGATAAAAACATCACAATTACCCACAAGACTCCAGACCGTCAATTTATGTGAAATGTAAAGCTGCATCTTTGTAAGAAACAAATCCATTATTGAGACGTTTTTAACTTAACCATTGCTTCTGTCTAAAATGCATGTCCTCTGTCCATATTATCGCTTTCTCCAGTGAAAAAGTCATTTCGGCTGAAACAGGAGAGAAATATGCTCAGATCAAGTACTGTTTGAAAACAGTCTAAAACAGTTCTAAACAAATATGTAGGGAGAATTTGATGTGAGGAAAACAGGAAATTGACTTTTTTTAAATGGAGGAAGCATTATTATGGATTATGGAATCATATTTTTGCCAGAAGTGACGGTTTGAAGTTAAAAACATCTTGATGGATTTGTGAAGTGTTCGTAATAAACAAGACATTAATGACGTGATGCTACATTTCACCAAATCTGTTCTGATGAAGCAGCAAACTCATCTAGATCTTGGATCGCCTGAGGGTGAATACATTTTAAGCAAATGTTCATTTCTGGTAGAAATTTTCTTTTAAATAGGAAGAATTTAAAGCTTTATTTTAGACATTTGTAGTACACATATTCCTAGTTGTGATAGAGCTGAACTGTGATCCTAACCCTCAGTTAAAGTTTCTTTAAGTTATTTATATTTTTGGTTGTTTGTTTTGTGTATGGAAAGTAGTTGGTCCAAAAAAGTCTGTGAGCAACAAGGCGACTTCAGAATTGGCTAAAAAATCTACGGTATTTGATTTAAAACTGACCAAAATATTTTACCCAAACTTAACTGAGCCACCATACAAAAGTCACCTGACATATTCATCACTTACTCCACTCCACAGAAACAGAAGAAAAAAGAAACTGTGACCAAACCAAGGAAAAGAAAAAAGTCGGCGCCTCAATTGGCCACTGCTGCTGCAGGGAACGATTCCGATTCAGACTCGAGATTAGATGTGGAGAAGTGGAGGAAAATGGTTTCTCAGTTATCAGGTGAGACAAACTGTAAAAATGCACAATAGATCACATTGAAAGGTTGTAGTGTACTACCTGCAGATGGGTAAATCACACAAACACCACGTTTAACCACAAAATCAAGAGAAAGATATTATTTATTTATGTTTAAAGGTACTTAGCATAAAGAAAATTGAGCCGTTAAAAAAAAAAAAAAGTTGTTTATTGCATTGTGACATTATTTTCATGACATTTAAGGACATTTATTTATCCCCAAATTCTCATCATCATAGTGCAAAACAAACATTCTTATTAAAGGGATAGTTCACCAAAAAAGGAAAATTCTGTCATTAATTACTCACCCTCGTGTCGTTCCAAACCCGTTAGACCTTCGTTCATCTTCGGAATACAATTTAAGATATTTTTGATGAAATCTGAGAGCTTTCAGACTCTCCCATAGACAGCAAGGTAACTACCACGTTCAAGGTCCAGAAAAGTACCAAGATGATCAACAAAGTAGTCCGTGTTACATCAGTGGTTCAACTGTAAAGTTACGAAGCTACTAGAATACCTTTTTTGCACAAAGAAAACAAAAACAATGACTTTATTCCACATTTTCGTCTCTACTGCGTCACTTGTGGACGCGCGTTCACGACAGTATCATGAAGCGAGCGTGTGAAGATACTGTCGTGATCGCGCGAAATGTAGAATAAAGTCATTATTTTTGCTTTGTTTTGTTTTCGTTATATTGATGTCACACGGACTACTTTGTCGATCATCTTGGTACTTTTCTGGACCTTGAACGTGGTAGTTACCTTGCTGTCTATGGGAGGGTCAGAGAGCCCTCAGATTTCATCAAAAATATCTTAAATTGTATTCCGAAGATGAACGAAGGTCTTACGGGTTTGGAACGACACGAGGGTGAGTAATTAATGACAGAATTTTCATTTTTGGGTGAACTAACCCTTTAAGACATCTTAAGATTATTTCAATCAGTCATTTAATTTAAAAAAAAGAATATTAGTAGGATCACCATTGAATATAACGGGAATATAAAAAAAGAGAAATTAATCTGTAAGAATTGGAGTAATGAGAGGAACATTTGCTTAATGTTTATGAAAATATCACAATGTTATCTCTTTCTCTCTCTCTCCTCTGTAAGTATCAGCATATTAGAATGATTTTTCATGTGGGATCATGTGACACTAAAGATGAGTAATGGCTGCTGAAAATGAAGTGAAAATTTATCATTATTACCAATATTGAAAAAAGCTGCTTCATATTTTTGTGGAAACCGTGATACATTTTTTTGTCAGGATTCTTTGATGAATAGAAAGTTCAAAAGAACAGCATTTATTTGAAATAGAAATATTTTCAAACATTATAAATGCTTATACTACACTATAAATGCCAATGCATCCTTTCTGAATAAAAGTATTAACTTCTTGGTGTGATGTGTTTACATAAGATTAATACAGAAACATGAAATATGATTATTGAAGTTTGTCTGTTGTAACCAGATGCTGATCGAGTGAAGATGGATGTTCTCTCGAACTTGGATGAATCTCCTGTCTCATCTGCAAAGTCTTCAGCAAAGGGAAGGACGACAAAGAAGCCGGCAAGAGCTCAAAAAGAGGGAAACCCAGCCAAGAAGGGAAAGTCCAGTACACCAGCAAAGAAATCGACTGCCAAACCTGATGACATTCCTGTAACAACTGATGCATCTGAGACTCCTTCAAAAAAGTCAAAAGACAAAGATTCTGTAGCTATTTCTGAACATCATGAAGTTGAGACACCATCCCAAAAGGCTGGGAATAAGAACAATAGTAGTATCTCGGGTCATGATGTGGTTAAGACCCCTAAAAGAACAAAAGCTAAAGCTACTAACTCATCTGATAATCCAGAAGCACATCATGAAATGAATGGACTCTTGGAAACTGGCAAAATTGCCACTCCGTTGACAAAGACTAAAAGGGTTGGTGTATCAGATTCAGAAGCCAATAGGACTCCTAATAGAGTTCACTTTAAAAAAGAAAATAGTTTTTCAGAGCAAGTTGAGACCAATGTTTGGAAAGATAATGGTGCCTCAGAAACCAGCAGCACTGAAACTCCATCTAAAAAGGCTAAAAAAAAGAAAAGCCAATCTGAAGCCAGTAATGTTGAAACTGACAATAGTCCCTTAAATATTAAAGAGGTTAAGAAAGCTGTTAAGAACGCTAGGATGGACGCTACCTCTGACCAATCAGAGACGCCATCAAAAAAAGTGAAAAACAAGAAGCCTAAAAGTGTCGTAGAGCCTGTTCCTGATGAGACGCCTTCAAAGAAGGTTAAAGCTAAGAAAACAGAAGGTCCTTCTGAGAATGGACAAGAAACGACACCTGAGAAAGCTGATGTCTCTCTAGAATCCGTTAAACCTGACTCTTCATCTAAAAAAGCCAAACTTAAGGCCAGTAAAAGCCATTTAGAAACAGTTGAGCCTGAAACGCCATCAAAAAAAGCTAAAGCCAAGAAAGTTAAAAGCACTGAAGAATCTGACGAGGAGGAAACAACCAGTAAGAAGGTCAAAACAGCCGCATCGGATGCTGATCTCCCACAGTCTGACTCTACAAACAGCTTTTCGACAAAAAGAAAAAGCAAGGCTGCTGATGTTGTGGAGATCCAGAATGACGTTCCTTCAGAAACACCCTTAAAAAGTAGTAAATCTCAAGCAAAGACTGTAGATGGTGATGGTTTGGGAAATGAGGAAACCTGTAGTCACGATCTAAAAACTCCTTCCAAAAAAAGAAAACACAAAAGGGAAGAAGCTTGTGATGTCCCAGCACCGGAGGAGGCCACACCTGAGCCCAAGAAGGCCAAGAAACACAAAGAGAAGAAGAAAAGCAAGGAGAGTGAAAATGCAGATGCTCTTCAACCACCAGCAGAAGAAGAAGAAGAAGAGGCATCCGTTCCAGTAGAAATAAGTCAGAAGAAAAAGAGTGAGTAATTAAATACATGTATATCCTGGCTTGAGGCTTTATTTTACTGCTTCATTCAGTTTTTGTTTGCTTGTGTTCCCTTTCACACTGAAATGATGTACAGAGAAGAAAAAGAAGGAGAGAGATGAAGAAACAGAGGAGATAATCCCTGATGATCCTCCTGTATCTGCTCCAGATGAGGAGGTGGTAGTGCACAAAAAGGTAAAATTGGTGAATGAATTGCATGATTGAAATTGAAAATAAGCAGAATTTTCTCCTTTAAAAAGTAATGGAGATCGGGTTTAAAGTTGTGTTTTCAAACGTTGAAGTGTTGCTAAAATGGCTCATTGTGTTTCTTAAATGGTCTTTACTTGGTCTTAAAAAGTCTTTATCTTTATGAAACCGGCAGAAACCCTTTATGATAATAAAACTGATTGATTAATTGTTCTGCAAGTAAATTACTTGTACTGCTCTTTTATTGTCCAGAAAAAGAAGTCTTCAAAAGAGAAACAGCTCAGTAGTGTTGAAACTCATGGACTCAACAGCACATAATGGATGTAACGGCCCTCGAGACTTCAGTTCTCAATCTCAGCTGAAATAATTATTTAACCTGAATGCATTCTCCGTCCCTATTGTATGGATCATGTTTGTTCATATGTATGTAAGTCAGTGTTTTTATGTTTTGTATTTTTTTGGGGAGGTACATTTTGAGAAATATTTAGTATTGTTTTTTTGTTGTTGTTGTTGTTGTTGTTGTCTTGTTTTTCTATTTTTGATAACTGGATTTCCTGTGATTAAGATGAATTTTATGCCTTTTGTATTCTTTTAAAACCTTTAAAAAAATAATAATAATAATGAGATCCAAGAAATAAAAATCATATTCTTTTATTTTCGTTTTGGTCATATGATAGGTTTTCTTAAAGGGTTAGTTCACCCAAAAATGAAAATTCTATCATTAATTACTCACCCTCGTGCCGTTCTAAACTCGTAAAACCTTCGTTCATCTTCGGAACACAAATTAAGATATTTTGATGGAATCTGAGAGCTGTCTGACCCTGCATAGACAGCAACGCAACTGAAATGTTCCCAAGTCCAGAAACGTAGTAAGGAGATCTGTAAAATAATCCATGTGACAACAGTGGCTAATCCGCAATTATACGAAGCTACGAGAATACTTTTTGTTCACAAAAGAAAAAAAATTACGTCTTTATTCAACAATTCGTCTCCTCCGCATTACCCTGGTGCCATTTTGGAGAATATCCGCTGGATGTAAACAGCTTATGCTGTTCTGTGTCAGCTGTGTACTGTTGATTATTAACTGGGGTAAATATGGTGAGATATATTATTTACATTTTTATGACACCTGTGGTGTCTTGACATAATATGCATTAGTAGATTTTTCCAAATGACTGTCATGGCTACATGTTTTTCAAGACTGAAAAATCACTAACCGATGAGGATGGATTCGAACCCAAGCGTGCAGAGCACAATGGATTAGCAGTCCATAGCCTGAACCACTCGCACCTCCATATGATCGTCTTGAACAGGTGGGGCTTCAAGGCGATTCTAAAAAAGAACGCAACTCTGTTTAATTCTACAAAAACAGCACTTTGCTACCGTTATATCTGTATACTTATACATTGGCATTGAATCATTTAAAGTAGTATTTCTGTGTGTATGCGTATGCTGTTCTGTGTCAGCTGTGTACTGTTGATTATTAACTGGGGTCAATATGGTGAGATATATTATTTACATTTTTATGACACCTGTGGTGTCTTGACATAATATGCAGAAGTAGATTTTTCCAAATGACTGTCATGGCTACATGTTTTTCAAGACTGAAAAATCACTAACCGATGAGGATGGATTCGAACCCAAGCGTGCAGAGCACAATGGATTAGCAGTCCATAGCCTGAACCACTCGCACCTCCATATGATCGTCTTGAACAGGTGGGGCTTCAAGGCGATTCTAAAAAAGAACGCAACTCTGTTTAATTCTACAAAAACAGCACTTTGCTACCGTTATATCTGTATACTTATACATTGGCATTGAATCATTTAAAGTAGTATTTCTGTGTGTATGCGTGCGTGTAATCTACACTAGGTGGCGGCGTTGCCTTATAATGATGCGATTCCTTACAGACTATGCCTGCTGTACGATGTTCAAGTCTTGTTTTAGCAGACTAGGACGAGTTCTTTACACTGAAAGCGTGTTTCCTAATTACACAAGAGAAAACTGAAAGCGGATGCCTGGCTTTAGACGAGATCCTAATTTAAATGCAGTCTTTCTTTATGGCTCACGACGTGTTTTATAGCCTAAAATGTATAACGACTTATAAAGATTAAATTAAACTGGTAAAAGCAAATGTGGTGTTTAGTCCACTCTCCTGCGCAATTTGTCACCGCGTGACTGACTTATAGAACTAACCGGGACTACACATATTAGTGTCTTTCTGCTGTTTTCTAATGATGATATCGCTCCGCAATATCACTAAGTGACGCGCTCCTCACCTGAAAATAAACAATATCTCTCCGCGCTGTCGATACTGTCATGCTTTTTATCGCCGTATAATAGACTGAAACCACATAGCACAGGAACAAAATATGAACAAGAATGTGTTGTTTGGATATGTGCAAAGTAATTAGTAATCATTTATTAACTAAACAAGCCGCAGGAGTTCTTTAAGAAATAGACAAACAGTCCTGCGCAATTTGTCACCGCGTGACTGACTTATAGAACTAACCGGGACTACACATATTAGTGTCTTTCTGCTGTTTTCTAATGATGATATCGCTCCGCAATATCACTAAGTGACGCGCTCCTCACCTGAAAATAAACAATATCTCTCCGCGCTGTCGATACTGTCATGCTTTTTATCGCCGTATAATAGACTGAAACCACATAGCACAGGAACAAAATATGAACAAGAATGTGTTGTTTGGATATGTGCAAAGTAATTAGTAATCATTTATTAACTAAACAAGCCGCAGGAGTTCTTTAAGAAATAGACAAACAGTAGGCCTAACGTTCGTTCGTGAAGAGTTGTAAAGTCAAAAAATTATTTCCTGAGTTACCTTCGTAAAGTGGAGTTAACTGAGTTGCTTACAAACGATCACTTTATACTACTATTCACAAAAATATAGCCTATATTTGTACTTTGCATATATATATATATATATACTATATACTGTTTTATACTGTATATATATATATATATATATATACTGTATATATATATATTGGTCAGATTTTTTTTTTCCTACAAAGCTTCACTTAGAAATTGACTAGCCTATATTGCAATCATGATTCAAGGCAAAATTTAAGCCATTTAAAATAATAAAAGAAAACATCCAAAAAGTAATATAGGACTATTACATTTAGGTAATCATTCCTAAATGTTTTTTTGTTTTTGTTTTGTAGTTAAACCTCACTTTTTGGAGTTCAGTTAAAAAGAACACAGCATTAATAATAAAAAAACAAAAAAAACACACATTGCATATAGTTTTGTAAGTGTGAGTTCCAGGTAAAACTCCTTTTTTGCCATTTATTCTATTTTGTTTCTGGTCAGGAAAGCAAAAAAACAAAGTCTATGTCTTTGTTGGAGTTGTTTTGGTCAAAAAGAGCACATCATTGATATAAAACACTACATATAGTTTTGTAAGTGTGAGTTTAAACTTTTTTTTTTTTTTTTTGCCATTTATCCCACTTTGTTTCTGGTTAAGGAAAGCTGAAAAACCTCTGCTTTAAATGGTACATTATTTCCAGTGCTAATGTAATTAAACGTTACGTGTAAATGATTAAGACTGCTTATGACAAGCATCACTATTACTATTGCCCAAAACATCTGCTTTTCAGGAAAATAGAACAAAAAAAACTGTAGAAATTTGCAAAAGAGTGCACCTTTTATCCATTCTTTCTTACTTCATTCTTTCTATGACTCAAACATTCATCATTACTCATGATTATCATGAACACTCTCTCTGTCTCGCCCTCTCTCTGGCTCCTCCCTAAACACTTTTCCTGTGCAGTTAAATATGTCCTGACAGCATCTCAGCATCTCATTCAGTCAGCGTGTTTAACTTGTGCTCCAGTGATGAAGGTTGTTCTGTTCCTCCTCTCCCTCACGGTGTGTCTGAAGTCTTCCTGTGTCCTGGCGAAGGCTTTGGAGTTCTTCATTGCAGCAGTGGAAACTAAGTGGGAATATGTGTTTACAGACACAACAGATCCTACTGCAAACCAAAGGTGGGCACATTTATTATTATGCACACATAAAAACATGCTTTTTAATTATTGCTACCCATAAAGATTATACACCTTTTATGTCTTTTATTATACAAATTTTGCTACAGTGTTCTCAAAACACCACTGTGTTCAAACAGTAAGTGTTTTATCAGAGTAAACTGGAATCTGACCATCAAGCAGAATGTCATCAGTTAGTAATTATAGAAAGGAAACAGCTTTGAGAAAGTGTTTGATCTTTTCATTAGTTGGCATGGACTCAGTCCAGCAACCCTCAAAGGCAAAAGCTTTAAGGCCTGTCCAAATTTCAATTATGCTTCCAAGTTGTATAGTTAAACAGAGCATAACAAATGTGAGCATAGTTTGCACTTAGATACGGTCAATGTCATTCATAGTTTGATTGTTATTTTTAGTGATAAGAAGCCTGCCTGTTATTTATATATAATATGTTCTTGTAGTGATTTTCAGTCCATGAATAGTGAATATGTGGTCAGAACAAACATGCTTTGATTTGGTGTTTTTAGAACAGAGCGTGATAACAGCTCACGCCCATTAGTGTGAAACCGCAGCAGATCATTTGCTGAATATGCATATTTCTTGCAACCATTATAATCCTTTATAAAACAAAATGTTCTGTTATAAGTTGGTACTGAAATTTTGAAATACATTGTCTGGTATAATTATTAAAGGAATAGTTCACCCAAAACGGAAAATTTGCTGAACATTTACTCACCCTCAGGCTATTCAAGATGTAGATGAGTTTGTTTCTTCATCAGATTTGGAGAAATTTTGCATTACCACAATAATGGATCCTCAGCAGTGAATGGGTGCCGTCAGAATGAGAGTCCAAACAGATGATAAAAACATCACAATAATCCACACCACTCCATCAAGATGTTTTTAACTTCAAATCACCACTTCCAAAATTGTATAAATTAATGCAAAGTGTCACAATAATCCATAAATACATCACAATAATCCACAAGTGTTGGAGAGTTTTTATCATCTGTTTGGACTATCATTCTGATGGCACCCATTCACTGCAGAGGATCCATTGCTGAGCAAGTGATGTAATGCTACATTTCTCAAAATCTGTTCTGATGAAGAAACAAACTCATCTATATTGTGAATGGCCTGATGATGAATACATTTTCTTTTCATATTTGTGTAAACTATGTCTTTCAATATTTAGCAATGAATTGCTAACTCTAGTGGATTAATAAAGTTGCATTGTATTATGTTGCATTGCACTGTATTGCAAATATGTCTAGTAACAGCATAATTATTCCTAACAGGAAATTTGCATCTGGTGTCCAGAAATACATCAAGGCTGTATATACAGAATACACCGATTCCACTTTTACAGCACCAAAGTCAAAACTTCCATGGGCTGGTCAGTATAAGCGTTGAAATCTCTGCTTCTTAGGAAAAAAACATTAAGAAGTTTAGAATTGAATAAATAGAATATTAAATGATCTGTTTCAGGTATTCAAGGCCCGACTATCAGAACAGTGGTGAACGACAGGGTTGTGGTGCACTTCAAAAACTTTGCATCACAATCTTTCAGTATTTCTCCCATCGGCATTCAGTACTGGAAACAATCGGAAGGTAAATTGATGGTAAATTGATGAAAGCCATTGATGGTTCCATGAAGAACCTTTAATATCCATGGAATCTTTCCATTGCACAAAAGGTTCTTTATAATGTAACAAGGTTCTTTAGATTATTAAAATGTTCTAAAAGTGGTTCTTTTAAGAATTGCTTATTGAAACGTTTTGGGGAACAAAAATAGTTTTTCTATCACATTGCTGCGGAAAAAACCCTTTTGGAATGTAAATAATTTCATTCCAAACCGTCCAACTTTTACTGCATAAGACAAATTGTTCCTAGACTGAACTCGCAACATCATTGTAGACTTGTTTTGGAATTCTGTAATGTGTTTTGTAACACTGGAGATACTGATAAATGCCAGAGTGCATAAAAAAATACATGTGATTTCCCATATAGACCAGCATATAGTAAGTTCGGGCTTACCCAGCGAAACGAAAGCAATATTGTGAGATATATTGCAATATCCTGATGGGTTTGAAAACCCATAATTTGTAAAGATAAACCTCAACATCCTTCTGCTTTTCAATGGCAGGCGCTGGGTACGAGGACTCCAGTTCTGTTCAGGAGCGAGCGGATGATGCAGTGCCTCCTGGTGGTTACTACAAGTACGTGTGGGACATTTCACCCAACTCCGGGCCAACCACATCGGATCCAGACTGCCTCACCTACATTTACTCATCACAGGTGGACATCGTCCGAGACTTCAACAGCGGACTCGTCGGGACTCTCTTGATCTGTAAAACAGGTGTGACTGTTGCTTCTCTGTTGGGATTTGTCAAATATATCACGTAAAATCTCACTGACATTTTGTACTGAAATTGGAATGCTGGTGTATATTTGACATGTCCTTTAACATTTGACCTCTCAGAGGCTCTAACTGAGGAGAGACAGCGGAAGGTTCCAGAGTTCATTTTGCTTCTTGCTGTCTTCGATGAGAGTAAAAGTTGGTACCGGGAAGTTGGCCGAGCAGACAAACTGAAGAAAACATCAAGTCCAACCCAGTACCACACCATCAATGGATACATCAACTCAACATTACCAGGTGCGATCAGCCTCACCACACCTGAGCAGCTGTTGAGAAATGGTTATCATTACAGTGTTAAGAATGAGATTTTTCACTTTAAAGTAATAATACATTTTAGAGTAGAATTTATGTTTGATTTGAATGAAAATAATGTCATATATTAATGCAAAAAGTATATTAAAGGTACTAAAAAAGTTTCATTTTCTTTATGCAAAACATAAATATACACAACCAAATGTTTATAATTTGTTTTAATGTTTTTGAAAGAAGTCTCTTTTGCTCACCAAGGCTCTGTTTATTTAATCAAATATATAGTAAAAAAAAAAAAAAGTAATATTCTGAAATATTATTCCAATTTAAAATACTACTTTTGCTTGAATATATTTTAAAATGTAATTTATTCTTTTGATGCAAAGCTGAATTTTCAGCATCATTACTCCAGTCTTCAGTGTCACATGATCCTTCAGAAATCATTCTAATATGCTGATTTGCTGCTAAAAAAACCCCATTTCTGATTATTGTCAATGTTGAAAACAGTTGTGCTGCCTAATATTTTTGTGGAAACTGAGATACATTTTTTTCAGGATTCTTTGATAAACAGAGGACAGCATTTATTTGAAATTGAAATCTTTTGTAACATTATAAATGTCTTTACTGTCCGTTTTGATCTATTTAATGTGTCATTGCTGAATAAAAATATTTTTTTAAATCGTACTGACGCAAATAATCATGTTGCACTGAAGACTGGAGTAATGATGCTGAAAATTCAGCTTCGCATCACAGGAATTAATTATATTATTTACATTACAAGTTTTTTAAATTGTAAAAATACCTCACAATATTACTTTTTTTTTTACTGTATATAATGCAGCAAGGCATAAGAGACTATTTTCAAAAGCATCTAAAAAATCTTAAATATTACAAACTTTTGACCAGTAGTGACACTTCTTTTTTCATTTTGGTACATTCTAATTTCTTAGGGCCAGATTTACTAAACAGTGCAATTAGCGTTAGAGCACAATTCCGTAAAAGCACCGATGGGAGAGGAAAATTTTGCGTGTGATTTACTGACAATGCGCACATTAAAGAACACAGACGCAACATCTAATTTCCATAATGACCAGCGCAAATTACCACCTGCTTTAAGACATGCTTTTTTGGGGCGTTAAATAATGCCACAAATACCAGTGAACTGACGAGCGCAAATCTTAGTAAATCACGTTGCGTGATTCATTTAAATACTCTCCTCCCCAAAATTTATAGATCAAAAGGGAAACTCCTACAAATGCATATTCAATAAGGTGAGTCGCAAAAATAACTGTGTCCATGCCTTTTCACCGCTAATTTCCCACTGCGTGTCTTTAGTAAACCCTGACAGTAGTTTTTTAATGCCAAATGAGGGTTTGCGCTGGTGCAAGCTGATAGTAAATCTGGCCCTTCATTTCTTATTTGTGATATTGGGGTGGACATGTTCTTTACAGGTGTAATTCTCAAATATATTCTGTAATTTCTGTTTCATCAGGTCTAACTGTGTGCCAGAAGAGTCCAGTAGTGTCCTGGCATCTTATTGGTCTTGGCTCGACCCCAGAGATCCACAGCATCCAGTTTGAAGGACACACATTAAAGGTGTTCAACCATAAGCGGGTAACTGTAGAGATGACGCCCATGACCTTCACTACAGCCCTCATGAAGCCATCTGCTACCGGAAAGTTTCTGATCTCTTGCGAGATCCACTCTCATCAGACGGGTAAGACTCATACAATGTACAAATTTTCATATTTGTAATGTCATAATAACGCTATCATCAGTACTTACTTTGTAAGATAAAATAAAGGCATTGCAGCTGAGGTAAAGTTTTCTGAAAGAAATTAATTCTTTTAATCAATAAGGATGCATCAAATTGATCAGAAGTGGCAGATAAGATATTTATAATGTTAAAAAAGCTTTCTATTTCAAATAAATAAGGTTCTTTTCATCAAAGAATCCTGAAAACCAATATATCACAGTTTTCACAAAAATATGAAGCAGCTCAACTGTTTTTAACATTGATAATAATAAGAAATGTTTCTTGAGCAGCAAATCAGCATATTAGAATGATTTCTGGAAGACTGGAGTAATGATGCAGAAAATTAGGATTTGCATCACAGGATAAATTACATTTTAAAATATATTAAATAGAAAACAGTCATTTTAAAGGGGTCATATGATGCGATTTCAAGTTTTCCTTTCTCTTTGGAGTGTTACAAGCTCTTGGTGCGTAAAGAAGATCTGTAAAGTTGCAAAGACATATTTATTTCATAATATTACAGTTTTTTAAAAATATTTTTTATCAAATAATTGCAGCCTTGGTGAGCATAAGTGGCTTCTTTCAACAACATTAATAAATCTTACTGACCCTAACAGCGGTGTAGGATGTACAACATGAAACTCTTAAACCAAATTTTCTGCTGGAAGAGGCTTCAAAAGTTCAGTAATCGGGGTGATAATGCACAAAAAGCTGCATTATGTCTTTTCAGTTGGATAAGTGATCATATTTGTGACTAGTTAAGTTCTAGATCTTTTTAAATCAGATATTTTAAGTAAAAGTGAAGCAAAATGTGCAATGACACAGCTTGATTGGCAATCATACGGGCATTTGTTGAACAAGAGGTTGTTGTTTGTTTAATAAGGGGAAAGATTTAGATCAAGATGACCTGAGAAATATGTGCTTTGTACTTTGATGGTCTAAATGAAGTAAATGAAGTTTGCAAGAAGTAACAAGTTATGTTTGGTTTAGAAATGCAATTGAATAAGAATGTAAATCACTGATGTTCGATTTAACTCTCTTCTCCAGCTGGTATGAATGCATTCTTCACTGTTGACAACTGTCCTGAACCTGTGGTGGCCCCAATCCCAGACAAACGAAACGTCATACGTGATGATGAGGAGGAGGAGGAGGATGAAGACAACATGATCTCCATTGTGTTCAAGCAAGGAGGCCCTGTATCAGTGCTTCGATCGAGTGCCAAGGGAAGACCTAAAGTGTGGGTTCATTACATCGCTGCAGAGGAGATGGACTGGGACTATTCGTCTCAAAGCGGCGATCGGTACGACTTTGAGTATGCCCTGAGATGAATGATGTCAAACCGACTGAAAATAATGTTGATTTTCATGCTTCAGGACTTCATCGTCGTCAGCAGCAGGATCTGAGTGGTTCAGAAAAGGTCCTCAGCGCTTGGGTGGTGTTTATAAGAAAGTGGCTTTCGTGGAGTACACAGACAAGACCTTCACTAAGAAGAAAACCACTGGCAAAATGCTGATGGGCCCAGAGCTCAGAGGGGAAGTGGGAGACAAATTTCAGGTAGGGAATGCGGATTTAAAGGGATAGGCATTTCTTTCTTTCATGAAACAGAGAAAGACTGGTCGATCTTTTCAGTTTCAATCAATTGATACTGAAGCTTTTAGATGTAAATGTATCATAAAATTAGTCCATATGACTTGTACGAAAAATGTAGTGTGAAACTTGCATGGATAAATTGATCAATCAGTAAGTCAAGATCAATAAGACACATTTAGGAAATAGATTGCATTTTTCATTTCATGGAGACTTTAAAGTGTTAAACTGAGACAATTAAATTTGATGTTTTATATATATATATATATATATATATATATATATATAAAACATT
>NW_015665397.1:56634-57783 GCF_001515625.1 Sinocyclocheilus rhinocerous
TATATATATAAAACATTAAAAAAAAGTTTTTTTTTTCTTTCTGAAATTCACTATTTTTTTATATCTTATCAGATTGTTTTTAAAAATATGGCCAGTCGACCATTCAATCTTTATCCAAATGGCCTGACCAGTGTTCAGCCTTTGAAGAACACAAACAAAGGTATGAGTCATTGCATTTCATTGTACATTTTCACATTGTACATAAGGGAAACGTACTCGGTTACTAACGTAACCTCGGTTCCCTGAGATACAGGAACGAGTACTGCGTCTTGCTAGACGCATATGGGAAAAAAGCCTTTTTTCTCCTGAACTGAAGCCTTTTCATTCACGCAGTGAAACTGCACGGCCATTGGTTCGTGCAGTGTATTAAAAATGAACCAATGGCTAGGCAGCGGAGCTGCACGAGCCTATGGCGATGAAGCCAGCCAAAGCCCGCCAGAATGGGCGTGGCATCTGGCTATATAAGCGGGCGTTCGCCACAGGATTCTCAGGTTACTTCGACTGAAGCGACGACTGAGTCGTGTAGCTACATAGCACGGCTAGCAACGCAGTACTCGTTCCCGTATCTCAGGGAACCGAGGTTAGTAACTGAGTACGTTCCTTTTCGATAGTACACTCGTACTGCATCTTGCTAGACGCATATGGGAACACAGTACAATCACGCCATGCTAATGTAGTGGAACGACTAAAAGTATAAACTTCCATAAACAACCAATGCTCATAGAGAAGTTAACAACAACCCAAGGCTAAGACGGGCTGAGCTTCCCGAGGTCACACCCGGCCTGGTTAATCATTCCAGAGTACTCCTGTAACTTTGACATCCAGGGGTCGAGAGCTAACAGGTAAAACAATGCCAGAGAACTTGAGCGTGATACGGCCAAGGGCTCTCTGCCAGATCTGTTTACGCAGCGCATGTCACTTCAAGCGGAAAGGACCCTGGCCTGCAAGGCCGGGACTTCCGGGTTATAAAACCTTGCGAATGGGACGGCGGAGGCCCAGCCGGCCGCCTCACAAATATCCGCAATGGACACACCACTGGACCATGCCCAAGACGAGGCGATGCCTCTAGTCGAGTGGGCCCGTACTCCAATGGGGCATTGAAGGCCCAAAGAAGAGTACGCTAGCGAGATGGAGTCTACTATCCATCTA
>NW_015665397.1:58248-80009 GCF_001515625.1 Sinocyclocheilus rhinocerous
CAATGGGGCATTGGAGGCCCAAAGAAGAGTACGCTAGCGAGATGGAGTCTACTATTCATTTAGAGAGTCTTTGCTTCGTATCCGGAAGCCCTTTGGTGCGGTTACCGAAGCTGACAAAGAGTTGTTCCGACCGCCTATAGGGGGCGGAACGCTCAATATTGATTCTCAGAGCTCTGACGGGGCAGATAGCTCTCTGTCCTCTTCAGTTGGAGGAAGTGCGGAGAGGTCCCCTATTGGCTTTACTGATGCCAGTGCTAGAAGCAGAGCAGTCTTCAGCGATAGCGACCGAATGTTGGCAGACTGTAGCGGCTCGATAGCGGGGCCCTTCAGGGTCCTCAGCACAGTGGACAGATCCCATGAAGGGACGGTAGGGGGACGAGGTGGATTCAGCCTCCTGGCACCCCTTAGGAAGCAGATGACCACGCTGTTTCTGCCTACTGATTGGCCCTCAATTGGGGCATGAGAGGCCGCTATAGCCGCCACATAGACTTTGAGCGTGGATGGGGAACGTCCCTTATCCAACAGCTCTTGCAGAAATGACAATACTATGGCCAGAGCCCGTTCCGGCGTGACTACAGCTTTCATTTGGGCTGAGTCGAAAATTGTTCCCAGGAACGAAATTCGCTGGCTGGGAAGCAACGAGCTCTTGGAAAAATTGACCCTGAGTCCCAGGCACTCCAGGTGGCTGAGGAGGAGGGTCCTGTGTGATATTAATTCTGCCTCTGACTGGGCCAGAACGAGCCAGTCGTCAAGGTAATTGAGAATGCAGATTCCCATCTGTCTCAGAGGGGAGAGAGCCACGTCCATGCACTTCGTAAAAGTGCGGGGGGCCAGGGACAGCCCGAAAGGAAAGACCGTGTATTGATAAGCCACTCCCTCGAAGGCGAATCTCAAGAATCTCCTGTGACGGAGGGCTATCTGGATGTGAAAATATGCATCCTTCAGGTCCAGAGAAAAGAACCAGTCTCCTGAGCGAATTTTTTGCGCGAGGATCTGTTTCAGTGTAATCATCCTGAACGACCTATTCATGAGGGTGTGATTCAGGTGTCTGAGATCGAGGATGGGCCGGAGGCCACTATCTGTTTTGGGGATGAGGAAGTAACGGCTGTAGAAGCCTGACTCTCTCTGGGCTGGAGGAACTATTTCCACAGCTCCTTTTGCCAGCAAATTCATCACCTCTGAGCGCAGGATGTGAGCATCCTTGCTTTGCACTGAGATGGGGACCATGCCGCTGAAGTGCGGGGGTCTTCGAGCAAATTGGAGTGAATATCCCTTGTTTTATTATCCCCATAACCCATCTCGACACTCCGGGGATGGCCTGCCAGGCCTCAGCCCGCGTGGTGAGGGGTTGAATTAACTCGGGTGACTGGCCGCACGGGGGCAGAACACTTATGAGTAATGGAAGAGGAAGTTTGCTCTTTTTTTGAAAATGTTTGTGTTTTATTTTTTCCGCTATCACAGCAGTTGAATGCTTGGGCGCATGAACGGACCCGTTTGGTTTGCACAAAACACATTTCCCTCTGTACCACGAGTTGAATGGGGTGTCAAGAGGTCTAAGAGAGGCTGCTTGAGGGGCGATCTGGCCGTAGCGAGATCTGACCCCGTCCTCTTCCTGTCTCGCAGATCAGGATGACACCTGAGTCGCCGGGTCCAATGCAATCTTGGGTCAGGGTCCCTGGCGCTTAGGAAGACGGTAGCGTTTGGCCGAGCGAGAGTGGCAGGTGCTGGTTTTGCGGGCTGCTGAGTCGGCGCAGACTTAGGGCGAGCAGAGGCAGCAGCGGAGCTGGAGCGCTTAGGCAGGAAATGTTGCATAGCCTGGGACGATTTCTGTGCCTCCGTGAAGCGCTCAGCGAATCCTTCGACCGCCGGGCCGAAAAGACCTTTGGGAGAGACTGGAGCATCGAGGAAGGGGATCTTATCCGTGTCCTTAATCTTTGTCAGCGTCAGCCAAAAATGGCGCTCAAGCACCACAAGGCTGGCCATCGATCTCCCGATCACCTGGGCGGTGGTCTTGGTGGCGCTTAGAGCCAGGTCGGTTGTACTCCTCAGATCCCTGAGGGTCGCGGGGTCCAGGCCAGACTCATCGTTCAGCGCCGTCGATGGAAGTGAGGGCGGATGAAGAAGCAGTATGGAGGCGGATGTGGGCTCGCTCGCAGTCGGTTGCTCGACCCGCTGCCCCGCTGTTTTTTCCTCACAGGTCCCTGGGAGGAAGAAAACGGGAGCGTGGCATTTGCAACAACGCCAATTTCCTCTTTTAGAAGCTCTTTTAATATTGCCGGATGGCGGCAGGGGAAACGGACCGGAACTGCTGAGTCGCTGGAGCGGCGGAGAAGCAGGTCAGCCATGCTGTGAGGTCCCGATTCCAGCTGCGAAGGCGTGTCAACGGCGAGCGGCTTCGGATCAGCTTGAAGACGTAGAGTCGTCGCTGAAGGAGAAAAAATCTGAGAATCCTGTGGCGAACGCCCGCTTATATAGCCAGATGCCCCGCCCATTCTGGCGGGCTTTGGCGGGCTTCAACGCCATGAATGAAAACGCTTCAGTTCAGGAGAAAAAAGGCTTTTTTCCCATATGCGTCTAGCAAGACGCAGTACGAGTGTAGTATCGAAAGGGAATGTTTTTATACACACACAGCAGCACAGCTATGTAAAAAATCTTTAAAAGCATTTGCTAAATGCATAAATGTAAAACCATTTGCCTGAGACAACAGACAGTTATGCAGTTTAGTGTCATACAAAAAATAGGCAACACTTTACAATAAGGTCCCATTAGTTAACATTAGTTAGTGCATTACCTAACAATGAGAAACACAATGGGGTGTAGTACTTATTAGTAATTTTGTAATATTTGTTAGTATTTAGTAATTTTGTTTTTGTTTTTTATTAGTCATTTTTATTCGTTTTTTCTGTCTATATAGTTCTTATTAATTTTTATTTCAGTTTTAGTTATTTTAGTACTTCATGGTACACAAAACAAAAACAGTTAGCTTAAATAGAAGTTTACGTTAATTTATTTCATTTAACATTTATTTTATTTTAGTAATAATTTTTTTTATGATTTTAGTTTTAGTTAATGCTAATAACACTGGTATCAAGTTATTCAAGTCAGCTGGATGCAGACTAACTTTTAATGAATTTAACTGATTTTACTTTCTTTGTGGGTTGAAGACAAACCGGTGGACCTTCGTTCTTTGGACGTTCCCCCAGGTGAGATAATGATGTACCTCTGGAAACTGACAGCTGAAGATGGACCCACAGAAGCTGACCCACGATGCCTCACGCGCTTATACCAGAGTATGGTGGATCCCATCCGGGACGTGGCATCTGGGCTGGTGGGACCCCTTATCATCTGCAAATCCCAATCTCTGGACAAAAGAGGCAGAGTGGTGAGAAAGGACTCTGATGTAGATCTGTTTGTCTCTACCCAGACTGACTGGAAAAATGTGCCTGTAGCGACATTTCTGCAAAAATTGCACCTTTCACGGCACTTAGAAAGTGTAATGTCTAGTAAATGGTGCTAAAATCGAATGTTAAATGCAAAAGTGAGATAAAAACACATTTGCTGAATAAATCATGTAATTTTAGCTTGCTTCTTTAAGTCTTTGAGCTTATTTGCCGTGACTCGTGTTTTACGGGACTTCGCATCACAAGTGCATTGCTGTACTGGGTGCACTACCAAGCAAGTTTACCATTGCAGACAAGCCATACATATTGAGCTGGCTATGTGATGTAAACATGAAAATTTATTAGTTTACAAATGAATCAATATGGTAAAAGTGTTTGAGGTCATAACATAGTATTGTGCAAGGAAATAAGTCTTTATTACTAAATAATCTGCCCCTTAATCATAATTTGTATGAAAAAGAATAAAACTTGTTTTACTGCCCACAGTATACATTTCAGTTGGAAACTGCAATGAATTGCATGCATGTAGGTATAGTTTTATGCAAAAATGTAGGCAGAGGCACTCCTTTGCATTGAGCCTACAGTATGTTGGTTTATCTGATGGATAGATGGATGAATGGATGGAAATTATTAATAATATGTTTTCACAGGTAACTTCAGATAAAGAGAAGAAGCTCTTGTTCACTGTGTTTGATGAAAACAGAAGCTGGTACTTTGAGGAGAACATGAAAAAAAACAGTGAAGATCCAACTAAGATTGACCGCAATGATCCAGATTTCTACAATTCTAATGTCATGCACAGTGGGTGTTGATTTTTAGTCTCTGGATGTAAATTATTGAATAACCTGGGATTGCTTTGGGTATTTGTATTACTTAAAAACTGGATTGATCATTTTCCATGAGTTAAATTGCAGATCACTTTTTTATTTAGAGTTTCTGTCTGTGTTTCAGCTGTTAACGGGTTCATGTTCAACCACCTACAATTCAGGATGTGTGTTGGCGATGTCATACTCTGGCATGTGGCAAGCATTGGCATACAAAACAACTTCCTGTCAGTCTACTTTACAGGAAACACGTTTGAGAGGGATAAAACATATGGCACTGTCCTCACACTCTTCCCAATGACTGGAGACACAGTCACCAGTGAAGTGGAGATGCTAGGTAAGAGTATCAAGATATTGGCTGGAGCGGATGCTTTGAAAACTAAGAAGGTTTGATGAAGGGTTATTATCATTAAATAAAACTAAAATTAAAACTGTTAAAAACAAAATAAGCATGACCTGAAATAAAATAAAATATAATAAAAATTATTTGAGTTATTTGCTAAAGATGTTGTTATTTCCTATAGTTCTTGTTTAGTTTGAGTTGAATTACTAAAATAACAAAAACAAAAACTAAATAATAATTAATAAAAATTACATAGACATACACTGCCGGTCAAAAGTTAAAGGGGTCATATGACGTTGCTAAAAAGAACATTATTTGGTGTATTTGGTGTAATGAAATGTGTTTATGCGGTTTAAGGTTCAAAAAACACATTATTTTTTTTATACTGTGCATTATTGTTTCTCCTCTATGCCCCGCCTTTCTGAAACGCGTCGATTTTTAAAATGAGGCATTTGTTGCATCCAGTGGGGACATAATTACATATTATAATTACTTATACTGTCTGTTGCATCACGCCGCATAAACATAAAACCATGTCTGCATTTGTGATCGGAGAAATGACAAACAACAAGCGTTACTCTACACTGCTCAAAACTCGTGTTTGAATCATCAGTGGCAAATCCTTTAAATATGAAAAATGTACTTACAGTCTGTGATTCAGAACAGGTCAGGAAACAGTCCTCCATAAAATGCGCTGCACACATCTGAATGAATATTTGGGTTGAACTGTTTTGGAACAGTGTTGTAAATACAACTTAACCACTGATTTCTAGTCGTGTCCTCTTTTGGAAGGCCAAACAAAGTAGTTTCGCTTTCACAACGAAACACACAGCGTCTACTTTAGGGATCTTATCTATTCACAAACAGCTTGTAACACTCCAAAGAGAAAGGAAAACTTGAAATTGCATCATATGACCCCTTTAATATAATACTTTTGTAAAATCTCTATAATATTTCACAATATTAATGTCTTTACTGTATTCATGATCAAATAGTTGCAGTGTTAGTGAGAATAGACTTCAAAAACATTTAAAAATGTGGAATTATATTCCAAACCTTTGACCAGTAGTGTATTTTAAAAAAACATCTAAATTAATAAAATGTAAAGTAAAATTAAAATTAAAAAAGGAAAATATAAAAACTAATTATAGAAAAAAATATTCCTTTTGTAATTTCCTTTTGTATAGCAGCTTATAGCTGAATAGAACTTGTTTATTAATTGATTCACTTTGACAGTTATTGAACTGAACTAAATCCACAGTGAACTAAATTGAACTGAAATTGACACTATAACCTTCTGTAGAGCTGCTTTACAGTTGAAATTAAATTTTTCGTAAATTGATGAATTCTGCCATATTAAGTTATTTTTCCTGTTTATTAATGTAAAGCTGCACTGAAACAGTATATATTGAAAAAAAATGCTGTTTAGGGCGGATCAAGTTATCAATGAAAGATTATGAAGATTATCATTCATAATTAAACCAGGAACCTGTTTTGATACCATGTTCATAAGTTTGATATTTGAACTTTGTAGGTGAATGGGAGGTCAGCGCATTTGACCCGTCTCTGAAACAGCGAGGCATGAGTGTTCGCTACACGGTTGTTAACTGTGAAAGAGTCCTACCTGTGGTGGACAATCAAGACTACGATGACGAATTAAATGAATTCATTGAACAGAATTTCCCGATTCCACGAGGCACAATGGAAAAGGACCGCACTATCGCTGTTCACGTGTGCCGAAACAGAACTGTGACAGACTCTGCGATTGGGCGAGAAAACATGAGCTCAGACACTGAGAGACAAAACAGAACTCGTGTGTGTGAGATAAGATATATTCCCATAAAGCGAGAAAACGATCTGGATGTGCTATCACAGGGCGGTATTCCACAGGATATTTTGGATCAACTGGACGGGGAGATGAGCGGAAATTCATTGGAACGTCAAAAAAGGTCCCACCATGAATCTGAGCCTTACAGAAGAAGGCCAAATGTGATTGATCCTACAGTCATATCAAATACAGCAGAAAACAAGGCATTAACAGGAGAACATCAAAATATGAACATTGCAAACATACAGTTGAATGAAGATGATGACAATAAAACTCATCCAACAAATGACCTATTTCGAAAATTACTTTTTAAAGATAAAAACCTGTTGAACCACCAACTTCTAAACGACTCTACGGAAGAGAAATCAGAGAAAGTGAGGAATCGAAGGGAGTTGTGGAGCGTCAGCAAAGACAAAATAAACAAAGTGGATGCGAAAGTTCAGAACAACAATGAAGTTCTGAAAGACTCTGGAAGTTCTGGTCTAAAGCAGGATAATATGGAGGAAAATTTGAATCTTCATAGCTATGACTACAAAGATCCAAAGAAGTTCCAACCAGATTTGGAATCAGTTTTGGAGCCAGTGTCAAATTCATCAGATAACCAGACCTATGGCAGGAAATCACTGGTAAGTGACTATGATGATTATGGCGATGAAGGAAGTGTTCTCGGTTTGGAGCATCATGTTGAAGATAATGTCGGCATTAGGTCCACGGAATCAAGGTTCAGAAGTTACTATATCGCAGCAGAGGAAATCATGTGGGATTATGGGATCAATAAACCAGCTCAACTCATCAAACCAAGGTAAAAAAAACATTCTGATCAGCCACAAACATATTTTTGGTAATTTTAGTGGACAATTCTAAATAATTTCTAATGTTTCAAGTCTTAAAGGGGTCATATGATGCGATTTCAAGTTTTATGTGAAGACGCTGTGTGTTTCGTTGTGAAAGTGAAAATACTTTATTTGGCCTTCCAAAAGAGGACACAACTAGAAATCAGTGGTTAAGTTGACCAAATACACAAAATAAAGTTTTTTTTTAGCAACATAATATGACCCCTTTAAATAATAATAATAATGATACCTTTCATTTATAAGTGCCTTTCAATTCACTCAAAGACACCTTACAGCAAAAACACTGAAATACAAATAACATAAACACAACACAAATAGTAAACACAAACATATAAATTAAACAATCAAATCACTAAAAGCTGTTCTAAACAAATATGTTTTAATCTGAGTTTTAAACTGGGAAATAGAATTCAGTTGGCGAATATGCAATTGTAAGGAATTGCATAATTTTAACGCTAGCACCAAAAGAATATAAGATATTGTATAAAATCAAATTCTTGGTGGTGTCGGACTGAATCAGATCCATTTAGGTTAGTTGTTTAGTTGTATACAGTTAGTTAGTTATAGCCTGAAGAGCAAAAATGCCTTAAAATCCTTATTTTTCATAGAAATGTCATAACCACATTTTTGTTCATTTTAGCAGACAATTCTCAAATATTTCTAATCACACAAATATAATATGAAATTATATATATTAATGTTACAAATTGTATAAAATCTCATTTTTGGTGATGTCTGATTGAATCAAATCTATTTAGATGTTTGTAAATAGTTAGTTTTAGTCTCGAGAGCAGAAAAACAATCCTAAATCCTTATTTGTCAAAAAAAATTTCACAATGCAATGCTGTTTTAGATCAAGATATTAATATTATTGCTTTTCAAATTAAGCCTAAAACCAGCCTTAAAGGCTTGGTCAATTGTACTTGCACTAAATATTTCATGTGCTCACAGGGACATGCGGAGGGGAATGAGAAAATATTTCCCAGCCTATAAAAAAGTGGTTTTCAGAGCCTATCAGGACAGAGATTTCAAGCATCCAATCAAACGAGGAGAACTGGACGAGCACCTCGGCATTATGGGTCCTGTGTTGAAGGCAGAAATCAATGATGTTCTTACTGTAAGTTTCTTCATTAATAGGAACTATTAAAAGGAGCCTTTTCATTTAATTGAATATTGCATTCTTAAGGTGCAGTCACATTTACTGTTATTTGGATGAATTTTCATTGGCGAAATCCAGTCGTTTCAATAGAAAATATATAGTTCAGTCATGAAACTCTAGATGGCGCAGGCGACGGGTTGTTAACTTAACCGATGATATTCAGAGAGTTAAACGACTTGGCACAAGCTGATTGGTTCATGCTGCATATGCAGCCAATGAGCTTACTGCCTTGCATTTATATGGCTGGCTAGCATTCACTTGAGATTCCTGCAGCGCGTTTCCACCTTCCCCAGCTCCACCTGTATAGATCTGCTACAGGTTATTTTTATATGCTATTTGTGCAGCAGCAGCATGTCTTAAATACTCACGGCACGCAGCGTAGCAGATCTATTCCTCCAAGACCAAATACATTAACATTGTCATATCCATCACCATGCTAAAATCTTCCGAGAGTTGTCATGATTGAATTCAAGTTAAGACAAAAGATTTTTCCACGAAGATCACAACGAGTTCAAGCTGGTTATGCTAATTTGTTGCACTGACCAAAAGAAAGCTGTTTAAAAGTGACTTCTGTGTGAGCTGTGCTTCATACGTTGCTACATCATTGACAACAGAAAACTGTCCTTGAAATTTTGAGGAAATTTCTCTAATGTAGCCTCCGAACCTCCTACTTACTTCCTAATCTAACATTCTAATAAATGTGACATTGCATACTACGAATATTATTGGCTCTGTGACGAATTGCTTACGCTGCTCTATTGTAAGTCGCTTTGTATAAAAGCATCTGCTGAATGTATAAATGTGACCACCCCTTTGTCATTGCACACGCTAATTTCTTGCATTTCTTTTCCCAAAAGGTGGTTTTCAAGAACCTGGCATCCAGACCGTACTCTTTCCACTTGCATGGGGTGTACGATAAGACGCAGGGGAGTTTTAGCCCTGGAACGGGCCCAGAAGGCACCAAGGCCGAACAAGTACCAGGTGATCCAGTTCCTCCAGGGGAGGAGAGGGTTTACAACTGGAGAATCTCCAGACGACAAGGTCCCTCAGCGTCAGAGTTTGACTGCAAGGCTGGAGCATACTACTCCGACGTTAACATGGTAATTCAATGTGCAACACATGAATCAAAATCAGGTTGAAGCACAAAAATTGTACGTTTTCATGTTGTCTTTAATCCTATAAAGCCTCCTGTATCATATTTGATATACAAATTTCTAAGGCCTCTAAATGATCAAAACCTGTTGCACACAATCTACTACATGCACTTTGTCATCTGATTGATAGTTTATACTTTTTTAGCAAGTAAAAGGCCTTTAGTATAATTGTAAAAACATCAGGTCACCTTCAGGTCATGGTTCATGTGTGTTTGCTGTGAAATCAGATTTTTATAAAGTAAACGTAAGTGTAAATGTATTTTTCAACATTTTTTCATGATGAGCACTTACTGGATTTAGGTTTACTTGATTATCAATGCATAATTTTTTAGAAAAATCAATTTGAGAGTATGAACTCCATATTCTCACTACATATGAACCATAAAAGCCTGATCAAATGACGCTCAACAAAAAAATTCCCAGAGTATGGATGAACTGATAAAATGTACAGTATGGCTTAAATGCAATGCAAGTCGCTTTGGATAAAAGCGTCTGCCAAACATATAAATGTAAACTTAAATAACTTCTGTATTCCTCCTGCATTCAACAGGAGAAGGACATAAACTCTGGTCTAATCGGTCCAATGCTGATATGTCGTCCTGGTATCCTTCGTCCACGCGACTTGCTTCAGCCCGACGTGATGGATTTCTTCCTTCTCTTCACCACCTTTGATGAAAGAAAGAGCTGGTACCTCGACTACAACACCAGGAAGTTTTGCACCCCTCCCTGCCAGGCCAAAGTAGATGACCCCTGGTTTGAGATGAGCAACAAGTTTGCGGGTACATTTTAATAATTTATGATTAACATTGCATTCATCTCTTACGAGACAACCAGTCGGATCTGTTTATGTTCTTTGTCTCAAAAAAGATTTGTTTCTATGACAACGCTAATAACACCAAACAGACACATGAGTGTTTGTGCTTGTTATTGTGTTACTTATGTAAACACTTTTCTATTACTTTTCCTTTGTACAAGAAACAGGACGTATAATGTAGCATGCTGAACTAATTTAGCTAATTGCCAATGTTCCAAACACCCAGTTTTTCTAAATACAAACAAACGATTTGGAAATTCATTGACTCAGGGCAACACATCTATATTTAGATTTATGCATTTGGTTGCTGATTTTATCCAAAACAACTTACAATGCATTCAAGGTATAAATTTTTTTTTAGTTTGCGCATTACCTGGGAACTGAACCTATGACCTTGGCATATTAGGAAATGTAATAATAGCCATAATTATTGTGTTGTATTTCTTGATTCTTGTAGCTATTAATGGCTATGTGTCAGAGACGCTTCCTGGCCTGATAGTTGAACAGTACCGGACGGCTCGCTGGCACCTCCTCAACGTTGGGAGTCAAGGCGAGTTTCACGCCATACACTTTCACGGACTGCCGTTCGGAGTCGGAAAAAATCAGGAACACCGTATGGGAGTTTTCAATCTCTATCCCGGTAAACTATAAACAAATACACAAACCTTTCACTTTCATATATATATATATTCTAAAATATTTTTGAAAGAAGCCTCTTATGCTCTCCCTTTTTAATAAAACATACAGTAAAAACTGTAATGTAAAATATTATTAAAATAATATTAAAACTAAAAAAGTTTTCTATTTTAATAAAATGTAATTAATTTCTGTGATGCAAAGCTGAATTTTTTAGCATCATTATTCCAGTCTTCAGTGTTACATGATCCTTCAGAAATCATTTTTTAAATTTATTTTACTTTAATTTTATTAAAAATATTACTCATTTTGTTGTGTTTTGTCATTTTGTGTTTGATTTTATTTCAAATAATGAAAAAACTATAGGTTTCGTTTTAGTTAACTATAATAATGCAATGATAAAACTGGCTGATGATAAAACCGGTGCAGATCCCATAGAAAATCCATAGGGCTCTTTTGACTTTGGCCACAAAATCTAATGTTTTTAATCAAATATTTCCACATTTATTGAACTGTTGAAATCCCATTTCTCTGCAGGTGACTGGAAGCCAAGTTTAGCCAGACTTGAGTTATCTGGCTCTATTAATGCCTGGATGGGCAGCGGCACAGACTCCTGGCTCCAGGTAAAAGAAATATTTTGTTTGCAGACGTAACATGCTGTCCTTTGGCTGATTTGTAAGGAACTGTGTTAAATGCTTTCCCGGTCATGGGCCATGATGGCTCATATTTAAAGTTAAAAATAACACATTATGATTCATTTGTGGCTCATATCTCACAAAGTGTCACAGACAATAGTGACTCTTTGCACCACAGTCAGCAAGTCATGACACATTATACTTTCACTGTCAGCAAGACAAAGTGGGAAATACTTTTAAATACTATAAATAGGTTTGCGCAGAAGATTTTATTTAACCTTTGCTTCAATAGTGGAATAGTAGAAAATGTGTAGGATATAAAACAATTCACTATTTTTAGCAGGGTTCATATGATGGTGGGTTTCCTGGAAAGGCCTGGAAAAGTTCTGGGCATTTATAAAATCTTAATCTTAACACTGAAAACTAATTACTTTTTTTTTTTTTTTGCGGATGTTATTTTTAGCAATGCACAACTTGCTATTCCATTGTTTTAAATTGTTTTAGTAAATAAGCACAAATTCATTGTTAAAAAACAGAATGAGATAACTTTCCATATCTATTCTCTGTTACTCTGTGTGTTGTGTTAGGTGGATCTGCTGAGGCCCATGCTTCTTCATGGCATTCGGACTCAGGGTGCAAAGACCTCGATGGGTTTGAGCGAGTATTTCACTATCCTGTACACCGTCAGTTACAGCATCGACCAGGAGAACTGGACTACCTACCGAGGAAACAGTACCAAGTCATCTTACGTCAGTACCAACATCTGAATTTCTCTAAACTTAACTGATTTAAAGAGGCCATACTGTGTGCTTTTTGTAGCATTTTACTTTTTTGCTCCCCGAAGTTCTCTTATAATGTTAGTAAATATTTATTTCACTGTTATTTAGTGTTAGCATAATGACCATTTCCACCCTCACCCTTTTTTTTACCTCTGTATCTTTTAACAATACAATTTAACAGCAATTTTTTTTTTAAATATCAAAAATCACAATTTTAAGGCCCTATGAAATATGTTTTTCCCCCTCAATACCATTTCCACCCTCACCCTTTTTTTTACCTCTGTATCTTTTAACAATACAATTTAACAGCAATTTTTTTTTTTAAATATCAAAAATCACAATTTTAAGGCCCTATGAAATATGTTTTTCCCCCTCAAATTCAGTATTTTTTTTTTTACCAATTTCTGGATTTCATTTTAATGGTTTCATTAAATATTAATAATCAAAAGCATCTCTAATTGATTTTATAAAAAAATTTTTTTATTATTTTCTTTCTTTCTTTTTTACAGAAATACTGTGTTGTGTATTTACATGCTAAATAAATTCTAGTAGATATTTGTTTCTGGTAAATAATGTTTTAATAATAATTTTATTATTAGAAGTAGTACTACTATCGTTGCATTAAGTAATGCATTTCTTTCACAGTTTCTTCAAGTTAAACCAAACTTTTATTTTGACTGGTTGCTGTTAAGATCTTTACATTTCTGTTTGTATATGATATACAAAGAGGCAGAGGCTTTTTGGCCTTTTTTTGTTTTGAGGGTGAAAAGTGATCTGGAAATTGTTTTTGTGACATTTGTCCTTTAGGACTTATAAATGAAACATAATTTAAGATTGCCTAATGTCTTTGCATTTTAAATAAGTAAAAACATCTCTGGCGTTCATATACATAAATATAGATATACATAAATATGTTAACATATTATATATAACTTATAACTTATTCAATCTTCTAGAAATTTCCATCACGTTTTTTTGTGATAATCATATTCTAAGAGCTATTTAAAGAAAAATTCTAGCCGGCTACAAACGCTTCACCCATTAAATATAATATTTTGCCCATTAAACATCGCAATCTTAAAGGGGTCATATGATGCTATTTTAAAGATCATTATTTTGTGTATTTGGTGTAACAGAATATGTTGCATGATGAAACTCACTTCTACAAATTATTTTTCCAGTGAAACTGATCTGCTTCCATTTCTAAAAAAGTGCTATCCTAATTACAAATGTGACTATTCTTGTATCTTTTATACTTTCGGTATTATTCACATCTGTTTTCTTGTTATCAGACCTTCAATGGAAACATGGACGGTTCCAGAATAAAGGAGAACTTGTTTTCTCCACCCATTGTGGGTCGCTACATCCGAATTCACCCACTGACTTTTCAGAAGCAGCCCACGCTGAGGATTGAGCTGCTGGGATGTGACCTTAATAGTGAGTGAACACACACGGATTGATTACAGCACTTTCTAACGAAAAACTGAAGGAAAAGAAAAAGACGCTAAAGAAAAGGGAAATCCGAACACTACATCAACACTATTCAAATGACAAGACTCTGTATGTTTTTGCAAAGCACATTTCTTCTTTACCTTTGTACGCCATTTTTATCAGTATGTAGCGATTTAAAAATGAAAATCTGAAAGCTCTGGATGTTTTTGTTAGTTCATGAGCATATGTCATCCTGCTGTAGCATCAGAAAGATCAACTTTCTACTTTCATTCAAGTTTCAAAGCTTTCTAACTACAGCATTCCTGGTTTACTCTCTTGATTTTCAACACCTTTTCTCCCTTCAGGCATCAATGGCAATGTCCAAAGCTTCATTATCTGAGAAAAGTTTGAGTCGAAAAGTTTCTTTTAATTGAGAGAGCTGAATAATACATATTTCTGCACATTTAGATACACTTCTCCTAAACAAGTCCCTTGCAGTATAGATGTTTTTCAGGCTAATATGTTCTTCAAACCAGGGTCATAGTTAACTAAAACTAAAACCATAAGAAAAATTTTTTTGTTATTTTAAATAAACAATAAATGAAATATAAAAACCGTTAACTTATTACATATAATTTATATAAATATTTGGTCACACTGTAGTTTAAGGTCCAATTCCCGCTATTAACAAACCATGAACTTCGACTTTGGTCTCAATAAACTCCTAATTTGCTGCTTATTAATAGTTAGTAAGGTGGTTGTTAAGTTTAGGTATTGGGTAGGATTAGGGATGTAGAATACGGTCATGCAAAATATGTGCTTTGTAGTACTAATAAACAGCCAATATGTTAATTATAGTCAAGCAAATAAGCAACTAGTTAATAGTGAGAATTGTTATCAAATATTTTTTCCAACTTATTTTGTCTACTTATTTTATCTATCTTAATATTTGGCAAGGCAGTATTTCCCATTTTGATTTATTTCAACTTGATGTACTAAAATAAGCAAAACTGAACTACATTTGTCCTTTAAGACTTGTATGCATTATTTAGTACTGGCTAACCTCTTTGCACATTACATTTACATTTACATTTAGTCATTTAGCAGACGCTTTTATCCAAAGCGACTTACAAATGAGGACAATAAAAGCAGTCAAAACTAACAAAAGAGCAACAATATATAAGTGCAAATGACAAGTCTCGGTTAGCCTAACGTAGTACACGTAGCAAGGTGTATATATATACACATACATACATATTATACACACACACAAACAAAGAAAAACAAGTAGATAGAATAGAAAAAAATAGAAAGCTAGTGTTTGTTTTTTGTTGTTGTTTTTTTTTTTTTTTTAAATAAAGAACAAAAAAATGAAAAAGATAAATATAAAGTAGAATTATAATAGAATAGAAAGTGTTAGAGTTAGAGGGTCAAATAAAGGTGGAACAGATGTGTTTTTAGTCGTTTAGTTTAGTTGTTTAGTGTGTGTTAGTCGCACATGAAATGAGTAGCAAGCTATCTGGCTTTGATATACAAAAATGTACATATACATAAATATGTTGACATAGTACATCAGACTCTATTTGAGTCAGACTTTATTTGAGAAAAAAAATCTAAATCACTGTTACTGGAGAGTACATGTCTTTTAGTTTAAGCCTGACATTTTTATTGTGATTTATTTTAAGAAAAAAGTTGTAAAAAAATATAAATAAATAAAAAAGGACAAAATGCACAACAAAATTACTAAAGCGTTAATGAAAATTAAAATAAAAATGGAAAAATGGTAGTAAAATCACTGCTTCAAACAGATAAAAGCATGTTTGTTTGTGTGTTTGTCAGGTTGTTCTATGCCGCTGGGAATGGAGCGCAGGTTGATTCCCAGCAGCAGCATCAGTGCCTCCTCATTCTTAAACAAGTGGTTACTGTCCTGGAGTCCCGACCTCGCTAGACTCCACCAGGAGGGGCGAGCAAATGCATGGAGACCCAAGGTATCTATCTATCTATCTATCTATCTATCTATCTATCTGTCTGTCTGTCCCTCCATCTGTCTATCTATCCGTCCCTCCATTTGTCTACCTGTCTGTCTGTCTGTCTGTCTATCTATTCAATCACTGTATGTTGTTCTTAGAGAGAGTAAAAAGTGAATTTTCTTTCTACACTGTGTGTTTTATAAGCCCATTGTGAGAGTGTTTCCTCTATCCTGTCTGTCAGTGTGAAAGTGAGGCGATCCCTCCATTGTCTCACTCTCTCTATCGCTCTTTCTACTTCCTCTTTGAGCTGCACAGAGAGCCAAGCGCTGTCAGTCAGGTGGATTTACGAGTTAATTAGAGTGATTTAGAGCGCAGCTCCTTTCCACATGGAATTCTGTTCTGCACAATATCTTTCAATTTATACCTGCAGAAATCAGTGCTTCTTAAAGGGGGCATAACACACACAGTTTTACCCAATCTCATGTTAATCTTGAGTACCTATAGAGTAGTACTGCATCCTTCATATCTCCAAAAAGGTAAGAAAAATTATCCATTTGTTGGTAGATTTATCCACATTCATTCTGCACATGGGTGTTTGTTTCTCTCAGTGTGAACATTCAATTTTTCATTACTGTAAAAAAATTGTTAAACTGATCATATTATATTTTGTCTCCTTCTGTCTCCCTTCTCTTCTTCTCTGGTTCTGCAGACTAATAACCCTCATGAGTGGTTACAGGTGGACTTTCTCTCTGTGAAGAGAGTGACCGGGGTGGTCACACAGGGGGCCCGATCTGTCCTGAAACCAATGATAGTCACTGAATTTACCGTCTCTATTAGCAATGATGGTCACAAATGGTCCAGTGTGAAGGAGCAGGGAACAGACAGTGAAAAGGTACTGCTATATTTATGTGTATTGAATGATACCAAACAGATTTTGCCTCACGAAAAACAAGTCCAAGTTGTATTTCACTCAAAAATAACAAAACTTAATTTTTCCATAAAGGAAGTAAAGTTTTAATTAAAAGGGTCATATGATGCGATTTCAAGTTTTCCTTTCTCTTTGGAGTGTTACAAGCTGATTGTGCATAGATAAGATCCCTGAACATCATATGACCCCTTTAAGTTTTTTTTTTTTTTTTTGCATTATGGCATTATTTTCTTGATAATTAAGCACATTTCCCCACAAAATTCAAATGTATGTGCATTTTTATGTGCATAAGAAAATAAGAAAATGAATGGAGGTTTGGCTGGAGACCAAATGAATTGCCAATTAAGTACATTAGGCAAAAAAATGTGATAGCCCTAAGATAGGTTTAATTTTATCATAAGAATCAAATATAATCAATATGATTCTTTCTTTCTTTCTTTTGATTTTGGGGTGAAATATGACCTGCACATGTTCTTGATGGGAGTCACCCATTCATGTCTATGGTGTTTTGTTTCTTTTTCATCCTGATGTAGATCTTTGAGGGAAACAGCGAGCATGATGAAGAGGCGCTGAACGTGTTTGATCCTCCCCTGTTCGCTCGCTTTATACGGATTCACCCGAAAGGCTGGGTCAACGATATTGCCCTGCGGCTGGAGTTTTTGGGCTGTGACACTCAACCCTTTGAGAGAAAGTGAGATCGATCCATTGTGGTTGAAAGACACCGTTTTTGACTTTGTCTAAATGTCTAAAAACCACACGGCTCTGTTCCAAACTATACGTTTGCATCATAGTATGTGACTGATCTGCTAGGCCGGTCTGGTGGTTTTAGAGTGGTTTTGTGCACTTGTCAGCTGGGAGACTGCCTATGATGCCAAAAAATGCTGTCTAGGTAGGCAGCTCACTTTGGCTTTGAACAGAGCCCACATAAGCACTACATAGGTTTATCTCTAGAACAGGTTTTTGTCATGTGATATGATGATTTATGTGTTTTGAATCTGGTTGGTTGTATGTTCTTAGTGTTCTGATCAGTACTCTGCTCATTTTACTGTCTGCTTTTGAGTTATTATTATAGAAAATAAATTACCAATATCTATTTTTCTAATAAATGTACCCTTGCATATGAAAACTCACAGAAGATTGTTTGTTTGGTTATTAGATGTTTGTATATTCTGGACTGGAATAACTACGGAATCCGCCATATGCTGTACTTTTGTATTTTGCACTGTGAAACAGGAGGGAGATTATTTTTTTCCCCAAATATTTAATGTTTAATTGTGGAAATAAGACTATGAAAATGCCTTGATTTTCCCAGCGTCTTTGTGCTTTGTGTTTCTTTGACAAATATTATTCTTTCACAGACTGTTTTCTTCCCTTTTGGTGTTTTGCCTGTAAAAGTCAGTGAATCTGTTTTCAACACCTGGCATACAGCATTCTTATTATTATTTATGACTATAATATCTGCTTCTTCATCAAAATGCGCACATTTATGCACACGCACACACAAAGTCTCCATAAAATGTGTGAAATTACTGGTGATGCAGATTATTGAAACGTGGTTTATTGTTCACGGTCACATCACAATTCTGCATGCGGAAAGACAATGAACAGAGAAGCAAACAGACTTGCAGGCGAAGGGTGGGATGAAGAGGCCCACAGGAATACGATAGCATTTCCATGTTCTGGCCGAGATAAAAATGGAGCGTACTATCAGTTCCTGTTTGACAGGAAGTGCTCTGGGGATGTGTTTAGCTTGGAGGGAAAATGAAGGCCTGACTCTGAAAGAAGTCTGTGACCTATTGTGTCACCTGTTATCTCATCAAAGGCAAACACTGCTGCTGAGGAACAAACACACGATTGGAAGCAACTTCACTAACTTTCATTTCTTTCATTAGGTCATTACAAAACATTACTGCATAATGCTTAACAGATCAGTCATGTACATGCTATGTCACCATTGTTTCTGTTCAAATACGAAATCTGAATTTTGTATATTTATTTATTGTTTCTGTATTGTTTATATTACATTACATTATAGTGATGCCTTGTATTTTGTTCTGCATTGTATCCTCCAACTTCGGGAAGTTTTTCAAATTAAAAAAAAAAAGTTCAAACCAACCATTTTGTTGAAGTAAAATGTAAAGCTAGGTTCTCTCTATTTTTAAAGTATCTATTTATTTATTTTAGAATGCTTATCTTTATTTTTAGACTTTTCAATAGGCCTATACATTTAAATATTCTTTTAAAAATGCTAATTTCTTTATATTATATTATATCATATTATATTAATTATATTATATTATATTCTTTTGTTATTGCATAAAATTATTCTAGTTGATAGGATGTGTTTCTCTTTTATAATAATAATAATAATTAATAAATAAAATATAGTATAATATAAATTAGTATCTATTTAATTATTTTTTAGTATATGTTTGTATATATTTTTAGACTTTTCAGTAGACTTATTCATTTAAATATTCCTTTTTAAAATGCACATCTGTGTCTCTTGTGTACTCTTGTGAACGCACATCAACTGACACGGAAGAGAAGAAATTGTTGAATAAAGTCGTTATTTTTGCTTTCTTTGCACACAAAAAGTATTCTCGTAGCTTCATAAAACCACTGAGGTCACATGGACTATTTTAACGATGTCCTTACTATCTTTCTGGGCCTTGAATGTGGTAGTTGCGTTGATGTCTATGCAGGGTCAGAAAGCTCTCAGGTTTCATCAAAAATATCTTAATTTGTGTTTCTGAAGATGAATGAAGGTCTTACAGGTTTGGAATGACATTAATTATTGACAGAATTTTTATCTTTAGGTGAACTATTCCTTTAAGCCCACCTTTTCTGTGGAGATGCCAGCATCTGCTTTACTCTTCATTGATCCCGTAGTAGGGCAGCACATGTTGAGCTCATTCTGACAGTGACTCAGCATGTCATTCTTCATGCCTTACCAGCATCACTGGAACGGAAGAAACATGACTCAATTATTTAACTGTGAGTAAAACTGCCCTCAGTAATGGATTAAATAACGCTGTTACTACTGTTTCCTACCGACATACTCCAACATAGGCATATAAAAATGGGTTTTGGTGCTGTTTCAGTAGTCAACAGTGACTAAATCGGTTGAATCCGGGGGCACAGACGCTTTGAGTAACACATTTAAAAAGGCAGATGGTGATTTGATGTCTTACACACTTCATCTCTTTACAACTGCAATCCTGTCATCTGTTACCTGCTATTTTTTCCTAGCGAGCCTGCTGCGTTTTAAATTATGGGAGGCACTTCCGGTTTAAGGGATGTTCCACTTTAAGAGATTGCAATCATTTCAAATTATAATGCTGCACTACAAATCTTTATATGAAAGTTGAACTAAATGAGCTGTAAATTTTCCTTCATGTTTTATGGAGGAAAGTCTCGCTAATTTAAGTTACAAATACCTGCCCAGCTCTTAAGTTTAAACAAAAATAAGAAGGATGCAGGCCACGCATTACCATATATGTCCACATGATCAGGTTGTATTTGCTTAATATTTACAAGGAATTTGCTAGCCTCATAAAACAGATCTGGAAATAATATCGTAAACCTTACTGGCATGTAAATTGATCTCTTGTGCTTCTGTAATGAATTCAGACTGTCTCTTGGTATTTCCGTTTGTTGGTGTGTGTGTGTGTGTGTGTGTGTGTGTGTGTGTGTGTGTACATGGTATTTATCACATTATGGGGACCAAATGTTCCCACAAGGATAGTAATATCAGTAAATTTTGTCCTTGTGGGGACATTTTTTAGGTCCTCGAGGAAACAAGCTTATAAATCATACAGAATGAAGTTTTTTGAAAGTCTAAAAATGCAGAAAGTTTCCTGTGAGGGGTAGGTTTAAGTGTAGGGCGATAGAAAATCCAGTTTGTACAGTTTAAAACCATTACACAGATGGAATGTCCCCATAAAACATGGAAACACAATGTATGTGTTTGTGTGTGTGTGTGTGTGTGTGTGTGTGTAGACATTACATTAGTGTATTGTATTACTTAAATTAAAAATCAGATTAGTGATAGGTGACAAACTGTTAAAAAAGTTAAAAGTGCAACTCATTCTTTCCATGGTAAGATATCCATATAACGTTACATGGAAATTTATTTTGAAACTTATTTGAAAGAGTTCTGTTTTCTTACTTAACAAGATATGAAAATATCAAGAGTATAAAAGAGGAAGAAGATGAAGAACCGAGAAAAAGTGAATGACACAGAGGGCTGTAACAGTGAATTTCATTGTAGAGTCAGAGGTAATGCGGTTTGCTCTTCGTGTGGAAATCCACTCAGCGGCAGATATACATCATAACACTGACTATATGTGCTCGGAATGAATTCATTAGGGAAGAGTGGGGACGGTTGCAACACTTTTTGCATTTGCTTTAGTTTCTCAGAGACTGTTTGCATTAGAAAGCCAGAATTATATTACAATAAAGCCACATCAGTCAGCTACTCACCCCACATTGCTGTAACATGTGCACATATGATTATATACATACAATTTATACTTGAATAGACAAAGTCAAATGTTGCAACTGACCCCACAACAGGGGACGGTTGCAACAGTCCACAGGGGCAGTTGCAACATTCATTAAAATGTAATTAAAACATTTCTTAAATATCATTTTGCAATTTCTTTATTTTATTTGTGCATAGACATGGTCTTTAATAAGTTAAATTGGCTGTATAAAAAACAAAGAATAGTAAATGGGGGGAAAAAAACATTTTCAATTAACAACCATGTCTTGGTTAATTATTACAATACATTTGAACTACAAAATATTAATTTAATCAAAATCAAGATACTGAAATTTAATAATTGCCTACTTCTGTTAACTTCTGTGAAAGTTTACTGAACTAGGGCCAGTTGCATAAACATAGCCACTATATGTTAAAGGGGTCATATGATGCTTTTTTAAAGATCATTATTTTGTGTATTTGGTGTAACAGAATATGTTGACATGCTTTAATGTTCAA
>NW_015665397.1:80037-101099 GCF_001515625.1 Sinocyclocheilus rhinocerous
TCTTTATTAATCCATAAAATTACAATTATGTAATGTTATGGCAAGCTTTTACATCAATGTTGTGGTAAGGGACAGCATAGAACGGTTGCAACAACGTGTTGCAACTGTCCCCACACTGACAGCCGTGACAAAACTTGGTATATTAGCTTGACACAATATCTTTGACACATGCTAACTATGCCTATTAGAAGCTAAGAAAACACAGATATAAATCATATATTTTACAATGCTTCACTGCAAACAACTTAGACAGTATGACAAAAATCTGATGATTAAAAAAAATACTTCTTTACCATGAAAATTGTTATTTGTAGAAGGAATGGTCATGTGCCTGATTTCATCCAGGAAGGATGAGGGGCTGATTGAGCATGTGTAGTATGAATATCATCACTGTAGCTCATTCCTGATTGAAGAAATAAGCCATGTTGCAAGTTGCAACCGTCCCCACCATTTTACTCTGCCAGCACGCAACACATAAAACACAAGCAGGGGGAGTTTCCATGTGTGTGACTGCTGGATGGGTTTCCTCATTCTGGAATATACACTTGATTTCCTGCTAATTAATAGGCCTACATAAAACTAATAATACCATTTTAAGTGAATAACATCATTAATTCGTTTTATTTATAAAAGAAAACTTTGGACATTGAACACTTAATTTAACACATAATTAAATTAAAAATAGATGTGAATACACGTAGGATAAGTGCAAATTCCTGTATAAACTAAGTTATAAGGCTAATCGGGTATAGCTATGTATGCTATCCTAGTACATAAGCTAACTAATACAGACATTGATGGTCATTATAACGTAGTTAAAACAGCATTTATCATAACACGATTTTGTTGGAATTGTAACCAGGCGCTAAAGAGAGAGGGCCTACCTATTAAAAGTAATCTGGGCCAATGCAGCTTCAAGAATTTCTCTTAAAAGGAGAAATTCCTGACAATTCTGCAAATCGTCGAAAGGTAAGACGGGAGTCGACGAATTTTATCATCAAAGGTAACTATTAGTACCGAATGATTTTATAATGAAAAAGAGAATTGACTGTCTGTTAAACCGAAGCCCACTCACTCACTGAGGCGCTGGTGAGTGATTTTGAATTTACAGACAGTGAGCGCCCTCTGGAGGTTCAGTGGTGTCATTACACCTCCGCGCCTCCGGCCCTCACAGCTACTGAAGACAAACCTGTAACTGTGTAACTTCATTTCATTTTAATCTTATTTAATCTCAAACTAATTTTAAGCTTATTGTGACCCTGGAGCACAAAACCAGTCATAAGCACGGGTATATTTGTATCAATAGCCAACAATACTCAAATGTCCTCATTTGTAAGTCGCTTTGGATAAAAGCGTCTGCTAAATGACTAAATGTAAATGTAATGTAAATGTAATACATTGTACGGGTCAAAATTATCGATTTTTCTTTTATGCCAAAAATCATTAGGGTATTAAGTAAAGATCATGTTCCATGAAGATATTTTGTAAATTTCCTACTGTAAATATATAAATATATCAAATATATTTTTGATTACTAATATGCATTGCTAAGAACTTCATTTGGACAACTTTAAATGGGATTTTCTCAATTTATTTATTTATTTTATTTTATTTTATATTTTTTTGCACCCTCAGATTTCAGATTTTCAAATAGTCATATCTCAGCCAAATGTTGTCCTATCCTAACAAACCACACATCAATGGAAAGCTTATTTATTCATTTATTAATCTCAGTATGCCAGTATGTCATTGTCAGTTGTCAATAATCACCTCTGTTTCTAGGTCATAGTGCCCCATGTCCTGCAAAAATAGGTCAGATGGCAGCCAGATCATCATCACAATCTGAACAGTCAGTCATTGCTATGTTTCTGTAGCGTCGATCCCTAAGATCATGTTAATCATAACATTACAAAACAGATAGTTCTGGTTCTTGATTATGATTTGTTGTTTGTACTCTAGAAACATACACGACCTCATGACATCAGTTTCACTGCGCCACTATGTGTGTTGCTTGGCAGTATTACTGCACTAAATAAATAAATTGTTTGTTTGTTTCAAAATGTCAGAATTTTGACTTAATATCAGCCATTACTTAGCGCATAGTAACCGTTACATAAAACCTAGCACGTGAACTCAGTTCCGTACATGCCTAACAACGACCATTATTAGCTGCAATAAGGGCTAATTCACTATAAACCACATCTTCTTCTGGCTTATTGCTTTAATAATATTCATGATTATCATATGCTGTAAAAAAAAAAAAAAAACAGATTTTAAAAAATAAATAAATTTTTTTTATTTTTTTTTATATATATATGTATATCATATAAGTAATAGGGCTGTCACACATACCCGAAAATTCATGCCTCTCAGAGAAATTAGCCATGCTGACACTGAAATAGGCCATTAATGAGATGATTCGTGCAAATCTGATGAGTTCCCTTACGAAAAAGAAGTTTATTCAAGTGTGCTATTAGTATACTTCTTTTAAACTAAAAAATAGGAAAGTATACTTTTAGTCTACTTTTTATGTACTTCTCAGAAATGGGCTTTATGCACTTCTCAGAAATATACTTAAAATGACATTTAAGTATACTTGACTTATACTTAGAAAAAGTCTAAATATATTTTTAGCTATAATTGTGCTCCTAGAATCCGTGATTTCATTGTTATACTGTAGGGGGCGCTAGTACACATTTTCTGTACAGAATTTCCAAAAAGAAATAGTACACTTACAAGTATACTACTAGTACACTGATATTTGTATACTTACTACATAAAGTATACTTAAAAATATACTTGAACTTTACTTAAGTATACTTACTAAAATAAACTTGAAGTATACTACTTTTTGGTAAGGGTTTTTATTTGGGTGATTTATATGAATGTATATCTCAAGGGAACTAGCCGTATTCTAGTCTCAGCCACCGACCGTTAACTGAATGTCTGATGCATTATGCATATGGAAACACTTCAGGAGTTTATAAGTCCTCTCCTCATCTGATTAGTTGAATTCTAGTTTTTCTGGGAGAGGCGTGTTGTGTTCTTTAACGTTCCACCTGGAAACCTCGTGAAAGAAAGCACTTATATGTGTATAAAGACTCTATAAAATATATCCAAGAGTTTTACACATCGGTCTGTTATTTTAGGGACATATGCTCCTAAACATGACGTGCACAAAATGAAACGTGATTGGTTGAATTACCTGTCAGTCATATGGCCTCTTGGGCGGGCCTTGGCCATTCAAAGCGGTCATGCTCTCAGACTTTCTGCCCTCAGTCTGAAAGTTTTGGCTATGAGAGACTAGCTGTCTTCAGAAAAGTTTCGCTGGCATTTTCTTTTCGTCTAGCCTCCATTTGATGACTAAGGTAGCATATATATATATATATAGTGTTTACCGCAGTAAGAGCTATATTACTGCTTTTTCATAAGCGCCACCTGCTGTCAAAGAGGGAATCTGTATGTTCATTCATCCAGTTTGACATTTTTGTTTAGACCAGTTATATGCAGGGTATATATAAAACACAACATTTTCTTTTTTCGTATTCACCATCGTCACGCACAGAAACCTTGCACACAGAGTCAACAGTTTTTCATGAAGGACGAAAGTTTTGGAGGCAGTGTGTAAACGTGATTGACACAATGTGAGGCCATATTTATTTTCTAATGTGCAAATATTTCGGTCAAAAATTTCGGACTCGGTGTGCAAAGACCTTTATTCATTAATTAGGCTGAAATGTGAAGTGAAATGGAATGTGAATGAAAACTTTTTTTGGTCAAAACTTTTATTATTTGAATGGTAAATAACATTGCTTTATTTTAATATCAGAATGTTCCTGTTTTATCTGCTGATTCCAATAATCATTTTAATTTCCCCTTTTTTAGCCAGTCCGGAGTTTGAAGGTAGGCCTCATGAAGCACATATTTAGGTGACGTGTACAGTTATGTAACTAGATTATAAGATTTTTTAAAAAGTGGAAAAACCTGTTCAAGAATAGAACTACATGAATAATACACAAGTCCTTCTACAAGTAGCCTACTGTAAGTACATGGAAGGTTTCCATTTCTTTCCACTAAGTTTAGCTGACACTGCAGCATAGTAAGAACAAATACATGCCCTTCAACACACTTTAAACAGCTCTGATGTGTGTTAGTTTACTCACCAGCTCTTAGAGCAGAAAGGACTGTACAAAATAAACAGAACTATAATAACAAGTCATAATTCACTTCTCTTGACATTTAGGACATAAACAGTAGACTTTTTCGGCCGTTTTGTTTGCACTGAGGGGCCTGGTTTCTAACTAAATTCAGTTTAACATTAACAATCATCAGTCGTCATCAAATTGAGAGCAAATATTGACAATTTGGAGTAACAATTGGTGTGTAATATGTTTATTGTTGGTTGAATAGAAAACAAAAAATTACATTTATTACAGGATCAAAAAACACTTTTCACATAAACAAAATTACACATTTCTAGCAGCTCAGCTTCAATAATCCTTTAAAATCGCTAATATTTCATGACGATGAGGAGGAGGAGGATGAAGATTGAGGTTCAGAAAACAAGTGCTACAGTTGTGTAAAGTGAGAACAGTTGAATAAGATAGAGAAAAACACAAAGAGACGCTTTCATGACTGACTTTACTGACCTGTTATAGTAGTTTAGAATGAGAAATGACTGTTAATTGAAGCCCTATCGCCTGTTATCAGGCTTTACAGCATGTGTCACTATAGTACATGTAAGCACCAGGTGGGACGGACACTCTCCAGACACAAGAGGTCAAAGCACTTCACCCTTCCACCGACCCCTAGAGTGCATATATATGAGAAATGTACTTAAACGTAAGTACAGTTTTTGTTGTGTTGACAACTGTAAACGATATAATTGAGAAGCCTGGTGTAAATGTAGTTTAGAGTATTTTGTGTGCAGGCACATGGTACATCAGAAAGGGCAGAGAGCGGTCTGAAGTATTGATCCGAAAGCTAAAGAGACCTTTACTATGTTTACGCACCAGTTCAACATTTACAGAAAAATAAAGTTGATTGCGTCCCCTAGATTAAATTCCTTCTGCAATATGCAGGAACACAAACAGATAAATAAATCGATTATCTGGCCTTTACATTGAACTGCATTTTGAGATAAAAATGCAGCAAGTGGACGGGACAAAAAGACAGTGATGTGAGGTAAGAAAAAGTTCAATCATTATTTTAGTAGGAAAACAAGCATTGTGAAATAGTTGAGAGTCAGGTCAGTGAGAGAATCAGGATAGGGAAAAAAAAAAATTTTAAACGTAAAAAAATGTTGAGCAGTAATCGATTGAATCATAAGTAGATTTACATATCAGAAAGAAGCTGAGTGGTTGGGCAAGGTTAAAAAATAAAAACGAGTTATCCCTAAAGCCAAAAGTGTAAAATGCCAAGTCAACTTACATATTCAAAAAGTAAATAGGGTGAATTTTGCACTGACTTTAATTAAAAGCAAAACCAGAATAAAAGACAAGAGAGAGATAGACAGACAAACCACAGTCCCTACATACAAATTTGGCAGAAACTGGACAAAATTATTAGTGGAAGACACAAGCGGCGGGAGTCAGACTGCAGGAGTCTGTATCTATGACAAGTGTGTGAATTTTACTCAATTAGCATTATGACATTTTCATAAATTAAGCATTTTCCTGCACTATTATTATTACTGTAATGCAAAAAAAACCATCTGATTAATGTAATGTGAAAAGTCATATTAGTTGTACATATTAGTTGTAGTAATGTCTTTATGCAGATTTTAATGTTCTTGACCATATGTGACCCTGGAGCACAGTCTTAAGTCGCTGGGGTATATTTGTAGCAATAGCCAAAAATACATTGTATGGGTCAAAATTATTGATTTTTCTTTTATGCCAAAAATCATTAGGATATTAAGTAAAAATCATGTTCCATGAAGATATTTTGTAAATTTCCTACTGTAAATATATTAAAACTTTATTTTTGATTAGTAATATGCATGGCTAAGAACTTCATTTGGACAATTTTAAAGGCGATTTTCTTAATATTTAGATTTTTTTTGCACCCTCAGATTCCAGATTTTCAAATAGTTGTATCTCGGCCAAATATTGTCTTATCCTAACAAACCATACATCAATGGAAAGCTTATTTATTTCATTTATATTATTATAAATGAAATAAATATAATATATTATTATATATTTTTTATAGCTTTCAGATGACGTATAAATCTCAATTTTGAAAAATTGACCCTTATGACTGGTTTTGTGGTCCAGGGTCACATATCATAATGCATATACTTATGTATGTATATACTGTATATTACATATGTGTGTGTGTGTGTTTTCTCTTGAGATTCACCCAATTCACCTATTCAGACTCCAATGCCTTTATCAATAAAATGTGTTGTATAACAGATTTATGAATCCAGCGTGCAATAATATGCAGACGGGTGATGAAAAATGAAAAACTTCTGCACTCCCTGAGTTTCTACAAGTCTAAATATGTCTGTCTCTCTCATTCTTCGTCCCTCACGCATATAAAACACATCACTCTCAGTCAGAAATGGCACGACCAAAACTCTAAGGAAGGATGATCATTTGGATGAGGATTCATTTGAAGGGCCTGCTATATGTGATGAGCACCGATAATCACATGCAGATCAGGTAGAGAGACATAAACGACAGGAACCATGGCTTTGAGGCTCAAAGATTCGCACTGCAGTCCATGAATCTGCACAAACCACTGTAGGAGGCAAACCAATACGACTAAGTGCACCAGGGTCTAATATTTATCAGTATGAACCCATAAAACAGGCGTCTTGAGGTATGCACGATTTCGTCTTTTTCCTATAAAGACATCGATTCTTCGAAAACAAGCATCTTTAGTCACCACATAACATCATCACACAGTCCTAGAACCCGAAGAGGCGTCTTGTGGTCTAGTTGCTTTAGTGTAAAAGCGCCGTCTCCTGGTTAAACCTGCAGGACGGGGTCGGTTGAGGCAGTTTGGTTAAGATCGTGACCATCTTTTGTTTTTTAAGCAGGCCATCTAATGAGTTCTGAGGAAAATGTACCAGAAACAACGTTAATTAGCTCATACAGACATGTCTCCATGACAACACGACAGAAACTGGTGGTTAAAGGGCTTCTGGGAAATAGTTGACAAATAGACAGATGAAAGCGCAGAGAGAAACTACAGCTCTGTTCCAAATACTAGTGTGCTGCCTTGATGTCTACGCCATGAATTAGCATCCTAACCCTACAAACGCTCTACATAGGCAAACAGTAATAGTAATTGATTTCAATAGTTAGATGCTAGCATGTTGCTAAGTCACTCTAATAAGCATGCACACACAAATGTAGGTTAAAATAGTCTATTTTTAATCAAACTGAACTATTTTTAATGTATCATCAATATTTCTCTTGGCTGAATTGTTTCAGCTCACTAGTTTTTGGAAGAGACTCAGGAAAAGCTGCTCTCACTAAACATGTGAGACATGTTAATATAATCGACTGATACAAAAACACAAATTATCAAAAAGAATAAGCACAGCTTCAGATGTCACATAGTAATCGATTAATGCTCAAAAACATGGCCCACTTTGTGTAATACTATGTTGTTTTGCTTACAGCAATCAGTTCTTTCCATTCTTAAACAGAATCACAGATGTGACATTTTTATAGTGTCGTCATTCAGTTCAGATCACGCTTTGATTGTCTTCGTAAGTCCATTCAACTCGATTTCAAATGCCAGATGTGTTTTTAATATAATAAACCAGACACAACACATATAACCAAAATATAATTTCTTTAAAAAATACAATAAATGGGAGTCAAATGTTGAAAAAAAGACATATATAGATTTTAAAAAATAGATGATGTAGTGATTTTGTCCTTGAGTGGATCTCAGGAAAATTGTCAAGAAATATCTAGGTCATATTTTACCCCCAAAATAAGAAATGATATTTTGCATAAATGGTGGACTGAAATAAAAGATGTAGGATTTACTTTAAAACAATTTTCACTCAGAAATTACTAGTAAATTTCACAAATAATACTTTGCAACAAGTACCAAAATGAATTAATTGTGAAATGAAGACTGAAATAATATTTTCTTGTAAAAACGTCTCCAATAATCTCCAATAAAGTTTAATTTACAGCTTTGATTTTTTTTTTTTTACATTGTGGTATTTTATACTGATTTATGTGTCTGGATTTGATTACTTTACTGTATTGTGATGATGAACAAGATTGTTTTCGCATTATATAAATTTGGTGGAAATGTGCATATTGTTATAAAACTAAAAAGCAAAAAAAAAAAAATATTAATGCAAAATATCATTTCTATTTATTTTCCTTTGGCATTTTTCACGAGATTCACCCCTTTTATGAATATTGATCATTTCGTTTTCATCTGTCTCAATGGTCATGGCACAGTTTGTGAACTCCTTACTGCATCTGATTACTGAACTAAATTTAGCGGATATTATTAAGGACAGAGGATTAGCTTTTTTTTTTTTTAAATCATAAAAATTATTCCTCGTTTAGTTTTCATTTCTACATGATTCATAAGCGATGCACGGCTGCGGTACGTTATGATAAGAAAATCACGGCTGAGGTTATCAAAGTCGTAGCAGAAAGTGCAAGAAGAAAGACGGATTTGTCTCATTAAAGTTTCCGAAATCAATTCCATGGAGGATTTAAAAAAAAATCGTATTATGAAAACATCTAAAGCTTACAAATCTGATTTGCATAATCTCGACAATAAACTATCAAGCTCAAAGAAAACAGCACTTTTCTCTGTGCTGGTAATGCTACTCTCTCACATCAAATTGAAGTTTCCTTTATAAAGGTGCTAAAACGTTTGCTGTCCTAATTTAACTGACGGCTCCTGCACTACCTCAGCTCTCCGTTCAGATTCTCGTGAGAAACGTGAGCAGGAGGTGATTTCGCCAAATCTGCATGCAGAAGTTGTTCAATCACTCGGGAGCCGGTGGAAACAGCAGCGTGGGCCACTGGAGGAGGGTTTGGGCTCTTGATGGATGATCACGTCTCCTCTCCAGAACAGCAAACGAGCAGGGGGGAAAGCCTTGAGACCTCAAGTTTGATTAGAGCCAAGCAAAGAGGAAATACATCACACACCATCTTGACACACACTCACGTACACACGCCACAAGCAGTGCTGGTGAGATGAATCCCTGCAGAAAGACAGAGAAACAACAGACGTCACATACTCCGCTGGTTTGCCAGTTTTTCATGTCGCACATCAAATATTAAGCTTGAGTAACCCTTTATCTATACTAGATGACAGAAATGTAATCCTAGATGTCCACATTCAGTCAGGGTCCAAAATAATTTTTTTGGCGAGAGAAAAGAGAAAATCTCAAGCCATAAAAATTTCAATGCATGCATGAAACTTGCATTTTTTGTCAGCTTGGTGAAATTTAAAGTAAATCTCTGTCTGTGACCAATATTTACCGAGCTTTGATGACTGATGATCCCAAAAAATAAAAAAAAATAGTTAAAAGTTCACTATTAAAAAGAATAGCTGAACATAAGCTCACAAATAAAATATATTGTTTACAATGATTACTGCCTTGTGTTATTATTTTGGAATGAATGTAAAATGCTTAAAAACACTAACCTATTGAGATTTATACTTGGATGTAATAATATATAGTATTATTCGACTATATTTGTCGAAAAGCAAAAATCACAAACCATAACTATTTCTAAGCATGAATGAAATTTTTATTTTATTTTTTATAAAACGGAGAGTTCCGGTCCTTGATTCTGATTGGCTGAGCCACGTTCGAAGCTGTTGTAAATTACTCTACAAACATACACCTTTGTTTACATTTGTGTGTTGCTTGGCAACCACTTTGTTGCAACCACAACTGATTCTGAGGAACTACATTGTTTGGTGGAAGAATAATGTTTTTATTAATATCATTACACTTTATTTGCTCTGATTTATTTTGTGAAACCTTACTACGTATATGGAATAGCCGTTTTATAAAAGCAATAAGCACCGTGAAGCCATGGTTTACAGTGAATTTATAACAGCCAGGGGGGTTTTAGGCACTCCGCTTCGCGTCGTGCCTAACAACGCCCCTTAGCTGTTATAAATTCACTGTAAACCACGGCTTCTTGGGGCTTATTGCTTTACTATACACTGGAGCCCAAAAGTTAAAAATCTGGGATTCAAAACTCAGAGATAAATTTAAAAATTAAAATTAAATAAATGTAAAAAAAAAAAAAACAATACTATAAAGTTGCAACATAAACTACCTTTGTGAGGCTGTGGGCTTCATATGTGTGTCTCCATGTCTGTGTATCCGGGCAGCATGTCTCCATTAGAGCAGTTCTTCAACATCTTGTCCATGCTGGGGTCGTTGGCCTCTTTTCGTCGTCTTTGCATGCGCTGGTGCACCAGAGGTACAAAAAACATCACAATACCCCCCACTATCGGAGGAACACCAGCCAGATAAAACGCCACGTGGTAGTTTCCAAAATAGTCGTGAAGAAGTCCTGAGAAAGAAGACAAGACATAGAGAAAGAACATCTGAGAGATGAGACAGCATTAACAACCTAGTTCATTTCTATAGCATGATGTATTTCCAAGTGAAAAAGAATATTCAATGAGGGAAAAGTGCAGGCACTGAAGTTCAGCCTGAAGAGGATTTTTTTTTTTTTTTGCATCATGTGTGTTGATTTCTTAATCTTGGTACATGATTTATTTAATTTATCTCTTGCACATCAGAGTCAGACACTTTTGTCTATTGTTGTGTGTGTGTGAAAATTAAAAACCAAAAAATAAATAAATAAAAAAAACACAAAAGATTTACTATTGAATAACATACACTCATTGTTCACAATAAGACCTGGATGAAAGTAAATGGAGTCTGTTTTGATTTCATGTTGACTTTAAATAAAAAGACTAAAGAATGGAACTGATCCAATTCAATGGAGACTCCCCGCTAAGACGGCCACATTCATCTTCAAATGCTCTCGATTTCAAAATCTCAATGAGGCTTGCAGTCTGGAACACATCTGAAGCAAAACAACTATGAGCTATTTAGACTTTGGTAAAATGCTCCCCAGCCTCCTTTACAGAAGATATAAGATCACTTGAAACTTAAATAAACATTTAGAAGTCAGGTCGCGTATCCAAGTATGTGAAATAACAGTATATGACAGCCAATCCAAACCTAGTTGTAATGCCCCTGCTGTGAAGGCAACGCTTTGAAAATAGAACCTACAAATGATGCATCACGTTCTCGAATGAAGACTCTGCATTCCTAAAACCGATCCAGAGTTCAGACAGGTAACGTATTCTGTAAATGAACCTTGAGACCTGAAAGTATAAGGTTCATTTATTGGAGTACAGATGGAGCAGATGTTCTGGTGGGTCTAATTCTTCAAAACGAGTCTGCGGAACTGGAAACATATGGAGACCGTCGCTGAACAAGAGCATTTAAGTCAACAGTCCAAACTAAATGTGCTCACAGGGAGACCTTGGAATTTACCCTCAGAAATAAATCTCATTCCTGTCCACCGTACCAGAAACTGGAAAAGCACTTAGTCTGTTGTGTGTGTGCGAGTCTTATCTGGGGAACGCGGCCAAAATCAGCATGCTGGCTGATTAAATTATGGTTTCAACATATTTATCTACAAGTTTTGTGTATGTGTGTGTACATTTTTCAGTAAAAACTAAAAATGTAATTAAAAGAAAATGTTTTTAATATATATATATATATATATATGTACTGTATATTCATCGTCCATATAAAAATACATTTTTACATAAAATACATATAAAATGTATTTTATATACTATGTTTTTCTTATAAAATATAATTAAAAAATTGCATTTAAAGAAAAAGTTCAAAGTTCCAAAACTAAAAATTTGTCATTCCAAGCAAGCAAATGTTAAATGTTTTATTGCAAAGATGAAGCTTCTCACCTGCGATCGGGGGTCCCGCTGTCATTGGTATGGCCATGAGGCCGAGGAGGTAGCCGATAGCTTGAGACGCCTGCATGGGCCCTACTAACTCAAAGGCGATGGGGGCCATGATAGTGATGAAACAGCCATCACAAAGACCCATCAATACAAAAACCACCACCAGACCTTCGAACACGGCGCACTGCGGTATCATCATGGACATCAGACCCAGTAATATGAACGATGCCACCTACACATACAGACACACAGAGATCGTCTAAGCACATGGACTAATCCTGCACTACATCCAAAGTTTGACATCTAAGACTTATGCTGCGTTCAAGTCCTCCTGGGATGTTCGTACTTACGAGTTGACAAGTCGTAATTACGACGTCAGGTGTGTTCAAGTCAGTTTAGTCGGCACAAGATGGCGGTGTACCTTCTTTTAATAAATTACAAGAAAATACAACAGGGTCCTGTTAACTCTGCTTATAGAAAATGAAACAAAGAATTCGCATCAGGTGTGTTTTGCGTTTTTAATATTTTTAAAACATGCAACATGGCAAATCAAAAGATTTTTCACCTATAGCATTTTTTTTACTTGGATTTCATTAACTAGCTGCGTAACAAGAACATGACCAATTTAAGTTTATAGGACAACTAAACTATCAATTTAAACAAAAATTTACCGTCAACTACAGACGTTGCATCCATCGATTCCGCCATGTTTCTCATTGACACGCCCCCAACTCGGAAACTCGGGGCTTAAAGAAAATTTTGAGTTTCCCACTCGTAATAACGACTTTGTGGTGGCGTTCATGTGCGTTCAACTCGTAAATACGATCTATCCGACATGACTTGAATGCACCATTACAACCATGACGGCAATCCATTTCCTGATCCTCGGAAAATTATTTACAAAAAACTGAATGGTACTGGTAACAGAATCTGAATTTTAAGGGGGAACAACATAAAAATACCATGGAAAATGTTTGATTTTGATAGATTGTGAAATACGCAGTTCACACAGGAAAATTAAACTATGCTGAACAAGCTCTTGAAAGCACAATTGCAAAGTTGATATTTATGTCATATTTTAAACAAGTCAGGCAAACAATTTTTATTGTTATTGTTGGATGTTGTGGAAGTTATTTTTTCATTAAAAAAAACTCACTCTCATAAAACATTAAAATGCCATTGAAAATCAATTCCTTAGAAGCAAATATTGTCTTTTATAGAAAAGGTACTTATGCAGATGTTCAACTGAAGTTTCCTGGCAACAAAATTGCAAAGGATAATGAAACGGCATTGCAATGAATGAAACAGCATGCCGTCTTTCAGGAAACAGTTATTATATATTGACATCAATTAAAAAAATAAAATAAAATTACGTCAATCTAGAACTAAAGAAAAAAAAATGATTCAAAGTTTGTTCCACTTTTAGAACACACAGATCTTCAGAAACACTGAAGCCATTGATTGGGCTGCTGTGATGTATCAACGGTGTGACCTTAAGCGAGACACTTCACCACAGCAGGAGTATCCTGTAATTTTTTCATGCCAATTTATAGTGACACAGCATGAAAATTCTCCAGCTATGGAATTATGATTAACTGACATGCAGTAAGTAGCTCTTGTTGGGTTTCTGTACCTGCATGTAGATTTTCTTTACTCCAGGTATGAGATCTCCGATCTTCCCAAACAGCAGTCGACCGACTCCAGACGACGCTCCGATACACACGAGCAACACCCATTCCCTCTGAGTGTCTCCAAACTGCTCCTTCACAAAGTTCATCTGCCATAGAAACAGGAAAACCATCAGATGATTAACATACACATAGAAAACTACCTATCCATCAATCAATTCACCCACCCATCCATCCATCCACAATACCGATCAAAGTTTTGGGATCAGTGTGACAAAAATGCCTCAGAAATTATCCATCAGTCTATCAATCCATCCATCCAGCCATCCACAATACTGTTCAAAGGTTTGGGGTCAGTATGATAAAAAATGCCCCAGTAATTGTCCATCAATCCATCCATTTGTTCATCCTTCCATTCATTCATCCGTCCATCCATCAAGCCATGCAGCTCTATCCATCCATCCACCTATCCATCCAGCCATCCACCCAGCCATCCATCCACCCATCCATCCACCCATCCATCCAGCCATCCAGCCATCCACCCATCCATCCAGCCATCCACCCATCCATCCATCCATCCATGCATCCACTCATCCATCCATCCACCCATCCATCCAGCCATCCACCCATCCACCCAGCCATCCACCCATCCATCCATCCATGCATCCACTCATCCATCCATCCATCCATCCAGCCATCCACTCATCCATCCATCCACCCATCCATCCAGCCATCCACCCATCCACCCAGCCATCCACCCATCCATCCATCCATGCATCCACTCATCCATCCATCCATCCATCCATTACTGAAATTCTCCATCCATCCATCTATCCATCCATCCACAACACCATTCAAAGGGTTCAGTATGATAAAAATGCCCCAAAATAATAAATAAATGAATTTCTGTTTTTAATTATATAGTTTGATGTGTTTAATTCTGTTTTTAATGAAATATTACCGGTAAGAGGTTTGAGAATTTGTTAATAAATTTATTATATTGAGATATTTGACAAAAAAAATGGATGATATAGAGTAGATTTTATATGGATAGGGGAAAAAATAAGAATAAAACACTATAAAACTTGATGATGTAACAATGAAGACTGAGGTAATGGCTGTTGAAAATTCACCTTTACTATCACAGGAATAAATTACATTTTAAAATATATTCAAATACATTTCCCAGGAGGCACAGGACGTCAATATAACGTCAGGTTGACGTTGGACATGACGTCGGGCAGACGTTGCATTTTGGTTGAGAATGAAAATCGGGTTGACGTCAGTATTTGACGCCAATTTGACTTTGACTTAACGTTGGATTTTGGTTACACAACCTAAAAACAACAAATATCAATGTCAGCTGACGTCAGTATTGGACATCAAATTAACATTGACATTAGACATTGAACTGACATTGAATTTTGGTTACCCGATGACGATGACGAAATGTAACCAAATATCAACGTCTTATGACATTGTGTGCCTGCTGGGTTATTTTAACACTTACTTTAAATTGAAATAATATTTCACAATATTACTGTTTTTACTGTATTTTCGATCAAATAAATGCAGCCTTGGTGAGCAAAAGAGACGTGTTTCAAAAACATAAAAAAATCTTACTAACCACAAAGTACATATATATCAAAGTTAATCTTGACAAACTGTCCTTTTCTAGCTTCACTCAGTATTCTCTTGTATAAATACAAAAACATTGGCCTCTTGTTGACATCGAAGTGCTAGTTAAGTGTGATTCCTGTGGTTAAATTCATCACTGGAATAAACAGTTGGCTTTGTACAGCCATAGTAAGTCAGCCTCTGGTCTTCATCAAAGACCTTTTTCTTCAGCCTTATCAATGAAAGCATTAATGGCGCTTTGTGGTGGGAACAGAGGAAAAGCAGCTATAAGTTGAATATTTCCGCTCATAGACGCCCTTGTTTCTAAGAAGGGAAGAGGGGGACATGGGGTTAAAAATTAAAAAAATCCTTTAGAAGCATTTCCTGACCCTAGAGATCACAGGCCTGAGGATTGGATGTCTTTTGAAAACCGCTTGAATGAGAAAACCTTAGGGGCACATCAAAAGCCCTGAGATTTCACATTTAGGTTTAATGTGAAGGAAGGGCTTTCCTATTTCACCACGAGAAACGAGAGCCAAATGCGTACATACACACACATACGCACAACAAAAGCCGGGACTAAGTGTTTACTTCTGGTGCGAAGCCTGAAAAAACACAACTGTAGGTGGAAGAGTGAGACTGAGGCGAGGGGGGAAAGGTCTCTCTCATCAACTTTATACCACCACCCACAAAATACACACACACGTTGGCTAACTCATACCTAACCAAATAAACACTTACTTCAAACACATACCAATGATTTGACATACATCAACAAAACACAATTGCAACAAATGCGCACACAAACACACTTTTCCTAAACACACACACACACACACACTGACAGTATAATGAAAAAATATTGGTGTAGGATTTACATTGAAACAATTTTCACTCTGAAATTGCTTTAAAATTTTACAAATTATTACAAAGAAATGGCATAGATCACATTGAATTAAACGTGACATTTTTAAGACTGAAATAGTATTTTTGCAAAAACATACACTAATATTATTTATTTATAACTTATGAAAAATCATTTTTAAAATATACTACCATTCAAAATTTGGGGGTCAGTATGTTTTTTTTTTTTTTTTTTTAAAGAAATGAATACTTTTCTTTAGCAAGGACACATTAAGTTGTTTAGAAAAGGCATACAATACATTTATATTGTTAAAAGGGGATTGGATAGAATTTTTTATTTTTTTAAGTCTCTTATGCTCACCAAGGATGCATTTATTTAATGAAAATACAGTAAAAAATAGTAATATTAATACAATTTATAATAGCTGTTTTCTATTTGAATATATTTAAAAATGTAATTTATTCCTGTGATCAAAGCTGAATTTTCAGCATCATTACTCCAGTCTTCAGTGATCAGAAATCATTCTAATATGCTGATTTGCTGCTCAAGAAACATTTCTGATCATTATCAATGTTTTTGCTGCTTCATATTTATGTGAAATCCGTGATGCATTTTCTCAGGATTATTTGATGAATAGAAAATTGAATAGAAAATGAATTTAAAAAAAAAGAACAGAATTTATTTGAAATAGAAAACTTTTGTTATAAAAGTTCTTATACTGTCTGTTTTGATCAATTAAATGCATCCTTGTGGGAAAAAAGTCAAATAAGTTTCTTTAAAAAAACTGACTCCAAACTTTAGAACGCCGTTAATTTGAGCACATCTCCATTAACCGCACTGAAGCAATTATACACACGCTGGCTGAACAATTAAAGGTTTTGAATAACTGTGTTTTACAGGGAAAGGAAAGCACACATAATGGAACCATCTGCGTCAAGCTTTTCTTTCAGCATCCTCTTATATCATCACATTTTATGGCCTGTTTATCACTGTGACCCAAACTCTATTTATGCAATTCAGCGGCTAGAAACTAATTCTCAGCTTAATTCTCTCTGAGCACAAGAGAGAAGCACCATTACGGCTGAGTAATTCAGGTATCCAAGTAAAAGTATGTCCATATGACAACTGAGAATGAGAGCGAAGGAAAGGTGAAACAAGGACAGAAATCCCAAGATTCTGACCTGAGATATATTAATTCATCATCAACATGTGTGGACTAGGGATGTAACGATTACCGGTTTGACGATAAATCATGATAAAATTGCCCACGGTTAGTATTACCGTTTCATCTTTTAATTATCATTAAAACCGTATTAGATTACCGTGATTTGAACAACTCACGATAAATAAATACTGTCCAGCATAAAGCACAGTTTTAAGTAACAGTCTCACGTGCGCACAGCACAGCACAGCACAGCAGAGTAGTTTCGTTTTGAGTGAAAACAGGGCGGAAAAGCTGGGAGGTATTAAAAGAGTGCTAAGGGAATTATACAAATGAATATATGAATGAATTAATTATATGAATGTACCTCTGAGGGTTCTGACTGTCTTCAAAAACTATTCGATGGCATTGTTTTCATCTTCGCTCCATGTAATACCTAAAGGAAGTGTTCTTAATCGCAATACTACTTTGTCCACAGAGTTTACGGGAAACGGCTCTAATTCCGCTTTTCCATAAGCGCCACCTAGTGTCAGAGAGTGGATTTACAGATAATGTTATTGTTTTAGTGATTATGCAAACAAAAAGTCATTTTATTTGTTGTTTGTTGATTTTTAAATATAAAACTCTGTGAAGTGATTTATGTGTCGGTACTTATGCATGGGACGGGTGCATCGCTCCTATAGCCTCCTCTGTTTTCTTAACGTTAAATGCACACCGGTTTGACTGACTGTAAATCGGAGGCGTTTTGTTCACTTTGTCTTCATAAAATGGTTGTCTGCTTGTAAACAACAGCCTCCGTGAAACAGCAAATGTCAAAACCCTGTTTAACATTCAGTTCAGAAATTAAAATGGATTTTTTTGCATTACTGAACTGCATTAGTGTGCTAAAAACACTTTTTTATGATTTATTGACTGCACTGATAAGGATTTGGTATTTTTAAAAAATGTTAACTAGAAAAGCAAATCGCTTCCAAGAAGAAGCAGAGCTACTGCAAGTTTCATATTTTATAAATTATGTGCTAAAACTGAAAATAAAAACTGACATCAGTTAGTCATTGTATAAACCAATATGGCACAAACACAAAATAAGATGTGAGGTAGAATGTTTTTACTAAACAACAGGGTTACTCTGGTATTATTTATATACTATGATAGTATTTATTAATATTTCAAATAAGCTGTTTTATATTTTTATATATTTTCAGTTTTCATTTTAGTTTAAGTTTTAGTAATCTTGTTATGTGCGCTTGTCATTTTTTAATACTTTTCTTTAGCTTTAATTTATTTTTATTTCAGTTTTAGTAATTTAAGTACTTAGTGTTCTTATAGTTAACTAAAACTACTAAAAATCACTTTTGTTAGCTAAAATAAAGCTTAAAATTAAAACAACATTAGATGTAAATTTTAAACTTAAGAAATAGTTGCCTTGGCAACTAACCAGATTAAAATAACTTTAAGTTTAAAATAACAGTTCACCCAAAAATGAAAATTTGTTGAAAATTGCATTTTTTGGCTTCTTCGTGGGAACAGATTTGGAGAAATGAAGCATGTCTTGTGAAACAAAAATCTTTGTAAGGCATTTTTACATTAAACCGTTGCTTTCGGCCAAAATTCGAGTCCATAATCCATAAAAACATTTCCTCAAGTGAAACGATCCATCTCCTGTTGTCTCTAACATCAAAATCCATCCACATATTAGTTTGGGACTTTTTTGGACTGTTTTCGCTTGTGCTTGATCTATCCATATTTCGCTCCGGATTCAGAAAGTGACAGTTTGAAGTTAAAAACATTTTAATTATGCACGTTTTCCCTTAAGACATTAATTGGCAGTTTGGAGCAGTGCGGATTACTTGTGGATTATTGTGATGTTTTTATCAGCTGTTTGGACTCTCAGTCTGACGGCACCCATTCACTGCAGAGGATCCATTGCTGAGCAAGTGATGTAGTGCTACGTTTTTCCAAATCTGTTCAAATAAAGAAACAAACTCATCTACATCTTAAATAGTCTGAGGATGAGTACACTTTTTAGTAACTATTCATTTTTGGTTAATTAGTCCTTTAATGGTGATGGCCCCAGTTGAGTTGGTTTTTGACTGAAAACCTTGACCACCAATCTCATTTGACAACTGCGACTCTCAACATTCTCATTTGAGTTTGACTACATTTACTGTGATTTTTAGAGTAGTGAGAACATTCTGCCTTTTGTATTCTACGGTCTGATATTAGTTGGCTCTATCCAGTTTGATGACTCTAGTTTAAAAAATGTCCTGTCAAGTTTTTAGGGTGAAAGAAAGGACAGGAGTGTCATGACAAATACATTCCGACATAATGCAGAATAGGTCAGTATGATTTCAAATCATGATCTCAAATGTAATTAAATATCTGGAAAAAGAATTTGGGTCACAGTGGGAGTTTTGCAAAATGACAGACTGGTCACAATCAATCAGTGATCGCATCTGAATATGAACCATTATATGGCTCGAGAAGATTTATTGGATTGTACAAATTTAATTAGTATGACATCATTCATAGCTTCAGCCAACTGGACTTGTACTATTCTGAAAATTCCAGCATGTAAATCTGTGGAATCTATAGGCCTGGTGTGCATAAGATCCATCATTATGATTTACTGGTGGAACTCTGCTTACAGCACACCAGGGCTTCGTGCCAAATGTGCGGAAAGCTAGATATTAATTATGCTCAAAATCTGGCGTAAAAAATAAAACTCCCTGGTGATAGTGAGAACTGCTTTCCACCTGCCGTGCCACGTTTCTGAGGCTAAATATTCATCATTTGTTGCTACTGAATCACTGAAGTCATTTGATATCAATTTCCTACACAGTGATTGTTGGATATGTGAGGGTAATTTATAATTACATTCAACCTGAGTAACATGCAGTTAAATTAAATTAGCATCCAGAAATGATAAATATGCCTCAACATTTCTTTCCCATGTTGATTTTAGTGCCCACCACTTAAGCAGGGATATATAAACATGCATATTAATAAAAACAGGTAAACAATTTTTTTTTGTTTTTGTTTTTTTCAGTAAAATATGTAATCATTCTTTTACCTGAAAAACAAAATTACGTAAGACATAAAATTATATATATATATATATATATAGCAGTCTCCATTTACTCCTGACATCTGAGCCACTGAAGACGCAGTGGATTACGTTTGTTTATGAAGCGAATGCGGTCCCCGATCTACTTTAATGCGTCTATGTTCATGCGAATCATTCGTGATCCAGCTTCACCTATACAAGAAGTGAGTGTAAAGTTTTTTATGAATCTTTGCAAATCGCCTTTCCTAAAAATGTGCTAGTTAGCAAGTTCCGCGGCTAAAGTAAACAGTACGGCTAGTCACCCCACAGAAGAGAAGGGCGGGATTAGCAGAGCTCATTAGCATTTAAAGGGACATGCACCGAAACCGGTCACTGTAAACAGAGCTAATTTTGACAGGGTAAAAAGAGTGTTGTTTTTCACTACCATTGAGAAATTTTAACCAAAGTATGTTATAGACTTTTCATTAAGTCACCAACTTTTGGAAAATGGGCATCTGATGTCCCCCTTTAACTAAAACTAAAACTATTAAATAAACTAATCAATTCTTAAAGCTTCAGTCCGTAACTTTTTTTGGTTAAAAATTATTGTTAGAAAACACTCTCTGTCTTGAGAATGTTCCAAATATGCCTCACCCCTCCTTTCTTTCCCTCTCCCTCTCACTCTCCCTCCTCTATCTGTTCTCTCTCTCTTGTATGGTGTTTTAATGTATCTTACTCACATTCGAGCTATGCATGCGCAAATGTATACATTAGCTT
>NW_015665397.1:101259-101614 GCF_001515625.1 Sinocyclocheilus rhinocerous
CATGTGAATGAAATTAAATTATATTCCAGTTTTAAATGTGCTTCTGATTACAGATAGCCTGGGATTACACAAGATTTGTATTTTTAATACAACCAGTTCTTAATATGAAATTCGAATGGTATGGCAATTAGAGAGTAGACTGTACAGAAATTGAAATCTACACACTAATACACACTATAGGCAATGCTGATGTTGTTAACATTAATAATTTGAGAATAAAGTATAACAATAATAATAATTTGCACGGTTTGATGTGATATGAGCTAATTTAGATTAAATCACCATTGGTAGCGCGATTTATTGTAATGCTTTTTTCCTCAGTTGGTCAGAACAAACGTGGCAGACTTGTTACTTA
>NW_015665397.1:101952-114992 GCF_001515625.1 Sinocyclocheilus rhinocerous
AGCTTGTAACACTCCAAAGAGAAAGGAAAAATTGGAATCGCATCATATGACCCCTTTAACATTAATAATTTGAGAATAAAGTAACAATAATAATAATTTGCATGGTTTGATGTGATATGAGCTAACCGATCTTTAGATTAAATCACCATTGGTAGCGCGATTTATTGTAATGCTTTTTTCCTCAGTTGGTCAGAACAAACGTGACTTGTTACTTACTTGTTCAGATGACAAAATCCGGTGAAAATGCTTATTTGGGTCATATATTCCAAGACGTGGGCTAGAATCTGTGAGTGCGAAGTACATTAAATATCCACACCGGTGCGGTGACTGACTGCCACACATACTCCTCAAAACATTAGATTCATCCGCGCTGGAGCCGAGCCGCCGCACAACCCACGCAAACTAGAAAATTCCGCAAACAGCTGCAATTGCAGGTTTTCAAACAGAGATGGTGACAAAGAGGCAAAACTTACGGACTGCAGCTTTAAATAAACTAAATAAAATTAAACTAAATAAAATAAAATATAAATATTAGATGAAAAATTTTAACTCTTTTAAATATAAAAATTTCCTTGGCACAAAACTAAAATAAATAAGTTGAAGGTGAAGTACTAAAACTGAAATACTAAAAATAAAATTAAAAAAAAAAAATAATAAATACATTTTAGTACTAAATAAATGCTAAAATAAAAAAATTTTACTAACATAAATTAAAGCTAAATAAAAATATGTACTAGAAAATAACAAAAGCACAAAATAAATAAAACTTAAACAAAGATTAAAATAAAAAACAAAAAAAATTAAATAAGCGCTAATTCAGAATATTATCAAATAGTATCGCAATACATAAATAATATTGAAATAACACACTACATGGTCTCAAACCACTACTCACCAGATGCACATACGGAACGAAGTATCCCAGCACTGCTGTGGCGACACCGAACGCCCAAACCCGATAGGTCAGCACACCAAACACTCGCACGTTAAAGTACTTCCTGATTTTGGCCAGTCCTTTCTGCCACCTGCTCGTCGACTCCAGGCCGGACGGGGGGCCTCCGTCCATTCCCATGCCTGGCATTGGACACATCCCACTGGGCATGAGCGGTTTGAAGGTGAGGGCCAGCAACGACTGGACCAGCATGAAGATGCTGAGGATCTGGAAGGTTCTGGAAAGGCCCAGCGGTCCGACCACTTTCTTGAGCAGCACAGGGAGCCCCATAGAAAAGAGGCTGCTGCCTGCCGTCACCACGCCGTTGGCCAAACCCAGTCTCTGTCGGAAATAATGCCCCAGGATCACCAGCGACGGCTGGAATGCAAACGAGGATCCGCAGCCGAACAGTATCCCATATGTGAAGTATCGAAGACCCAGCGTGCTGAGGAGAGAAGAAAGGACGTCAGTGTGACAAAAGAGCAATGCTGATGAAAGGCTGTAGGGTTAAAAAATTTAACCTTTATACCCTTTTTCACTGTTAAAGGGATACTTCACCCAAAAATGAAAATTCTGTCATTAATTACTCACCCGAAAAACTCACAGAAAAGTATCAAGATGATCGACAAAGTAGTCCGTGTGACATCAGTGGTTCAACTGTAAAGTTACGAAGCTACGAGAATACTTTTTTGCGCAAAGAAACAAAAATAACCACTTTATTCCACATTTTCGTCTCTACTGCGTCTCTTGTGGACATGTGTTCACGGCAGTACCATGACGCAAGCGCGTGGCGGTGCCGGTGCTGACCCAGATCTGGCGTGATGACGTTGAACGCAGTAGAGACGAAAATGTGGCATAAAGTCGTTATTTTTGTTTTCTTTGCGCAAAAAAGTATTTAGCTTCGTAACTTTACAGTTGAACCACTGATGTCACACGGACTACTTTGTCGATCATCTTGGTACTTTTCTGTGTCTTGATCGTGTAAGGACCCTTGTTGTCTATGGAAGAGTCTGAAAGCTCTCAGATTTAATCAAAAATATCTTAATTTGTGTTCCGAAGATGAACGAAGGTCTTACGGGTTTGGAACGACATGAGGGTGAGTAATTAATGACAGAATTTTCATTTTTGGGTGAACTATCCCTTTAAAGCAATTTATTCAATCCCAGTTTAATGTGACTAAGCTATAAATATGTTTATGGCCCTTTTTGAAATAGAAGTGCACTTAATTGTACTGAATGTGCAATTTTAGTATCATACTATTATCTATTATATTATTATTATTATTATTATATTACTATTATAGTTTTTTAATATTTTAAATTTATTTTATTTTTATGTTTTTAGTTTTCCTTCTAATCTTAGCTAAAGTTTGTTAATTTTGTTGCACATTTTTTATATTTTTATTTTTTAATATATTCAATTAATATTTATTTTTATTAAATGTAAGTGTATTGTTTTGTAATTTTTATTAGTCAGTTATTTTTTAAATATGTCTGTATAGTTTTTTAAGTTTTCATTTTTAGTTTAAGTTTATTGTTGTTGTTTTTTGACATTTTAATTAGTTTGTGTTTTTTCTTTAAAATATATCTATATAGTTTTTATTAGGTTTTAGATTTAGTTTATTTCGTTTTAGATATTTTAGTTCTATTTTAGATTTTTTTTACTTAAATCGACACAAAAATGAGAAACAAAAAAATATTTTTTTACTAAAATAAAAACAAACTAAACAGAGTTTGACAACTAGATAAATAAAATGTTTAAGTTTATATATATATTTTTTTCAGTTCATGTAGTGTACATGAAACTTCAAAGTATATTATTAAAAATCTGTATGTGCACATAGTAACATTAATACAAAAAAAGGCCATTTAAGTGTATTTAAAATGAGTCCTACTTAATTTAGTCAAATAAAGCACAATAAAAACTCATTATATTTCATGTTATATTGCATTTTATTTAATTTACACCTAAACTACACTAAAATACATTTTTATTTGCTATTAACATGCATTTAAGTGTCTGAAAAAAATTACTTTCAGTCCCATAAAAAGCACTCTTTTTGAAAGTAAGGTTTTTCTCAAGTGTCCATAAGCAACTTCTGCAAGATGTTTGCACACTAACTAGAAATAAAGTCATCCAAGGTGCAGGATTGATATGAGCACTTTTACAGCAGAACTGTTGATTTCTCATGTTTTTCTCTCCTTATTAAACTGATACATTTCACTTCCAACTGACCTGTGACTCCTGAAGCCAGAGAATGTGCAACACATGGCCAGCAGGACACATTATTTGGTTAACGACCAAACAGACGTTAGTGTAAATGATGGATTGTGGGATGGAAGAAAGAAACTCAACCCTACAGGAGACACTTGTGTTCAAAGCCTGAGGAAGGGAGGGAAATAGTTTGTGTGTGTGTGTTTGCATGCACTATAGTGTTTGTGCTTTTTGAGTGTTTCAGGCTCTAAATGCAGCAGGACCAGGCTGACCGTTTTTTCCAACCTTTTTTTAACAACAGCAAGAGCTTTTTCGGCTTGGAATAAAACCAGCACTCTGTCCAACTGCACAAAGATCTCAGAAAGAAGGCACTGTGAGAAAACCATGAGAAGGAAAAGAATGAAGGAAAGGAGAGAAGAGAAAGAAAGCAAAGATTACATAAATGTTCTGCCGTACATGTCCTGCTGTCCTAAGTGTGTTTGTTTTTGTCCTTTTGCTTAAAAGACTGTTGGTGTGTTTCTGTAACCTTTTATATAAGCACACTTTAGGAGTGATTTGTCTGCCTCCATCACTTCGACCACAACATTTCTATAAAACCCAACCTCCAAAGACATGAGCCTGTGTGACGCACAAAATGAGTGACAGGAGACATTATTGACTGACATCTTACCCATGTAAAAGAGAAACAAACAAATGTGCCATACACTTTGAAACATTTTTGTCTGAAAAGACAAAAGTACAAAAAAAGGGATAAAAAAAGGGGATTAAAAAAATCCCATTACACTAAATATTTTAAAGAAAAATATTGTTTTTGGATGAATGCACAGGAAAAAACTTGTATAATCAACATTTCACAGAAAAATATTGTTTTGGGAAAAATGCACAAGGAAAAAAAATATAATAATAAATATATTACACAAAAATACTGCTTTGGGGAAAAAATATATATAAAATATATTTTCTGAGAATTAGCAAATGTGCAAAATGTTCAGCACACTATGATGCAAGTACTGTAAATCTGGGGTGAGCGGAGGTTTATACTATAATATGGCATACATCACGTACAACGTAACTCAACTTAAATTAAGTTTAGAAACACCTGCATTATAGAGCAGTTTAAGGACAGATGCTGTAAAGAACATATGAAAGAATCACTGACTTCTTTGTCTAGTCCATACAGCAGAGTGACAGCGCTGGATGGGCATTGAGGTAAAATAAATGTGTTTTCGTAAGGTTGAAAGAATTAAAATAAACCTAAAATCCCAATGCATGGGTCATTTTCAGGAAATAATGTCACATTACCTAGAACCGTCACATTATTTAACTAATTTAATTTTGTTCTGTCTATAGTTATTTGTCAGTTCTGTTCAAAATGTATGAAATAAATCCAAATAATAAATATTTTAAAGTAAAGTATTGTTTTTGGAAAAATGTGCATGACAAAAAAAACTTTTTGAATTTTTAAAAAATCATATAATAGCCTAATAAATATTTTTAGAACAAGTTTTTTTGTGTTTTTTTTATTCCCAAGAAAAACACATATAGAAAAATTTTTGGAAAAATGTTAAGTGATTTAATCTTCTTCTGTGTATATATTTATGGTATATTTGTCAGTTTAGTTAAACAGTTTATATAATCATATAACATAATATAATATTAATATGTAATGTAATAGCTTACATTTTGCATATTATTTCCGAATGAACTTTGAAAATGCTAAAGTAACACGAAAAAAAAAACTATGTACATGTGGTTAAAAAAGAAAAGATAAAAACAAAGAAGGCATTTACGTTGCGAAGGAACTGGTGAGAAGACCGAGGAAGGCCACAAACGCTCCGCAGACGGCCGTCTTCCGGCATCCGAAGTGATCTGTGAACATACTGACCACCGGAGAGCAGAAGAATATCATCCCCATCGCCAGAGCACCAACCCATGCTGGAGAAAGAAAGAGTAAAAGATGTGGTCAATAAATGATGAAGTATATTAACCCGATTTTCCATTTGCCAGACTCAATGCCACGATGCTACAGTGTTCTGGGAGGTTGGAACGTTGCTATCATAGATATGTACTGTATATACATATCTATGGTTGCGAGGTCGTTCTGAGAATTTTTAGTGCATTGTTATATAATTGCTAGGTGTTTTTACTGGCTTCAAGACTCAACGGCTCAGTCTAAATCTGTGGGATTTGTTGCCTGTTTAAGCCATTAGAAAAGCAACAACACACCTCTTTTCAACAAGTCACACAATGCAAATCCCTAACCATAAGCAAGACAACAGAAAGCACCACTAATAAGATCATTGACAAAATAACCAGCTTTGAGATTCATTTGTGTGAACAAAGTTTTCTCATGTGATGAATGTGGAAAAACACTCACTAATCCAATTATTTTATATCAGTCTTGAACAGTGTTGGGGGTAGTAACGCATTACAAGTAACGCAAGTTATGTAATCAGATAACTTTTTTAAGTAACTAGTAAAGTAATGCCAGTTACTTTGTTTCCCATGCATTTACTGACAGCTCTCGTGTTGCCATGTTGAGAGAAATCGAGAGTAAGTGTGTGAACATGATGCTTACTGTAGTTCTAGACCAGTGGTTCTCAAACCTGTCCTAGAGTACCCCCAGCCCTGCACATTTTGTATGTCTCCCTCATCTATCACACCTGATTTAACTCATCAGCTCATTAGTGGAGACTGCAAGACCTGAAGTGGGTGTGTAAGATATAGGGAGACATACAAAATGTGCAGTACTGGGGGTACTTCATGGAAAGGTTTGAGAACCACTGTTCTAGACTAAACATGAACATCTATTTACTCATCTTACCTGCACAAAAACAGATTCAGTATTCCTCAAAATGAAAAAAAAAGTCAAATGCAAACTCAGAATATTATACAATAATTAAATGTTAAATAAGACAAATATAATTTATGTATTTAATCCCATTTTATTAACCAATGTCTTTGCTACTGACCTTCGATGATCCAATTCAACCATAAGCAATAATGCTTATGAACTAAGATAGAACTAAGATGGCGGCGCGTTCACACGCTGCGGCTTCTCTCTCTCCCGACAGAAAGGTGTTTTCGTGTTTTTTGTCTTGTGAGTCGCAGTGTTTTTGTACGTATTCGTCGCGTCTATCTGTCTCTAAGCGCGCATACAGTCGTGAGTTTCTGCTCGATGTCGGCAGAACCACATTTTTAGAGTTAAACTCTGCGCACGCCGAAGAGCTGCGGGACCTCGGTCTGCTCCGGAGGCCCACACCATCACCGACCCCCACTACTGCATCTCGCCCACAGCGGAGGCGCCACAAGCGGCGTGAGAGGAAGCAGAAGAGGGGTAAGCGCGGAGGTATCCGAGCTAGGCTAGCGGCTAACCCACACAAGCCAGCTATCCCCACCATCGTACTGGCTAACGTACGCTCTTTGGACAATAAACTGGACTACATCAGACTACTACGCTCAACTCAGAACGGATAGAATGCAAGATGATGGAATGATGGCTAGGCAGAATGACTGATAGGTAGAACACAAGATAGAGTGATTGATAGAATGATGGATATATTGAATGCAAGATAGAGAAACTGATAGAATGATCTATCTGCCATGTGCCTTGTGCTGCTTTATATATTTTTTTATATATTTTTTTTTTACATTTTACCTTATTTGTATATTTGTATAGTTGTATTTTATATTTAATCTGTATCTATCTGTATTTATGTTCTACTGTTAGTGTTATCTGTATGCACCAAGGGTCTGAAAGTAACGCAATTTCAATTCTCTGTGTGTATGTGCTGTACATGTGGAAGAATTGACAATAAAGCAGACTTGACTTGACTTGACTAATGACACATTTGTTTCATTTTTGTTATTGCTGAATAGTGTTGAACTTTCTTCTCCTGCGTCATATTCTTTATGCAATTTGTTTGAGCTGTGCCCTCTACTGTCAGACATGAATTTACGTTTCCTTCAGCCTGAGGCGTATTCATTTCACTTTTGTTGTGAAAGGGTATTACGAGCACTTCCTGTGTCTGTTTGCCTCTTTAAGAAGAATCACTTTATGTATTCCCCAATTGTAAGTCGCTTTGGATAAAAGCGTCTGCAAAATGACTAAATGTAAATGTACGTAACGTCTCGGTTAAATGTGTAACCCTGGTTCCCTGAAGGAGGGAATGGAGACGTCACGTCGGGACCGACGAATGGGAATCTCGCCAGAGAGACCAATCCACTTGGAGTGTAACTAAACGAGCCAATGGACATTGGTATGCGCATGTAACCGAGACGTTCCCTTTCAGTCGGTCACTCTCGACGTCATGTCGGGACCAACGAATGGGAATCCCTACCAACGCGCCACAGGTACTGCCCCCTCCAGTGCCCTGTGTAGGCCTCCTGAACACTTCCTATAAGGCAGACGATAGGACCGGGCTCTACACAGGGAAGGTCGACTACTGCTGTTCCTCGAACAAACAAAACAGTAGTACTTGGATAACACTGGGAAAGCGTGCCCTTACTACTTGGAAGAGGCATGCTGCAGAGTCACCTCCTCCCAGAGGGGGTTGAGTGACATTTACTCATGTGGAGTAACCCAAAAGGGTCCTATTGCACATGGCACATGGCTCAGGCTGCATCATCTAGAGACGGCAGAGCATAGCCTGCCAGGGGAAACACGACCCTAGTAACTGTACCGTGGAAATACACATATGGGATCCCAACAGGGTCACACATATGGGCACTAGCCTCACACCAGATTTCAGGAATTCATTGGATGAAAGGTCCGGCAGCCGGAGTGCTGGAGGACTCGACAGGGTTTGCCTGGTTAGGGAACTCTCTGGAGAACTAGGCGTTATGGACGCCGCAAGCTGTCTCTGAACCGGGCCTCTCAGTGCCACCACCCGTTTGAGGTGAGAACACAGGAGGAAACCGGTTCAACACGTAGGCTATAGAACCTAGTGAACGTGTTAGGAGTTGCCCAGCCCACAGCTCTACAAATATCTGCTAGCGAGGCACCACGAGCCAGTGCCCAGGACGAAGCGACACCCCTAGTGGAGTGAGCATGCAGCCTGAGCGGGCAGGGCCCACCTTGTGCCTCATAGGCCAAGGTGATGGCATCCACTATCCAGTGGACCATCCTTTGCTTGGAGACAGCTTTCCCCTTCTGCTGTCCTCCGTAACAGACAAAGAGCTTCTCTGAGGTCCTAAAGCTCTGAGTTCTATTCACGTACTGTCGCAGCACGCATACAGGACAGAGAAAAGTCAGAAAGCAGATCTTTCCTCAGAGGAATCAGCTGGGGGGCTGTCGCGAGGAGCATGAGTTCCAGGAACCAGGTCCTGTTGGGCCAATATGGAGCCACTAACAAGATCTGCTCCTCGTCCTCCCTGATCTTGCACAGCGTCTGTGCGAGTAGGCTCACTGGGGGGAATGCATATTTGTGCAGGCCCCGGGGCCAGCTGTGTGCCAGTGCATCCGTGCCGAGCGTTGCCTCGGTTAGGGAGAAGAACCACTGTCAAGTGGGTGGTTTCTGGAGATGCAAACAGGTCTACCTGAGCAATTCCGAACTGACTCCAGATCAGCTGAACCGCTTGGGGGTGGAGTCTCCACTCCCCTGGAAGTGCAGCTCGAGACAGCTCATCGGCTGCCCAATTGAACACTCCTGGGATGTGGATGGCACGAAGGGACCTCAGATGCTTCTGACTCCAGAGGAGGAGGTTGTGGGCGAGTTGCGACATGCGACGAGAGCGTAAACTGCCTTGCCGGTTGATATATGCAACGGTCGCAGTATTGTCCGTGTGGACCAGTACGTCCCTGCCCCGAAGGTACCCTCTCAGGTGGCTCAGGGCAAGGCGCACTGCCAGCAACTCGAGGTAATTGATATGCCAACGCAGTTGGGGACCTGTCCACACTCCTGACACTGCATGCCCGTTGTACGTGGCTCCCCAGCCGGTGGCCGAGACATCTGTGAAAACCACCGCATGCCTGGATACCTGTCCAACGAAGCAATGAAGGATCTGACCACGGGCTGAAGGTTCTGCGACAGGCCGGTGTAATCTGAACCCGGTGAGTGCCGCGTAGCCACGCCCACCTCGGGACTCGGCCATGGAGCCAGTGCTGAAGCAGTCTCATATGGAGCAGACCGAGCGGAACTACCGCAGCGAATGCAGCCATATGCCCCAGGAGCCTCTGAAACAATTTTAGTCTTGAGGCAGTTCAGCACGTTCCTGGATAAGGCGTGCTGTCTGGTTGACCGAATCCAACTCCATTCTGAGAAAAGAGATCATCTGCGTTGGCACGAGTTTGCTCTTTTCCCAGTTGACCCGAAGACCCAACTGGCTGAGGTGTCTGAGCACCACGTCCCTGTGTGCGCACAACTGATTGCGAGAGCATTCAGGAATTGCACCTTATCATGCTCCTTCATATTGGCCAAACACAGCCAGAGATGGCTCTCCTGGACCACCAAGGTGTACGTCGCACAACCCAGAGACTGTGCGGTTACCTTCGTCGCTCGGAGCGCGAGGTCCGTCGCAGTACGCAGTTCATGTAGAGCCGCCAGGTCATGACCACCCTCGTGCAGGTCTCTCAGGGCTTTGGCCTGATGAACCTGCAATAACGCCAAGTCGTGAAGGGCAGAGACCGCCTCCCCACAAGCTCTGTAAGCACTGCCAGTTAGACCTGATGAATACTTACAGGCTTACGCGAAGGGAGACACGGGTCACTCCGCAGAGTGGTAGCGGCCGTGGGACACAATTGCATGGCTCAGACCGCTCCACCGAGGGAATGCCCGTGTACCCCAAAGCGGCCCCGCCATCGAGGGTGGTGAGGGAGGAGGAGCTGCACGATTTGTTTCTGGCAGTAAAAGGTGCCTTCAACAATCTTGTGAGCTCCTCATGCACTTCCGGGAAGAATGGCACTGGAGGGGGGCGCTGAGAACTAGCGCGACCCCCACCGACGAACCACTCATCCAGACTCGGTCTGACTGACAACGCCACTCTCCCCGAAGGGGGCAACGCAGCCGAGTCGTCATCCCTGGAGAGAGAGAGAGAGAGAGAGCCCTCCGATGCAGCGATCGACATCTGGTCGTCAGGGGGAGCACCGAAGGATACGGGCGGTACACTCTGTCCTGCAGAGGGCCCAGTGCGCACCTCCGGCAGCTGCACCGGCTGCGGAGCGCTTGAGGGGTGAGGAACTTCCTCGGGAGAAGCCCTCACCGTGATCCTCAAATCACCTGACTCCACCAGAAGCAGCGATGCCCCGGGTGCCAGGACGAATGCTGGATCGTGGCAGAGGCAGAGGGACTCCGCTACGTCAAATGTGAAAAGTCAAAAGTATTTTATGCAACTCCGAGATGTCATGTCCCCACACAGAGAACATGCACCATCCACGAACGCTTCCTCTGCGTGCTTAATGCCCAGACACGTGAGGCAGCGATCGTGACCATCCTAAAGGCGCCAGGTAACGACCACATCCAGAATCGCACAGGTGATAAGACATCTTTAAAAAGACGCGATCACCTGTGTTGCTCTTTTAGGGATTGCTCTTTTAGTGCTAAACCACACAGTGGAGTTGGACAACGCACACTCCTGGTGTGGCTGTCTGCACGCCAGGTGGTTCCCGTGAGAGCGTGACCACCGCTCTCTTCACCTTCAATACCACGACTGAGGTGAGACCCTTGAGCAAGGCACCGAACCCCCAACTGCTCCTCGGGCACCGCAGCATTGGCTGCCCACTGCTCCAGGTGTGTGTTCACGGTGTGTGTGTGCGTGTGAACTGATCATTAGCTATCTAGGGGGGATTAAACTGAGGTTTACATCAGCCCAGTGGACAACCAACTGGCAGGAACTCCAGAAGGGAATCCCAACGGGATATACCATCTCCCCTACCCTCTTTATCATGGGCATGAATCTTCTAATAACAGCAGCAGAAGGCATAACCCAAGGCCCCGTCCTGGAGTCAGGTGTTATTCAGCCAGTGCTGCAGAGTTTTATGGATGATCTAACAATAACAACTATGACACATGTTCAAATGAGATGGGTGCTGGAAACCCTGGACCATGTAGCCACTTGGGCGAGGTTGTCATTTAAGGCCAGGAAGTCCAGAAGGATGGTCATCAGGAAGGGCAGAGTCACAAGTAAGTTTGGCCTCCAAGTTGAAGGCGAGGTCATTCCATCCATTGAGGACAGCCCTATAAAGTGCTTGGGGAAGTGGTTCAATGCATCACTGAAAGATGGTGCCAATGTTGCAGACGCTGTGAAGCAAACAGAAGATTGGTTGAACAAGATCGATAGGTCCGGACTCCCTGGAAAATATAAATCCTGGCTGTACCAGCATGGCCTACTGCCCAGGCTTATTTGGCTCCTTACAGTCTATGAGTTCCCTCTAACAGTTGTGGAAGGCATTGAGAGGAAAATTAACAAGCACCTGCGGCTGTGGTTGGGGATTCCCCCAAGCTTATCTTCAGTGGGTCTCTACATTCGATCAGGACAGCTGCAGCTCCCTCTGTCATCTGTTGTGGAGGAGTTCAAGGTGGAAAAATGCAGAGTCGCGCTAAGTCTGAGAGATTCTAAAGATGCCCTGGTAAAGCAAGCAGGCATTACAACAAGATCAGGCCATAAATGCAGCCATTGAACAGGCAGAAAGCTCATTGAAGTTGCGCGACATCATTGGCAACACCTGCACAGGACGTCAAGGCCTGGGGTTGACACATTTCCAACAGTCTGGGAATGCTAGTACTACGATCAGGCGAGGTATGGCTCAGGCAGAAATCCGAGCTCAAGAGGAGCAGAGGCGTATGTCCAGAGCAGTGGAACAAGCATCCCAGGGAGCATGGACAAAATGGGATCTGCCCAAGCATAAGATCACATGGGCAGAGCTATGGAGACTGGAGCCCTACCGTATCTCCTTCCTGCTGCGCTCTGTGTATGACACACTTCCTTCACCCTCTCATCTGCACACATGGGGGTTGAGGGAGGACCCGTATTGCAAGCTCTGTGGTCAAAAGGGAACACTGGCACACATATTGTCAGGGTGTAAAACATCGGTCAAGGTCGATATAGGTGGCGCCACGACAAGGTGCTCTTGTCCCTTGCCGATACACTTGAGTGAGAGAGGTGCAAGAAGAGGCCAGGTGGTACAGGCAATGAAACTATCACTTTCATCAAGGAGGGAGCCAGGCCCTTCGCAATTGACCTATCGGTAAGCCCCTCCCCTTGAACGCAGATGAGCCAATGGCAGTCGAGCATCAGTTGCACGGTGAGCGGAACTCAGACATCTCTAGGTTTCAGCTCCATAGAGGAACATTGGAAGATCCGAAGCTTGCATCATTTTTCTGAGGTTTATGCTTCAAAAATGGAAAAACGATGTGCATGGGGTACTTGTAACAGTGATTCCAGGTATCCTGAGCAATGGAATTTATTTTATTCTATTTCCTAAACCCAAACAAAACAGAGCAAAATGTCCCAAAGCATTCACCCCCCCAATGAACATTAATTTTCTTATTGTCATAATCTCATTAAGTTACAATTTTCATCTGCTCAAGCAGAACATTAATGGCTAAAAGCTAACGTTAAAGTTAGTGAGTCCATACAAACCTAAATAGCGGACTGTTCTCGCGTCTTGTACAGTGTAGGGCAAAAACACATAAACAAAGGTCTACATTTCACTGTCTCTTCATATTAAACTGGTTAAATGTAATTAATTCATTTAATTTAATTAATTTAATAAATTCATTAATTTAAGTCATTGTGATCGTGACAACCGTAACACGAGGCTTCTTCCGTTTGCATTGTGATCTGTATTTTTAAATACCCACATTAAAATCTTTTATATATCCCTCCATAGCATATTTAAGTCTCACTTGAATGGTGGTCCTTGTGGTCCTTCAATTTATCAAAAAGATATAGGGAC
>NW_015665397.1:116261-119625 GCF_001515625.1 Sinocyclocheilus rhinocerous
CTTGCATTGTGATCTGTAAACCCTCGCTTCCAAATTAATACCCACAATATTTATTTTAAAATCTTTTATATATCCCTCCATAGCATATTTAAGTCTCACTTGAATGGTGGTCCTTCTGTGTCCAAAATTTATCAAAAAGATATAGGGACAAGGTTTTCACACTGACAGCTGTCATTGTAAGACAGTTAGCAACTCTGTTTGTTTGTCCGAGTTCGCAACAGTAACTAAGGGAGGTGGGGCTTACCGATAGATCAATTAGGGCATTAGCAAAATCAAACTTGCTGCAGGCCACGGGCTCTTGGGGGATGAGTCGACGTTGGAAGGAAACTGCAGTTCCCGGAAGTGGTCCACACAGCTCTTCGCTCAGACGTCGTCTTGTGGTCAGCCAAAGACCATAAAATCATCTTAATTGAGCTGACTGTGCCATGGGAGGAGGGCTGTGAGGAGGCTCACGAGAGGAAGGCCTTGAAGTATCAGCCTTTAATTCAGGAGTGTATAGACAAAGGATGGCAGGCATGGCAGTTTCCGGTGGAAATAGGTTGCAGAGGCTTTCCTGCCAAATCAGTACAGCGGCTGATGTCAGCTTTAGGCATGGACGATAAGAGCAAGAAACATGCTGCTCGTAGGATGGGAGAGGAGGCTGAGCGAGCTTCATGCTGGATATGGAGCAAGAGAGAGGAAGAAAGCTGGAAGCCATGAGCAGATGGGCAGTGACTTGGCCACCACTGTCGACCCACCAACTGGAGAGTGTTGTGGTAAGGGTCAAAACACTCAAGGAAGGTTGGGAACCACCTGATGACATCTGCTTATGGCTGAAAGCTATGGTTACAAAAAGGAGTAACCGAAGAAAGCGCCTAACAGGTGTATTTCACAATGAAGTGCTTTGGTACGAACCCTGTGAAACTACGGTTCAACAAAACAGCTCAAATCCGCATAAGGAAGTTAAAATAGCATGGCTGCATCAACAAATGCATTTTTATATCACTTTTGCATTTGTTAACACTATCGGGTAAGTTTAGGGTTGGTTTTGGTGTAGGGGATATTTCCAACACAATAGAGCATGAACTTTTAGCGACACTCCCCGGATATTTGAATTACGAACCACCGCAATACGTACCTGAAGCAACGTAATACAAACACAGCAATACGTACCTATATCAATGTAACAAAAATGTACCAGGGTCACATATTGAACCCGCGTTTTAGTCCCACTCACTGGACATTTCACTTCGAAACTTCCGCGAAACATGCAGTAAGGTATGAAGGTAGAGGCACGTATTTCGAATGAGCCTGGGTTGCTTTTTTCTATAGTATTTATTTGTTTCATGCTTGCCACTTATTTCTTTGTTGTTTACTTGTCTTCAATAAGATTGAGAACTTTAGTTTTACTGCTCAACTTGCAAATTAGTCTTAAAAACCAACATTGTGATAAGATTGTGATCTTTCCTGAAGAAACTGTGATATATTTTTGCCATATCAACCACCCTGAACACAAACAGTAGATTTGACACATGCATGCACCCAAACACACATTCTTTGTTCACCCAGATAATTATGCAAAGAGACACAGAAAAAAGTCCATCATCTCTGAATTTAGAGCACTGGCCAGTTACAATCAATGTCAAGCTCAGACAAACAAACACACTGCATGTTTTTTCATGGTTCAAAGGTAGTTTAATGTCTGCACAGTATGTCTGGAGTCTAAGAACACTGGTTCAATATTTGACGCTGATCCGTGTGTGTGTGATGTGAGCCCTCCTCGGCGAGTCATTCTTGGCTGAGGTTCAGTGGAAATGTGGCCCCATGAACCCAGAGAGGAAGCGGTACGTTAACAAACCAAGCAAATGAGTGTTTATCCATATTTTGTAGAAGAACACAAGGTCAGGGTTTACATAAGGCCCCTCCGACTCCCGCTGGCTTATGGAGTCGTACGAGACGTATGTTTTCCACAGGTTTCACAGTCAGGGTTTTGTTTGTTGTTTTGTTAGCTTTGCAAATGACCGAACTTTCTGTGATGTTCAGTTGGAACTACGTGTTCAGAAGATTAGAACAATGCAAAAAGTCTGTTTAGGAATAGAGTGTTCTGAAAGACCAGGTTCTAACAGCTCGGATAAAAGATCATGCAGAAAACATGAGGTGGATAAAGTCTGTGTGTGTGTGTGTGTGTGTGTGTGGGAGTCGGAGGCCACGTTTGAAGGATTAAACATTCCAGTGACTATTAGGAATGGATTACCTTACATCTCCAAGAAAAAAAATCCACACAGAAAGCAGAAAATATCAGAGGTTTTTAGTTTTAACCTATTATAAATAATGCACAGCTAACAACAAAACAAACCAGAAAAGGAGTCTGTGGCAAATGTTCGAAGAGGGGGTGGTGGAATCGAACTTGAACCGGTTTGGACCCAACAACAAAGGGCCTGGACAGTGTTTGCTTACAATATTCAGAAACAAATCTCATTGTTCTGATCTAAAATCTTTCAATTTGAATTTCTGAAAGCAATCCCAATGAATTCAGCTGTTTTGCTGGAGGAAAATTGAGTCAAAATGAGTGAAAGCAGAATAAAGAGAAACTCCCTATGTAAAAAAGAAGTACACTTTGGAATACTTTCAAAAAAAGAGTACTATTACAGAAGTTATCTATTTAAATATAACTTAAAATATATTTATACATTTAAAAAAATTAGTGCGAACTGAATGTAATGTTTGTGGACACCTAATTGCATGTTAATTGCAAATGAATGAAAATTTATTGCAGACTAAATTTATATTAAATGCTATTAGTGTTGCTTTTTTGACACGCTTAAGTAGGGCTTTAAGTAGGCTATATATCTTTTTATGTAATTTCATAAATACATCTATTGTCTTTAAAACATATTGTTAAAATGTACTGCCAAATATGCTGACAAGCATTTATTATAAATTAAAATATACTTTAATTTAATTTCTATTGAAACTTGAATGTCAAGTAAATATATTTGTAATTATACATTTGTAATGATGATGTTATAACAATATATATCGTGATATCGAATAACAGTTCATTTAAAATCAAGTACTTGGAGCCCAGTCTCATGAAAATGCGTATCTATAGCACAATTAGTTTTTTGTATTTTACGTGCTATATTTATATGCAGAAACTGACTTTGGCGTGCATACAATACCTGTCAGGGGTCTGGGTCTGGTGTTTCTCCCTCTCACCACCAGAGGTCGCCATTTCCCATCCTCCCGGACTCCTTTACCTTCACTCCACTCACCTGTTCTCTCATTACCTTATTCATTGATTAATTTGTCCCAGCTGTTTACCTGATTGCCTCTTCCTTATAAGCTCCCTGTGTTTTCTGTTCTGGGCTCGTTTGTCTCACAT
>NW_015665397.1:119781-120123 GCF_001515625.1 Sinocyclocheilus rhinocerous
ATGTTCTCGAAGCGGCGGTGCCCGCTCACGATCCTCCCGAGGCGGCGGTGCCCGCTCACGATCCTCCCGAGGCGGCGGTGCCCGCTCACGATCCTCCCGAGGCGGCGGTGCTCGCTCATGATCCTCCCGAGGCGGTTGGGTCTGTTCACTATGTTCTCAAAGTGGATGTGCCCGCTCAGGATCCCCTTGAGGTGGCGGCGCACACTCACGAAGCTCCAGAAGCGGCGTGTCCGCTCACAGCTCCCCCGAGGCGGCGGTGTCCGCTCACAGCTCCCCCGAAGCGGTGGTGTCCGCTCACAAAGTTTCAGAAGTGGTGGTGTCCGCTCACAGTGCCCACGAGGC
>NW_015665397.1:120282-130590 GCF_001515625.1 Sinocyclocheilus rhinocerous
CCTTCACTCCACTCACCTGTTCTCTCATTACCTTATTCATTGATTAATTTGTCCCAGCTGTTTACCTGATTGCCTCTTCCTTATAAGCTCCCTGTGTTTTCTGTTCTGGGCTCGTTTGTCTCACATAGGTATCGGTTCATGCCCTTGATTTGTGGCTGCCCTGTGCTCAGTTTATGTCTCGTGGTGAGCATTTATGTTACTCTGGCTTTTTCCCCTTCGGGGTGGTTTCAGTTGTGTTTTTTGTTTATTTTTGTGAGTTATAAATAAAGACACCCCATCTGCCTGCACTTGAGGCTTCGCCTCTTACAGACCGTGACAATACCCACATGTTTGACGTGCATATAATACGCAGTTTTCCTGTGCATATGATATGCCTTTTGTTTGTGTGCATATAATACGCATTTTGGTGTACATATAATACGCACCTACCCCACACCCCTAAACCTACCAATTGCAAACTATATGCAAGCCAAAGTTAATTCCTGCGTATAAATAGTATGCCAAATAAAAACAGAAAATCGTGACGTTGAAACACACATTCATGAGAACAGGTTGGTACTTTACATGTGCTTTAGTAAGTCAATACATCAAAATGAGTGTACTTTTTAAAGCATGACTAAAGATAAAAAAACATGATAATGTACTTTAAAATAAAACTTTAATTTGACATTATGTTATAATATAACATTGTTATGCAGATGCTAAAGAGTAATTTTCAGTGTAGTGTGTGTGTGTGTGTGTGTGTGTGTGTGCCCATGTCAAGAGAGTGTGTAGAGTGATATCACACCATATGACCTCACTTCGGCCCATGCGGCTGACAGCTGAAACAGAGTCATGAAAAACAAGAACAGATATGGTTCTCTCCTGTCACCATCTGACTGCTTTTGTAAGCAACGGGTTCTATTTGTTTACATTTTTCTGGATGAAAAATAAACCAGAGAGACCCAAAACTGCCAAAAAAGGAATGAGAAACGTCTCGAATCTACAGCTCCATGAACTTTTAAGCCTTTCTTTCTACCTCTAACATCCTCTCACTTTCCCTTTCAATTCTCCAATAAAATGTTGAAATCATACGGTTTTGTCTTCTACAAAAGCATACAGTATATCTGCATATGCCTACTAACAACGTCTAACAGAGGTTAAATATGCATTAAAAAAATTATCCCAAAATCCAAACCATAATTTTTCAAAAGGTCAAAACTTCCACTGTCATTTCCAGGTCTAAAATCATAATTCTGTTGCGTTGTGCTGGAATTGGAAATGGCAATTTTATTTGATTTTTTAAATAAAATGACAAAATCCTTTGTCTTGCCAAGGCTAGCAATTAATGTATCCTAAATACACATTAAATAATTATTATTTAGTTTTACTAAAATGAATGAATTAAATAAATATTAATTAATAAATAAATAATATGAAAGTTAATTCATTTTAATAATTTGCAGAATCTGACAATATTACTGTTTGATTGGAAATTACACACACACAAAATTCTACTCAAGTGACATTTATTTTGACAGTTAAAATTTACATAAAATGTATGTAAATTAAAACAAATATTTTAATGAATTGTCTGTATATTTCAGAAGTTTAATGTTAAAATGTAATCTGTACATTTCACTGTGTACACATGGGGCTCTCATGGGGGGAAGCACAGTACAAAGCCCAGGACAGACCCAGATGGAGAGAGTTAGTTGCGGCCTTATATCCCACGTGGGACGAAGAGGATTAAGAAGTAAGAACATTTCAATGTACAAGTCACTTGAAAAGAAGCCGAAGTAAATTATGAAAATGTTCATGGTAAAAACTTTACAAGTTCTTTGTAGCATTCAAAAATAATTAACAAACAGTTATTATAATATGTTATTTTTAATAAAAATCAACATAATAAATGTGCCTGACATTGTTCAAATCCATTTCTCTATGAAGAAAATTAATGGAATTTACTTTAGGAAGCCACTCTTCTCTGCTTTTCATTATATCACTCTCTCCTTTGTTCCAAATCACCCAGTCCTAATTCTCACTAATGAGTTTGCTCCACATGTTTTATTATTGGATCATTTGTTAAATGAGGTAGAGAAAGACAGAAAGGACAGCAATGAACGGTGTTTTCCATCTAGAACAGAAATAAAAGAGGAGAGAGAAGAGAGAAAACAACGAGTGACCCACTAAGACTGACAGATGCTCTTTGACAGATTGTGGATAAAGACACTCAGCCACAGGGAAGCACGGATCACTCTCTCTGTACATCCCTTTCTTCCTCCTACATGCGTTATTCCCTCAATTTTCTCTCTCTCTGTTCATATTCGTCTGTCCTTACAAGACCCCTCAAGTCTATCTGTCAGAGTGAATCTAAGAACACGTCCAGGTCATATGTCAAAGCAAATAAAAAAAAAAAGTTCAAAAAAATTGCATTGCATTGTGACTTTATTTTCATGACAAATAAGCACATTTATGCACAAATTCAAAATATTGTTAAGTATTTATACATCATGCCAGAATTTGGTGTATTTCCTTTCATTTATGGTGATTTAATTTGAAAAAACATTCTATTTCGGTAATGAGTACCAAACTGAGAATATAACCTATATAAAAATAACCTAAAAAGTAAAAATGTCGATAAGAATTTGTAGGTTAAATACGATTAATTACAATGAAAACAATGCAACTTACAAAAATATCTTTAAAACAGGCCTAATTTTCTTTATGCAAAACATAAAGTTTCTTAAAAATAAAAGTACAAAAATTATAAAATAATACAGTTTTAAGATAATTTTCTTAATGCATATTTAATTGTAAAAGCTGTAACAGCAACTTTTTAATTTCTATAAAAATCAAGGGAATTTTAAAGGGTTAGTTCACCCAAAAATGAAAATTCTGTCATTAATTACTCACCCTCGTGTTGTTCCAAACCCGCAAGACCTTTGTTCATCTTCAGAACACAATTTAAGATATTTTTGATGAAATCTGAGGGCTCTCTGACCCTCCCATAGACAGCAAGGTGACTACCACGTTCAAGGTCCAGAAAAGTACCAAGATGATCGACAAAGTAGTCCGTGTGACATCAGTGGTTCAACTGTAAAGTTACAAAGAAAACAAAAATAACGACTTTATTCCACATTTTCGTCTCTACATCGTCACTTGTGGATGCGCGTTCACGACAGTATCATGACGCAAGCGCGTACTGAACTAACCCTTTAAATGCAAAAGGTAAGTAGATTTGTGACCTACAAAAGTATAAACAACATAACAAAAGGGTCCCCACTGATTTGCATATTCTCCACAAACTGAGGCGGTTGTGCTGCATTACTTGCATAGCAAACTAACTACGATTGAAACAAAACCCTTTCAGATGCTGGGATATACAGTATAAAACATTCAGGCTACAATACTTACAAAGTGCCGGGGTGAATGATATCATTTTTAATCAATCTTCAGTCTATGCCATTCAGTTAATGTGTGAACAACACTTCACTAAACATTATTTATAGCGCGCCCGACATCCAGTAATCACAATAGACTTTGTGCTATGTTACTGTACTATGATAAAAGTCTGGGCTTTTACATTTGGTCAGTTTTATAGCAAAAATCAAACAATAAATGCAGTTTTGCCGCTTTTTCATGTGGTGAAAAAGATCGTTGTAGCGCATCAGTTGAGGCGGCAGAGCGGAGAGCGAGTGAACCAATCTCTCTCTACTAGTTATAGCACAAAATAAACATGACTGAACATCAGAAGGTGTTGAAAGAAACCGTATGTATCATGTCTCGTGTAAACATTCAATCAGTGCTTCATCTGTGGAAAGATGTCAATGAAACAGCTTGTAAAAATAGCGTAATGTCACATTTACCTCAGGAAAGCCATACAATGTCCATAATGTCCTTAGTTAGCTTAAAAAAAAACGTAGAGAGGAGCGTTTTGCTAAATATATGCAATATATTACATATATTCATTATATGTATATTCAAGCTACCGTTTAAAAATTTATATTTTAACAACGAATTAGAGTAGAAACAAAATTATATCATTAAAAAGTAAAAAAAAAAAAATTGTGGTGGATCACTATTTAAAATACTTGCTATCCTTATTTTTATTAACTTGAATGAGTGTCATTCTTCCAGTTATTTTTTAGCTGCAAAAAACAATCTTTTATGAAACTTGATATTGCAAACTGGTAGGCCCTATTTGTTATCATAGTATATTACTTTATTATCATAATCTTGAACACACTGATTTGTAGCTCAAATAGTTTTACTGTTTACTGCACTAAAGCCTATAATTCTTCTAGTTATTTACCTAAAGCGGCTAATGAATCGCACGTCTCACAGAAAATAGCTTACTTATGCATTGCAAAATAGTGCATAGAATCAGCTTACAACCTCAATTCTCTACACTACATAATTCAGCAAAATGAGAGAAGAGGCCTACTGTACTGTATTGAATGCAGTATCTTTTATTATATCTTAAAGGGAAAAGCACCGGTAAAGTTTAATTAAATCAGTTTTATGTGTTCAGATTTTTATAATGAATGCTGTCTGTTTCTACCCTGAATTACTTTGACTCCAGTTCAGATGTATTCACAAATCAATCCCTCCTGGGTCCCTGAAATGTAGTGTTCAGATCCAGAGTGAAATATTTCACTATAGGTGACACTTGCCTTGATAGCAGCTGAGAGATCTGGCTTTGGATTTTAATGAGATTGAGATGTTTTACATTAATGTATGTTTACATTATGTTCTCACAGGACAATATTTCATGTTTTATTTCTTTTCTATAGGGATTTTCTAGCAAAAATGAATGAGATTGAGATGTTTTACATTAATAAATGGAAGATGTTCTCACAGGGCAATATTTCATGTTTTATTTCTTTTCTATAGGGATTTTCTAGCAAAAATACTTGTGTAATATTATTTACATACAAGTATTCCTGCAGGGTTATTATAGTTAAATGAAACTAAAATGAAAAATATATTCGTTACTTAAAATAAAATACAAAAGAAACTAAACTTTTTGCCAAGGCAACATTTCTCATAATTTAGTTTAACTTGACATACCAAAATAATAAAAAGATTGGGGGAAAAAAACATTTTCATTACATTAAATTAAATAAACATTAATTGAAATAAAATACAAAAAACTTAATCTTTTTTAAGGTTGTTAATGCAACATTTCTCATAATTTAGGCTAGTTTAAACCTGATGTACTAAAAAAACTAAAACTAAAATAAAAATAAAAAAACATATAGACATATTAAAATAAATACTAAAAATAAGAAAAACACACAACAAAATTACTAAAAATGTATCTAAAATTTAAATGAAAACAGAAAATTAAAATAACAAATAAAAGCTGATTTAAATTAATAACAACTATAATATATACTAAAATAAAATAGTTTCAGACATATTGAAAATATTTGCCTGTGTGTTTTGATTTGCATATCACTCACTGCACAAAATTAATGAATAATAAACAGCTATAAACAGCAATTACGCATTAAAACACACCTATGGTGCGCAAAAAATTGCACTGTGTAAATGTTGCAAAACAAGTTTTATGTCAATATGTCAAAACACTGCAAAAATACATCCTTGCTTTAAAATGTTTCAGACAAATTTTAATTGAAAATATTTGCCTGTGTGTTTTGATTTGCATATCACTCATTGCACAAAATTAATGAATAATAAACAGCTATAAACAGCAATTACGCATTAAAACACACCTATGGTGCGCAAAAAATTGCACTGTGTAAATGTTGCAAAACAAGTTTTATGTCAATATGTCAAAACACTGCAAAAATACATCCTTGCTTTAAAATGGATTGCTGTGTTACAAATGGTTTGGTATATCAAAAAGATTTGAATAACTTTTGAACAGCATGATTTGAAGATGATTTGACACTAATTTAAAATGGTGGAAAATCACGTTGGGTTGAAAGAAACCGTATTAATCAGAGAAGGACAAATTAGGGTCATTTGGTTTATGAGTTATATGCTAAAATGTACACTAACATTTAAACTGGTGGAGGCGCTACAGAGCTAAAATATTCAGCCCACAATATGCTTCTAGTTGCTTAAAAGTAAGCAAGTGAACATAAACAAGAGATGAATTTGCTCTACTGTTGCTTGACACCTAATTAAAGCATCAGTCAAACATATTCACAGACTGACTGTCTCTGAGTGACTGTGGCCTGGATACTCTAGTGTTAAGCAGCGTTTGAAAACTATCAGTTACATGCCACACAGCCAACGAACGCTTTCACATTTCACCAACACTTGTTTACTGTTCTCAGTCCTTCATCTCATTTCACCTGTGCTGCAAGGAAAGACCTTTTCATCGAGGTTGAGTATTCAGTATGTGTTTGACCCTGGATTTCAGATTTTAAGCAGGATACAAGTTAACAATACTTTAAAATCCTTATACAAATAAAATGCCAGGTTTCAAACAGACTCAGTAAGCCAATCAAATCACATTCAAATGCTTAATTCAAATGCTCCAGAGAAGGTCTTCAGAGTCATAATTAATTAATGATGCACTAAAAAACAAACTAAATCGAAAATAAATTTGAATAATCAGTTAATCAACTTTCTTTTAATAATCAGCACTTAAATACAAACTGAGCTGCATGTATATAAATATAAATTGCACATAAGGCAGTTTTACATAAACTTTTTAATTATATATTAATTTATTGTTGAAATATAAACATAAAAGTGGTGGAGCCCTTGGAGAAGTGGCAATTAAATGATTTTGGCCCTCCATTTTTGGCCAACACTGACAATTATTTTTTCTGTAGAATATTTTAGGTTGCTGAAATTGATGCATTACTAATTTATGATGTGATTTTGGTTTAAATAAAATGGGCTTTAACTCTAGTGGTACAGCAAAAAAAAAATATATATATATATATATTATTTATACTGCTGCGGAGAATGATGGGAAAGTCTGCTCATGCAAGCTAGACAACTCAGAAAGTGTCTAAATAAAATTTTTTTTGGTGTACACAAAATGCACACAAACTACATTGTAAAGCAAGTGAACATTCACAATTGATCCGTTAGCTTCCACTAAATTACACAGACATTGTGGCAGTTTTCATGTGTGCTCATCTCTAAAATACAACCATTCTAACAAGACTAGAAGTCAGCAAAACATCTACGAGGCTTTTTTTCTCCCATTAAAGCTGAAACTATAATGATAATGATTGCAAAAATAATGATAACCTTCCCAAAAACTGATTCTCAAACTAACGCAAGGTGAAATTCCTTGACTTGGGATAACCAAAAAGTATTTACTGCTTTACTTTTAAACCATGCTTTTGAGACTCCCATTTTTCTTTAACAAGGTCTGAGCTGTGCTGTGTAAAGAAGAGTGTTTAGAAAAGTCTAAAAACGTCTAGAAAAGTATGCGATGCAGAGACAGTCAGCGGAAACACAGCTGAGAGCATCTGCGTTCATGTGCTCCAGATATACATATAGGTAACATGATCTGAGTCTATGCATTACCAGCAGTCCTTCTGTACGTGCGTGCGTGTGTGTGTGTGTGTGGACACATAGAGAGAGATAGTGAGAGGGAACATGTGAAAGAGAAACTGCAGGTGTGTATAAGGTGATGAAAAACTACAGCTGAATGCCAGTTAAAGGTCAATGACGTTGCGCTCATTTTGGCACCTGCGTTTTTAATGGGTTTTTTAAATGAATGGATCCAATTTCATCAGACAGTGATCTAAATACAACTCTTACATGACAAACATGTTTTCATTTTCAGAACTGAAGTAAAAAAAATTATCTATTAATTTAAAACACACACACACATACAGGTGCATCTCAAAAAATTTGAATATCGTGAAAAAGTTCATTTTTTGGACATTATTTCATTACATGTAAAGTAAAACATTTTAAACTTTTTTTATTTTTTTATTTTGATGATTCTTACAGCTCATGAAAATCAAAAATCCAGTACCTCAAAATATTAGAATATTTATATTTGAGTTTCATTAAATGACCATCCCTACAGTATAAATTCCGGGTATCTCTTGTTCTTTGAAACCACCATAATGGGGAAGACTGCTGACTTGGCAATGGTCCAGAAGACAATCACTGACACCCTCCACAAAGAGAGTAAGTCACAGAAGGTCATTACTGAAAGGGGTGGCTGTTCACAGAGTGCTGTATCAAAGCATATTAAATGCAAAGTTGACTGGAAGGACAAAATTAGGAAAAGTTGCAGAAGCAACAGGGATGACCGCTAGCTTGAGAATAGTGTCAAGCAAAGCCGATTCAAACACTTGGGAGAGCTTCACAAGGAGAAATTTTTTTAGATGCACCTGTATATATAATTAACATAATTAATATAAATAATATAATAACATAATTAGTAATAAAATATCAAATCTATATAATCAAAAATAAACTAAAAATGTTATATATACACATACACACACATAAATATCTGCCAATTAATAACAATATTTTAAAGATATATACACATATATACACATACACACTACCAGTCAAAAGTTTTTGGAAAGCAAGATTTTTTATGTTTATTAAAGAATTCACTTCTGCTCATCAAGCCTGCATTTATTTGATTCAAAATACAGCAAAAACAGTAATATTGTGAAATATTCTATCATTTAAAATAACTGCTTTCTATTTGAATATATTTTAAAATGTAATTTATTCATGTGATTTTTAAAGCTGAAATTTTTGCATCATTACTCCAGTCTTCAGTGTCACATGATCCTTCAGAAATCATTCTAATATGCTGATTTGCTGCTCAAAAAACATTTATTATTATTATGTTGAAAACAGCTGAGTAGAATTTTTCAGGTTTCTTTGATGAATAGAAAGATCTGAAGAACAGCATTTATCTAAAATAGAAATCTTTTGTAACATTATAAATGTCTTTATCATCACTTTTGATCAATTTAAAGCTTCCTTGCTAAATAAAAGTATTCATTTCTGAAATTTCATAATTTAATAATAAATATATAATAATTTAAATATACTGACTCCAAGCTTTTGAATGGTATAGTGCATGTTACAAAAGCTTTTTATTTCAGATAAATGTTGATCTTTGGATCTTTATATTCAACAAAGAATCCTGAAAAATATTATCAACTGTTTTAAATATTGATGATAATAATAATAATAATAATAATAATAAATGTTTCTCAAACCAGCAGATTAGAATAATTTCTGAAGAATCATGTGACACTGAAGACTGGCGTAATGATGCTAAAATTCAGCTTTGACTAAAACATATTCAAATAGAAAGCAGTTATTTTAAATAGTAAAAATATTTCACAATATTACTGCTTTGCTGTATTTTGGATCAAATAAATGCAGGCTTGGTGAGCAGAAGAGGATTCTTTAAAAAAAACATTAAAAATCTTACGGTCCAAAAACTTTTGACTGGTAGTGTATATTATAATTATTTAATTGTTAATAAAAACTAGGAGAAAATAAATAATGCTAAAATAATAAAATATTTTCAACACTGCATATAATCAACACAAACACAAAGAATACATTTATAAGAACAAGATTGTTTCCTATTCATCATCAAAAACACTTATTTGTCATTTCTGATGTCTGATTAATCTAACTAAAAGAATACAAAAATCAAGCAATCCATTGCAAAATGACCTGAAATGTTTCAAAGTTAATTTTGTTCCCAGCTGAGACAGAGCTGCTTTTGTGTTAACCTGCATGTAAAATTGTGTGGGAGTGTCTGTTGTAATCCCCTATTGAGATTAAACATAACTGTTGTGCTGTGTGTGTTGGGACAGGCCGAACCATGTGGCGGGGGAGGGGGGGACGCAGGACACGCCCCTTTAAACTCTGTGTGTTCCCACACTACCCATGAGCCCCTCACGGACTAATCAAATCCCTAACACACGCCCACATCACAGCCATCGCAGCAGATTAAACAAAGGGCCGTCACGCAGAGAGACAGAATGAGAGCGACAGAGTAGGAGAATTTTATTACAAATCCTCAGCGTTGTGAAGAAAGAAAAGATACAGAAGAAACAGAAAGTTTTCAGTATTTGCTCTGGAAAATAGAAAATGCTAACGGTTTTAATCAGAAAGATCATTCTAGAAAACAGGTGTACTTAATACAGGTGTAAAAACTTATTAAAGGTGACATATCATGAAAATCTGACTTTTCCAGGTTTTAAGCGCTATAATCAGGTCCCCGGTGCAACTACCAACCAAGGAAACGTGAAAAAGATTAACCCAGTAACTTTGTTTTGGGAAGCCTTTTTCTGCAAGCGTCTGAGAAAACGAGCGTGTCAGATTTCGCTC
>NW_015665397.1:130627-140613 GCF_001515625.1 Sinocyclocheilus rhinocerous
TCCCTTGGTGACGTGGCAAAAGGATCTCATTATAATATTACCACCCCTTAATCTGTAAATTTGCACCCACGGCGCCATCATTGTTTTTTCGCAAGCAACAACGGTGTACCATGGCGAAAGTTTGAGCAAAACATGCTAACTGTTCTGCCTTTGGCTGCACAGACGAACACAGAACACGATTTAGAGTTCCAGCCTCAGAGGAGACGAGAGAGCAGTGGATTTATTGATTTATTTAATATTGCTGCTGCCACACAGATCTAAAATAAACATGCGATTTATTTCCCAGCTGTTTATCTTCACAGACATAACCGACTGTTTTTTGTAACTCGTGTGTTTTTAACGTAAACTTGTGTGTGAATGAGAACTTAGTTTAGTACTCACATGCTGTGACAGCTGCTTTCTGTTCGTGTGCTTCGGATGTGTGTGCTCAGAAAACCGTATATCAGAAGTTTAAACTAATATGGTTTAAAGCGCGATAAACATGCTTGTCACGAATCCGGTCCATGGTCTTCCGCCTGCTCGCCACCAGAGGTCGCCTTCTTATTACATTGACTCTCACACCACACAAACTGTTGCACGTCACCCTGGACTACATTTCCCATGCTCCATTGCACTGATTGGACTCACCTGCAGCCAATCACACACAGACTATATAACAACCACTCAAATCCTTCTCTAATCGCCGAGTATTGTCTAGCGTTTATTGCTCTCCAAGTGATAGCTAGATTACGGAGCTTTTCTGAGTCAAAGTCTAGTTTAATCCTGTTTATTGCCTTAGTCATTCGTTACTTGATCCTAGCCTGTGTATCTCGTTTTGTCTGATCTCTGCCTGCCCTGAAGTATATCGCCTGTCTTGGATTACCCCTCTCGTCTCGCCCAGTTCAGATACTGTTTACCCCTCGCCTGGACCATCGCCTGTGTTTTGGGTTACTCTTCAGTCTTGCCCTCTATATACCTATCTGCCATTGTCCGACTCTTGCCTGTGTTGACCATGTCTTTAAATAAAGCCTTGCAAATGGATCCGCACGTCTCTCGTCTCGTTCGCCCCGTTACAATGCTAATCAGAACCAAAACAGATGTTTTTTTAGCAGGTCCGAGCTGTAATGGCACAGCTCTATTCTGGAAAGGGGGCGGGGAGCAGCAACTCATTTGCATTTAAAGAAACAGGCCCGAAAAACAGCGTGTTTCTGCTTCCACTCAAAATAGGCATTTTCAAAATGTTATAATAAATGATCTGTGGAGTATTTTGAGCTGAAACTTCACAGACACATTCTGGGGACACCAGAGACTTATATTACATATTGTAAAATGGGGCATAATATGTCTCCTTTAAAAAATAGATAGCTGATAGCAGTTTTTCTAAATATATCAACAAAAATCCAGTCACTAATTTTTTGTACTTATTCATTTAATCATGAGGGTGCTTTTTTAGTTTGTATGATCTTTAAACAAAAAAAAAACACTTTTATAATGATTTTGTATAGTAAACTGTTGATGATTGATCAGCATAAGCATATAGGAAACACTTAGTTTCATGACCTTTTCATGACCTTGAGAACAAGATTTATAATATCAAATTAAATTGTAAAACTGTCAACACTGGTATCTCTTATAATTATCATGATAAGAATCATAATTATTATATAATAAATAAGTTAAAATAAATAGTTAAAAAGTTTTCTATTAATTTAAAACACACACGTGCATACACACATGCATACATATATTAATTATTACATTACATTAAATCAAAATCAAAAATAAGAATTGAATAATTAGATTTTTTCTTTATAATTTTTTATAATTAATAAAAAATATTTTTTAAAGATGATTGAGTACATTCTACAAGAAAAAAACTATATCAATATTTTTACTTCATGTTTAATTCAATACTTGTAATTTCCCTTTAGTTATTTGTGAAATTCTTTTTTCAGAGTGAAAACTGTTTCAAAATAAATCATACAATATTTTTTTCAGTGTATTAGCCTAATGCTTGCCTAAGGCAATTTATTAATCTTAAATTCCTTTTAAAACACCATATCAAACTGAAAAAAGGCAGCAGTTTCATACAATGACCCACAAAATTGAATCAGGCCTGAAAGTAGGAAGAGACACACACACACTCACAATATTCACTGGCACAAATAATTCATGCACATATTTTCATTCTTCACAGTATCACTTTATAAAATACGAGGGAGAAACCAACAAACACACTTTCTCCATAACGCTCATTAGTACTCTCCTCAAACCACTCATTTGTCCTCCTCCTGTGGGCCTGATTTTATTAATATTCAGATGTAAACATCAAATAGTGATGTTGTACAGCCAAGTGGGAGTCTGAACATTAAAACTAACTGAACTTTTACTGCGTGTTGACCGTAAAAATGGAGCTCAGCATGAAAGACAGATGGCGATTTCCTGAAAAACAACCAGAGGCCTGCAAGACATTTACGAGATTATGAGCATGTGGACTCAGTCTTGTTTTCTCTCATGTTGGCTTGGGCAGAGGATCAGAAGTGAGCTCGGGGGTTGTCGGGTACATTCACAGGTTCAGAAGGGTTCGTGACAGATACTGCTTTCGACTGCATTGAGCACTGAATTGATCTCTTGGTCTGGTTTACTACACAATGTGAGAGCTGCTAACATGCTGTTTTATCATGCTGATGCACAGCATATGGATGATATATTGTAAATAACTGGGAAGATGCAAATTATTAAAAATCAGCACTAGGACTTTCCACTGTTTCTTCACTCCACTGGTCTGTGTTTAGGAGAAATGTGTGGATAGATTGATGATTTCTCTGACCCGTGAGCATGGAGTGAGAAATGGAAAGCCCGGATGGGAGCGGAGCAATTACAAAACGCTTTGAACGGTGAAATTGCTGCTACTTTACAACGACCAGAATAAAACTGTAAAAACGTTTTGTAATAATAATCAGAAAATCAGTTTCTGATGAGTTAATGAGTTATATGGTAAAGTGATGGTTTTAGATACCTTCAGCAATATTCTGGTTTGATATATTGACATACACTGTAGGTCAAATGTTTCAAATAATTACGATTTTTCGTGTTTTCGAAAGACGCCTTTTATGCTCACCAAGGCTGCATTTATTTGATCAAAAATACAGTAAAAACAGTTAAACTGTAAAATATGATCACAATTTAAAATAACTTTTATATTACAATTTTAATTTACAATTAATTATACAATTGTATATTTTACCATTTTAAAATGTCATTTATTCCTGTGATGCAAATCTCAATTTTCAGCATCATTACTCCAGTCTTCAGTGTCTTCAGATGCTAAAAATTCATCTTTGAAATCACATGAATAAACTACATTTTAAAATATATTCAACTAGAAAGCAGTTATTTTAAGTAGTAAAAATATTTCCCAATATTACTGCTTTTGCTGTATTTTGGATCAAATAAATGCAGGCTTGGTAATAAATATAGGCTACTATAAAAAAAAATATACGAGTTTTGTGGTGACATATGTAAACAAATAGTACCATACATTTATTTTGCCTTTAGACAAAATCCCCCCCAAAATAGCCTATGTCCCCGTGTTTTCTCAGTAGCAGGTGTCAGTGTGTGATGTGAGTGGGCGTCTCCCTCTGTCTGTGGTGGGTCCAGAGAGCAGCTTCAGGCGGCTGCCACCAGACTCTGGGGCTCGAAAAAACTGTTACAGGTGCATCTCAAGAAATTAGAATGTCGTGGAAAAGTTCATTTATTTCAGTAATTCAACTCAAATTGTGAAACTCGTGTATTAAATAAATTCAATGCACACAGACTGAAGTAGTTTAAGTCTTTGGTTCTTTTAATTGTGATGATTTTGGCTCACATTTAACAAAAACCCACCAATTCACTATCTCAACAAAATAGAATACTTCATAAGACCAATAAAAAAAAAAAATTAGTGAATTGTTGGCCTTCTGGAAAGCATGTTCATTTACTGTACATGTACTCAACTTCTTCGGTAGGGGCTCAATTAAAAGAACCAAAGACTTAAACTACTTCAGTCTGTGTGCATTGAATTTATTTAATACACGAGTTTCACAATTTGAGTTGAATTACTGAAATAAATGAACTTTTCCACGACATTCTAATTTATTGAGATGCACCTGTATGATCGCTTAAGCCTCTCAGGATCAAGCGTGCCTGCAATCTCCATTCACCTCACACTTACAACACTTAGTGAAACATTGAAACACACTCACCCACTTTGAACTGAGACGCCTGGTCCGTCAGTTCCTGGTGGTCTTTCACCAGCATCATGTGCAGAATCCCGAATGAGTTCTGGATGCCGAAAATCGAGCCGTTGCACCACGTAGCAGCGAACACCACGACCCAGCCGAAGCCCCCCTCCGGGGGAACGAACCCCGGTCGTGCGCCGGGCGGCGTCGCCGGACGCTTGTCGGGGCAGCCAGTTTGTATCAGCTGCACCGTGCTGTCCTCCGGGGAGAGCTTACGCTCCTGTTCCTCGTACTCCTGCGGCTCTTTGTGCTCCACTGCAAGGTGTTCAGTATGTCCAGCCTGCGGTTCAGTGGTCGATTCTTCCGAAGCGGGTGTCCCGCTGGCTGCTGCTCCTGCCGTGTTCTCATTGCTTTCTGGGTGCATCCTATTCGGAACGGATGCCAATGCGTTTCCAGAAGAAGAAGAAGAAGAAGAAAGAACAGAAAAAATCCCCTCAAGATCTGAAACTAAGTCAATCTCGCGTCACTTTGCATGGATGATCACTCATAATCCGATCGATAAATGCCCAAATCCTGTTATGAGAGATCACTCTTCAAAATAAAGCAGCAGGACTTCCAGCAAACTGAGGAGAACACAGTGAGCGCGCGCTTTAAACCGAGTCCAAAGCTCTTTGCTCTCGGTTCACATCCCTTTTATCGTGCACCGACTCCTCCTCTATCATTTGTTGAATATTTACACCGGATCCCGGTGGGCTGCTCTGCTCACTTCTGCACTGTTACAGTAAAACAGTGAAACGTTCCGAAACGCTCATTCTGCGAGAGCTACAATGTAACCACTCAACGTTCTACATACACGTCATCGTCATCCCGCAGAAATTATAATATAAACGTTCTATAATCCGCAAGTGCGATAATGTGTCAATTAAACGTTCTGCGCAATGCAACAATTAAGCGTTCTAAAGAACAACGCAGTGTAGGTAGCAGTTGAAGTAAACAATCACCACTGAGCAGATCCCGCTGGAGAAACGGATTTAAACATTCCACCGGCGCAGGATTACGGAAAGAACCGGATACCTGAGACCACCCCCTCCTCCGTGGCTTCAGCCCGTCCCGCAATTGGCCTGAAACAAGGAAGCGCGCGAGGAACTGTACAGATGACACGAGGAGAGCAGATTTACAGTGTTATAGGTACCTCCTGACACATTTACAACCAGTCAAACAAATGAAACCGAGAGCATCCGGTGAGCAATGCATTTGGTTTCCCGGCCGGTGTCGCAAGTGCACAATCCATCAATGCTAGTCAGAAATCAGACCGTTCCTGATTGGAAATGGGTCAAGGGCGTCGTTTTCAATGCTCTCCGTGACCGCGGATGAGAGTTTGGTCGGTGTAGACGGCGGCGGGCGTGGAATCGGTGCATATAGAGGCGGGTTTGGGAAGCCATGACGGGTTATTATGGTATGGAGGGGGAGGATCCGTGACGCGCTTCCCTGTACAGTAATGCCTCTAATCAAGTGACCAGAGGGACACATCCACACATCCTTCCATACATAAGCCTATGTGTGCTTCCTTTATCCAGAAAAAACATTACATTACAAATACATTTTGGCAGATGCTTTTATCCAAAACTACGTAGAAAGTGTTTGAACTATATCTTTTTATTAAAATATGTCCTTTATCGCGACGCAACGCTCTTACAGTTGCACTATATGAACATGTTGCATAACTGTTTTGGTTTTGGAAATGCATCACCAAGGCTGAAGAAGTGCACTTAATATCTGACAATCCAATTATTTCTTCGTTTGCATATTTGCATGCGATTCTCCTCCAGCTGTTTTCTTTGTTAAATTTACAGTGCATTAATTATGCTTGAGTGATTTTGATAAATCTCAGGTGTAGGTAATGTATCGATCCGATCGCAATGACCGCTGTTGACCACTAGAGTGCAGCACAGATCAATATATGAGCCCTGAAGCAACGCATGAACAGGCCAAGACCTTTCAAAATAATTGGAATAAATAATCTTAGCGGAAGCGATTATTTGATGGCTATTTTCCTGACTGGCAGCATAACAGCATTCAATGGCGGACATTAAATCTTTTGACCCGTAGGGGCCGCGATCAGCTAAAATGCAGTTAAAGACCTTTTCGTTTTATTTGTTCAAAATTTTGTCTGCAAACGTGCATTATGGTTTCATCAAAATACCTAACTCAAGAGACAGAGTGAGATAAATTATTTATAAATTATTTTATATATGTATTTCATTATGAATATATTTTGTAAATTTAAATTTACAACAGAGAAACAAAAACATGCAAAAACATAACAGGTTTATTTCTGTTATCGCATATTCTTGGATGACATTCTTAATTCAAAGTACATTTTCACTCACAATGTTCCTGACTTCAGAGTGGATTATTAGCATTCACTGACAAGATGTTCCAGTTTTCTGTGAAAATTATTAGTTTAGCTTTGGTTGCAAATCTATTAAATCTTTTTTTTTTTCTTTTTTACTTCAGAAAACGTTACATGGAAGTCTGTGCATAATAAACGTTTGGTACGAAAAACAGAAATAAAAAAGGGAGAATGGAAAACATCTAGATGCAATTCTAAGTTCCTCTTCCCCATTCTGAGTATTTACTGTCGTTTTATTAAAAATCTAAACACATGAAATTCTGCCTGACACTGAGTTTTTGGAAATCTAGCTGGGTCAGGATGTCATATTAATGGATTTTAAACTGAATACCGAAAAGAAACTGAAAATCAACATCTAACTACATGATAGCTCCCCAAAAGAATATGAGCTCATTCATTTCATTTTTAGCCCAGATGATGTAAAGAAACAACTATAGCATTTGACATGAGTGACGGCTCATTATCAGGGGATTATTGATACACACAGCCATGAGTTAGTGCTTGTGCTGAATCATTTATTCATTGAGCTGTGGGTGGATGTGTTAGTAATTCATGAGGGAAGCTCTGAGAACAGCATTGCTTTACAGGGAACAATAGCATTTTCAATAACTCTCCTGTTACATAAATATCTGAAGCATTTAAACAACTGTAAGAGCTGCTAAAGTTCAGAAAGTCTGTTCATATCTGCACGCATTTGTAGCGTGGCATCACTAAGAATTCTATCTATCTATCTATCTATCTATCATCTATCTATCTATCTATCTATCTATCTATCTATCTATCTATCTATCATCTATCTATCTATCTATCTATCTATCTATCTATATATCTATCTACCTGTCTGTCCATCATCTATCTATCTATCTATCTATCATCTATCTATCTATCATCTATCTATCTATCATCTATCTATCTATCATCTATCTATCTATCATCTATCTATCTATCATCTATCTATCTATCATCTATCTATCTATCATCTATCTATCTATCATCTATCTATCTATCATCTATCTATCATCTATCTATCTATTTATCTATCTATCTATCTATCTACCTGTCTGTCCATCATCTATCTATCTATCTATCTATCTATCTGTCCATCATCTATCTATCTATCTACCTGTCTGTCTGTCCATCATCTATCTATCTATCTATCTATCTGTCTATCTGTCTGTCTGTCTGTCTTTCTATCTGTCTGTCTATTTATCTGCCTATCTATCTATACTTTTATACCCAACTTTATATATACAGCTGTGTGATTAATAGTTTACATTTACATTTATAAATGTATTTATTATGTATGTTGTATATTATTTACATTTTTTATTGTACTCATAGAAACTTGTAGGGGAATCTTTTGATTTGGGCCAGTAATAAATCACCTAGCAACCACCCAGAACAGTCTAGAAATTTATAGCAACACCTTGGCAACTGTGGCAGTGAGTTTTGCGAGGCAAAATCTAGTTTTCTGTCTTCTGTCCCACAGACTCTATTAGTAAAATATGGTTTCATACTCTGGTCAATATCATGACATGTGCTTTCTGAAATTTAAGACATGTTTTCTTTTCCTGTGACGTCTACATCTCAGTGGAATCAGACTGGAGTGTGAGACTGGAGCAGGGGTCAGGAGTTCTGGAGGCGTGCTCTTTCCCTATGGATTCAGATTGTTTTAATAGTATGTAGTGGAGAGAGAGTGGGAGACTGAATGCCGGGGGTCTTCAGGAAGCAGTGGGTGGAAGAATAAGACATGAACTCCAGTGCCAAAGTGTTTGCCTCGTCAAATGAAAACCAGTCTGGCTGTTATGTCAGTATTTTGACTGTAACGTAAGCGAGTCAATCAAATATCTGTCTGTCCATCTGAGAATGTGTTAACAGCCCTTCTTACAACTTTACCATAGAAACCACAGTAATGGTTTCTGTAGGAGTCATTCTGTTTGGACCATGCAGGGCATGTCGTCATATGCGGAAGAAGTCACAAGAGCTTGCATGTACCAGTATGTTTTGAGTCAAAAACAAATACCTAAAATTTACTTAAAGTACAAATACTTAATACACACTGCTAGTCACAAGTTTGAAATAATAAAAATAAAAAATCAAAGCTCACTAAGGCTGTGTTAATTTGATCAAAATACAGCAAAGAAAATGGGAAATATAATTAAAATAAAAAACTATTTTCTATGTGAATATATATTTAAATGTAATTTATTTCTGTGATCAAAGCTGAATTTTCAGCATCATTACTCCAGTCTTCAGTGTCACATGATCTTTCAGAAATCATGCTAATATGCTGATTTGCTGCTCAATTATTATCAAATATCAGCAGTGGTTTTTATGATTATCAGTGTTAAAAAATGTTTTTGCTGCTTAATATTTTTGTGGTAACAGTGATTCTTTTTATTTCAAGATTATTTGATGAATAAAAAGTTCAATAAAAAGCATTTATCTATTTGAAATAGAAATATTTTGTAACATAAATGTTTTATTGTCACATTTGATCACTAAAAATTCTGCTTTGCATCAGAATAAATTCAATTTCAAAATATATTTTTGATCAAATTAATGCAGCCTTGCTGAGCATTAAAGATTTCTTTCAAAAACCGTAAAACATCTTATATCAAACTTTTGATTGCTAGTGCATGCCTTTGATTAGTTGATTGATTCCAAATTCTAAAAGAATGGTTGAAGAATGTTTTTTTTTTTTTTTTTGCCATTTCTGCTGTTTCATGAATTGTTTTGTGCTTTGTAATTATTTTATTGCTTAAGGTTGTTCAGTGGTGGTTCCCATTGGACTGGACTTGTGACAAAAGGTCAGTGTGTGTTCAATGAACTTCATCTTTTTTTCCTGAGCAATATGGTGAAAATAGCTTTTTTGTAGTCAAAGCTTTAAGGTTTGTGTCTGTGTAGAATTTGACTTTCAAAAATAAACCCACCTTGTAGTGATAACAGAGAGAATTAGCCCCGACCTCCCCTATATAGTGTGCAAAAACAGGATTGTCGATGTTCAGACATTGAATATGTTTTGTGTTCCTGATCACACACACAGACATGACCATACATGCCTGACACAGAGTCTGAGTCAAGATGTGGGCGTGAACGAGAACCAACAATCTCATTCTCATGTCCAGCGCTAATGCATCCACAACCTCACTGTAAAAGCCTTGCAACATGGAAAATAGCTTTTACATTTTACTTTTGAGTTTTGTATTCTCAGAGTGATCCTTGCTAGGTTCAGTACAGTCATTTCTGTAATAATCGAATATGCTTTGAATCTGTAATAATTGAATAATAACAGCATGCATAAAAATTTATAAATATTTTTTACAAAATATATTATAAAAATGTATGAATCTTAAATTAAATAAATTAAATTA
>NW_015665397.1:140851-152433 GCF_001515625.1 Sinocyclocheilus rhinocerous
AATTAAAGTCAATAATATTTTGAATTCGTTTTTATTTTTATATTTTCTGTTTCCTCTTTAATTTGAAAGTTTTAGTAATTGTTAATATATATATATATATATATATATATATTACTATTTTTATTTATTAGTGCAGTTTATTTCGTTTTATTTGTTTTTGGTACTTAAACTAAAAAAATGATTTTTTTTAAATATTTTATATGTACTACTGTATACAGTATATAGTTTATATTGTATTTATATAAAAACAATAATATATACATTGATGTTATAATAGATCATTATTTATTTCACATTAAAGTAATGAGAATTAGGGCTTTTACTATGATGATATAGGGACAATTTGTTGGGAATATATGCTTAAATGTCATTAAAACAATAATGACTTTTCAGTAGGCAAATATAATGACGTTTTCTTTTGATTTGTGACTTGAAATACTTCCTTATGTCATGAGATTCACCTGAGTGTATATATGTGCATATATTTGGCTCTTAGTAAAGGTTACCGCTGAGGGAACGAACAGTGAGCGAGTTATGTGGCTCTTAAATGGCAATGAAACCACTCACCAGCGTGACCATATAAGGACGGGTTTCCTCTTCCCCTCGGCCTGGAAAGCACAACAATGGGGGTCAATAGAAATGAATATCAGCCGTCTAGTTCGCTCTCTCGCTCTCTGTCATGGCTCATGCTCTGCTGGACATATATACAATTATAGAGGAGAGGAATGTGAAGTGGAGCAAATAATGAGCTGAGACTTTGTACATCGCAGCTTTTGTAATAAACAGGGCTTTTTAAAGGCAGTTCGACCAAAAAGAACATTGTTTCAGTTAGTTTATTTACTCTCATGTTTTTCCAAACCAGTATTATGTTATTTTTCCATGAAGCACAAAATGAGAATTATTGAAGAATCTTTGCGCAGCTCTTTGCCACATCGTGACGGATCATAATGACCAGGGCTGCGTTTCCCAAAAGCTTCGTACACTCTTAAAAATAAAGGTACTTCAAAAGGTTCTTCAAGCGATGCCATAGAAGAACCATTTTTGGTTCCACAAAGAACCATTCAGTCAAAGGTTCTTTAAAGAACCATCTCTTTCTTACCTTTTTATAATCTGAAGAACCTTCTTTCGCCCCAAAGAACCTTTTGTGAAACAGAAAGGTTCTTCAGATGTTAAAGGTTCTTTATGGAACCATTTAGACAAAAAGGTTCTTCTATGGCATCGTGAAGCACCTTTATTTTTAAGAGTGTAAGCCTAAATTCGTAAAAAGGATAGTACGACTGATCTTAATATTACGGTCTGTTTCCCAAAAGCATCGTAACTTAAGTAGCCCTTGAAAATCACCGTAGATCTACGAGTGCTCTGGAGTAATCGTAAAGCCCTAAGTGCATCGTAAGAAGACAGATTTATGCGGTCACCTGCAGGACAATCGGCAGATTACACCTTTAACTTTATTCAAGTGCAATGTGATTATAATATAAAGTGTATAATATACACTTTATTAGTATATTTTATGAATTTATAAATGAAATAATTAAAAAGGGCAGAAAAAAATAGAAGAAGAATAAAAGATAGAATGGAATAGAATAAATAATCAACAGAATGATTTAATAATTATAATTATTAGAATAAATAGAATAAAAGAAGTAATGTAAATATGCTTCAAATCTGTCAATGACTTACTGACTTACACGAAAACCAATGTATTGGACCGGAAATAACATCTCTATGTAGATATTATATACTATAATAGGCTATATTATTATGTAAAGTATAATAGTATACCTATAAATATAATATAATATGTCGGCGCCAATAACCTAGTGGGCAGTGCGCCGACATATAGTGCCATTGCGCTCCAGGCGTCCAGAGTTCGAGTCCCGGCTTGTGGACTTTTCCCGATCCCGCCCCCCTCTCTCTCTCTCCTACATCACTTCCTGTCACTGCTATACTGTCCTATCAAAATAAAAATGCCAAAAAATAAAAATATATATATATATAATATAATAGTTATTATATCCGAGTTGTCTGGAACGTAGATTAGGTTAACATTTCAATAAACGAGCGTGTACTACAATTACTAGCCATTCTATAAGGTGACATTTCAGCACTTGACAAACGGATAGCGACTCCTAAGTAGCACTTAAAGCACGGCTACGTGCGATTGCGTTAAGTGCATTTTTGGGAAATGCACGTGAAACAATAACGAACGATCGTAAAATGACTCGTAGAAAACACTCTTAAGTGCTAAGATCAATCGTTATCGAGAAACGCAGCCCGTGTCCATTAAAAATAACACCATGAAAATAGTCAATAAGTCATTATTCACTGAAAATGATGCCCGTATGTTTTTCATTCGTACTTCATACTTTCATACTTTCTTCTGCACTGAAAGCTCCTGTCGCCAAGTCAAATTCCTTGTGTATGTAAACATACTTGGTAATAAAGATCTTTCTGACTTCTGACTTTCTGAAAATGTTTCCTCTGTTGCAAATCTCATTTTCCATTCTGCATATTTAAACACAGAAAAAAATAAAAAATACAAATAAATAAAAAAGACAGAATTTACTTTAAAACAGTTTTCACTGAAAGTTTTCAATGAAAAATAATCATTATTCTACATTGTAAAAGTTCGTTTTGGAATTGTATATATAGACACTGTATATGTAAAAAAAAATGTACAAACAATTCACTCAAAAATTGCTAGTAAATTTCAGAAATAGTTACAAAGAAACGGCAAAGAACGTGAAAATCTGAAGTAGAAAGAAGTCTAAGAAAATAGTATTTTCTTGTAAAAAGTACTCTAATCTGTTTTATTTACAACTTTGAAAATGAATTATTACAGTGTAAAAGTTCGTTTCGGAATCAGACATTAATTCTTAGCTCAATAAACATTTCAATGATTAACAACTAAAATATGAAAATATATTGAATACGAAAACTCAATGAACTCAAAAAGTTTTATTTTAGTATCACTTTTATAGTTTCTGTTAACATTTTGAACTAACTTTTGTTTTAGTTTCTGTTTCCACTTTAATTTGAGATAATTCCACTTTAAATTTAGATAACTCATTTTTATTCGTTTTTTAATGTTTGTATATTTTTATGAATATGACATTTTTATGAATATTACATATAGCTATACACCATGTTAAACTAAACAAAAATGAGGAATGTTGACTTGACAACTATAGCTAAAATAAAATAAAAAGTTGGGAAAAAAACAGAAGTATAACAAAATTACAAAAAACTTAAACTAAAGTTAAAATGAAAACTGAAAATCTAAAAACAAAAGCTCATTCAAATATTAATACAATACTGTAATATATAAATAGTAGCCTACTAAAATAACATTGTAGCTGCTTTGATATTTAGATACTGTTAGTAATTTGGTAGAATTCAGAGATAAAATTATGTTTTAAAAACATTCTACATTTAAATATATTTGATCGTATTTCATTTCATGAAGTTCACATTTTTTTATGGTTTTAGTTTTATAATAACCCTGACACGCCTGCACATACACGCAGAGTATGGGACGCCCAGATGAGTTCCAGCATGTCTCCTGTGGCTCCTGCTGGAGAAATTAACATGCAGAGCAGCACAAAACTCAGCGGGACTCACAAACACACTTGAAAGGAGACGAGAGAGGGACGTGGGGAGGGGGATAGCATTGAGTGCCGAAGAGAGTCCTGGAGAGAAAATCAGCGCGGCAAGAAATGTTGCAAGCCAAAAAGAGTGAGGCAGGACGGTGGGAGGCCGGCAGACGGGTGAGGGGGGTGTACAGAGGGAGGGGCTTTAGTGGAAAGAAAAAAGAGAAGGTGAAGGGGAAGAATGCATTAGACTGAGAGAAAATAAACCAGAAGTCTGCTGGAGAGAAGATCTCATTCAAGACGTGAGCAGAAACCATTCAGACTGCTGTCAAACAGGTACGCTGAGCATTTTTACTACTGTTTTACTGACGCTGAGGCTACATGTTGCCAAGATGGTCAGTATAATGGGAACTGTAATAGTGGACTAATAGTGTGGTATTTTACGATGGGAACCACCCAAACACTACAGCAGCTACTGCAGATATTGTGACTATACTGTCAAACTGTGATAAATCTTGGAATAATGGATAATTCTAAATAAATATTTTTGAAATAATCAGTGTACCTTTTAAATATTTTTTAAAATAATTATTAATTGAATCATTTTTAATATACTTTTAATGTTTAGTAAAATAAGCCAATGTTCTTTAAGTGCCATTGAGTATTTTAGTTTTTATATTTGTATTTTTTTTTTCATTTTAATATAAATCTATCAAATTAAATATTAATCATATGATAATATATATAATGTTTTAATTCCGTGTAGTGTTTTATTATTTTTATTATTAGTTTAAGTTTTTATTTAAAAAAATGTATTATTAAATTATTAAATTATTTTATTTAGTTATTTTTAGATGCTATTTTGAATTCATTTATTTTTTATTTTTGCATTTTCCATTTTCTGGGTTGGAAACAGTTTAAGGTTATTATCGTTAACTAAATCTACAACTATAAAAAATGTTACTTTAAATAAAATAAGTGGTACCTGAAATTAAATAAAATATAATATTTTTTTAAAATAATTTTAGTTACTTGCCAAAGCAACATTTCCCATTTTCATTTGGTTTGACTTGTACTAAAATAACTCAAACTAAAACCAAAATAAAAAATAATAAATACTTTATAGACATATTTAAACAAATATTTAAACAAAACAAATATTGATAAATCTAATAAAAATGAAAAACCAAGAAAATTACTAAAACTTTAACTAAAATAAAATACTTCAAAATAACAACAAAAAACGATAATAGTATCTCAATTTAAATAAAATAACACTGATACAATAACATTTTATTTCTGTATATTTGTGTATTTTCTTTAAAAACATCCTTAAAAAAAAGTAAACCTTTATGAAATTTACTATCAAATTCAAAGTGAAAATTGCTTCTACACGTTTGTGTGTGTGTGTGTGTTAAGTTAAGCTAAATGAAAATCAGAAATGCTGTTTTGGCAAGTAGCTGGAATAAAAGCAAATGTATTTCCAGGTATTTTTTCATTTTTATATTTTTATACTTTATATTAGAGTTATTTTATTTCAAGTCACCAAAAAATTGTTTTTATGGTTTTAGTTTTAGTTATCTCTGGCAACAACTATAACAATATCTACACTGTTTTTGCCCATGCATTATTGTCAGGGCGATGTTAAGATGTCATGAGCTGTTAAGCGTGTTGTTATGCCATTGCTAGAGAATTGATTAGTCATAGAGTCAGTCATCAAGTCTCTATGAAGTATCTTCTGGTTTATACATAGGCCTGGGTTCTACCTTCAGTGTTTCGGTTTCTATTTTGTTACACCAGGTAGAAATTGTTAGTCTGATCACTTAGTATCCCCTAGCAGCAGTAACTTTTTGGTTGTTGTTGATCCAAGTGTGTATCTTTATTGGACGTGAATTTTCAGCAAGCTGGCATCAATCAGGGACCAGGACTTCTCTTTCACTTTCTGGCTTTAGTCGGGTTCCCACGGTAACTGTCAGGCGCTGCCTTGAGGTTCATTCCACTGCAATGTGTGTGAGCGGAGCCCAGTATGTGTCCTGTGTTAAAAATACATCCTCATGTTTAGTTTGACTTTAATTCTCTCCAGAAGGAACATTCAGGCTGTTTGTTTGCTCACAGAGAAAGACTGTTGAAAGACGGATGGAAACAGTTTAAGGTGAACATGAAATGACGTTAGTCACAGGGTTATTATTGTTAACTAAAACTAAAACCATAAAAATTGTTATACTGAAATAAAAACATTTTTTACTGAAATAAAACATTTAAAAAAAAAATATTTCAGTTAGGCTACTTGCCAAAGCAACATTTCTCATTTTCATTTGGTTTAACTTGATGATCCAAAATAACTAAAACTAAAACCAAAATAAAAAACTAATAAACACTCTATAGACATATATAGATATAGTAATAAAAATGAAAAAAAAAAAACACAAGAAAATTACTAAAGCTTTAACTAAACTAAAATAAAAACTTATTCAAGATAATAACAAAAAAAAACTATAATAGTATCACAATGAAAATAAAATAACGCTGATAAAATAATATTTTATTTCCCTATGTTTGAGTATTTAATTAAAAACATCCTGCGACATACAGCGCAACTGCGACCCGAGTTTTTCTTTTTCTTCAATTCATTTCATATTCTTGTGAAAAAGAATATAATAGGATTGATAGGGATAGGGAGCTGAAAAGTCATTTCATTTTTTATATTGATTTTTGTTATTGCAATGACACACAACAATGAATTGTTCAGAAGAGCAGGAGCTTTTATTAAGCACTTAACAGGGTCAAATTTGATCTTATGTTCTTTAATTTGTTCTTATGTCCGGTTTATTTATGTTCTGAATGGAGCTGCTAAAAATGAACTTTAACTGTAACTTTATCTGTTTCAGGATCAAGATGTTGCTGGTGTCACAGGTCATGTCCCTCCTCCTCCTCCTCCTCCTCCTCTGTGTGATGGAGCTCGTCTGTGCCACATCTCTCAGTCCTTTACTGCATCAGCCTCCTCTCACACGTGTTCGCATTATTGAAGTCGAGGACGACTACGATGAAGAAAGTTCAAAGATGACGCGCGCGCCCCAGTCTCCAGGGGTCACGACCTCTCGTGTAATCCGCCGACCTTGTGATTATGACCCCTGTGCGGTTCAAATGACCCCTTGCGACAAGATTTCAGCCGAGACGGGCTGCCTCTGTCCTGGGCTGATGGGGCCGGAGGAGAGACCCGAGGCTCCGGAGCTCCGGGAGGTGAAGCTGGACGGATCCGGGGAAGTCTTTGTGCATTGGTGCGCTCCTCGCTCCACCGTCACCCATTATGAGGTCACACTGAAAGATGGAAACAAGCAGCTGGTTTTCGGAGAATATTTAAGAAACGGTGCCGTACCCGGACTGAAAGTCGGGGAGATGGTGTGCGTGGCGGCCGGGAATCAAGCGGGACTCAGCGAGAAGTCGTGTGCACGATATGAGTCGCCGCAACCCGACCAGGCGGCTGTGAGCGCAGGGATCATCGCGGGGAGCGTCGGATTCCTGCTGCTGCTCTCGGCGCTCGCCGTTGTACTGTGGAGACGAAGGACGTGTCGGAAAGGCAGGATGGGAGACGCAGAGGGCCTCGGAAATCCTTCATACACCAATGACGGAGCACTGTGATGAGGAAACAAATGCATGGAGAATGAAACAAGCTGCAAAGAGTTTTGTACAAGTGCACTATCGGTCAAAAGACTGGAATGATTATGTTTTTTGTTTTCTTGTTTTCAAAAAAGTCCCTTCTGCTCAGCAGTGCTGCATTTATTTAATTAAAAATACAGTAATAATTGTGAAACATTATTGCAATTTAAAATAACTATTTTCTATCTGAATATATTTTAAAATGTATTCCTGTGAGTCAAAGCTGAATTTTCAGCATCATTACTCCAGTCTTCAGTGTCACATGATCCTTCAGAAATCATTCTAATATGCTGATTTGATGCTCAATAAACATTTTTTATTATTATGATTATTGAAAACATGTTTGTGTGGAAAACGAGATACATTTTATTTTTTATGATTCTTTTATAAATGTAAAGTAAAAAAAACAGCATTTATTTTATACATATAACTTAATTATTCTAAACTTTTGGCCTGTAGTGTACATAGTGAACAGTTATTGTGCACCTGACTGAAAATAATGCACTCTGTTTTAGGTTCAGTACTAAACTGCTGTGATTGGTTCGGAATTCTTTTTATTGTGAGATTGTGAGTGATTTGAATGTTTGAAGTCAAAATGGAATCAAATCTCTTTACTTTCATAATTCGCATTGAGTGCTCTTCATGTGAGCTATTCATCAGTGCACATTAGTCCGAGGAAAATAATATTTGCATTTGCAAATCTCTCATCAAAAAAATCATCGCTCCACTTCTGAAATGACTTTCCAAAAAGCTTGAATGCATTCAAATACAAAACACTTATCACATCAGTTCCTGACAGACAAAATAAGTCCTGTGGTTCATTGTATTGTTTTTGAATAACTAAATATCATTTTCACTCAAATATGTCACATTATGGAAGTAAAATGTGTTTTGATTGTGATTTTTGCTGACTTTAACACTACTAATGGTTCTATAGCACTTAGGAAGCCTGGAGCTTCATTAAGCTAGACAGGGTTTTACAAAGTATCTGTTGTACAGCTACTTTTACTTAGAAAGTATGTTTAACTATTTTAAAGATTATTGATCATGTTTTAACAATAAAGATATTTTAATTGCTTTTACCTGACTGAGTTTGTTTTTTATTCGTACATGCATAAATGCATGTTTTATTTATAAAAGTGACTGTTACTCAGATTGAAGAAGTGGTTGCTCTTGCAGTGTGGTTGTTATGCTGCCAGTATAAAAGTGATTCTCTGGTAACATGGAAGGAACTACGTCTAATCTGATGAAGTGGCATCATTGAGCAACGATGAATCAAGCGCTCGTAACAGATTCCGAGACAGTTATTTTCCATCCAGCTTTGTCAATCATTCCTTCCTGTTGCTACCTACTAATCTCAGTTTATTGCTATTATGTGAGTGATACTTGCCTCCAGCACAGACACAGAGTGCTGTCTTCTTGGCAAAAGGGAGTGGCATTTATTACTCAGAAGTCATAGCATAGATAAGTATGATAAATAATACATTGTGAAATAACTATAACCCCAAATAAGCAAATATAAGAGTGAAATGTAAACTCTTCAGCATTAATACTATGGATGAAAATGTCTTGTAAAATGTGCTCACTGATGCTTTTGTAAAGATCAGCAGTCAAGACCATCAAGTATGGTAATTTCAGGCCAAAACCCATGGTTGCACTGGTCTGGATATCTGGGCCATGACTAATATGACTATAAGACATTTAAAGCAACAGATTAATTAGTCAATCTGTATGGTGCAATTACTTACGTTTTGTTATAAACACTAATTAAATTCCTCTTTCTGTCATCTGAATATAGCATACATCTTATGCTTTAGATAAATAAATTAAACTGTAATAATTTCAGGAGACATACTGATCCCAGATTGGAGTTTAACTGGAGGTCAAAAGGAGGTTAATTTAAAAAAAAAAAAAAACATTCCTTACACACCATGGGACCAGGAGTGGATGTTATACAATGTTTACTGCCAGTGTCACCTTTGACTCGCTCAGATGGGGCTGTAAAGATGAGTAATATTCAGAAAATATTATCAGTTTGACTGCACTAACACTATTGGATGAGAACACAAAAACTTGTGTTCAAAAAACTTCAAAAACTGAATTGAATGACACTATTGTCTTCTGTAGAACAGTTTTTTTTAAGTCATTTCATAACTGATTACCTTTTTAACACTTACACTGGACTGAATCAACACTGAATCTAAATTGCGCTGAATAATGACATTATTGCCCTCTGCTTTATAGCTTAATTGAATTAATTTCGTAATTGATGTTCATTACTTTAAATTAAATAAACTTATATTTATTATATAATAAAATTATATATGAAATATTTATAAAATTAATATATAGAAAATGAAACTTATTCCAGATAGCTGGCAAGGCAACATTTATCATTTTTGTTTAGTTTAGGTTACTAACATAACTGAAACGAAATAAACTAAAACTAACAAATAAATATAATAAATACTACATACACATTTAAATATGCTACTATATAGACATTTAGTTCTGATAAGAAATACTCTTACAAATTTACAGCTGAAATTGGAGTTGTTTCAAAATTGTTGAATCGTGTTTATTACTGTGAAGCTGATTTCAAATCTGTAATATTGTACAAAACGCTATATAAATGTGGGGAAATGTCAATGAACCGAACCCAACTGATTTCTAGTAAATTGGCGTGGAACACGATAATATTTAGCTGTTAATATTTATATTTTTCCAGCATTTAACGAAATGTACACAGATGTAACAATAAAGCACAAATGTCTCCTTTTAAATACAGTATCTTACCAGCGAGTAATGATGGATCAGATCTCTCAAGATGAGCCACCTGTTTGTACTACAAAATACATCTTTAATTTTGGACAAAAAGGCAATTTTTTCGGGTGCTTCGCTTTGCTTGTTTCTGTTTTAATTTAATTTAATCTAATTTTATTTTAGTATTTTATTTTATTTTATTTTATTAAGACTTTTATTTTGAAGAGCTGTCAGTGACGCCTCTACCGATCTCTGGATTCACCGGCCAGTGATCATCACCGTCAGACTAACCCTCCGCTCAACTGTGGGCAGGTCGATGGAGACCCACAGCTGGTGACAGCGTTGTATACGTTCGAAGCACTCGGATAGAGATGTCCACACAGGGTTACGCGAAACCGAACTCGTCCGTGAATAATTACAGCATGAGTTCCACTCAAAACGGAGGCGGAGCGGCGGCGCCGTGTCAGAACGGTACGGGATTAAAGCGAAACCACTTGAGCTAACACGCTAAAACTAACGCCAATATCACATTCAAATGCAAAGATAACTGGCTAAGTGTTGAGCTAAAATGCTAACGGCTAAATTAAGTTGCTAAATGCTAAAATCCTAGTCAAATCCGCTTTAAAAAGCTAAAATAGGTTAGCTACGTTAGCTAAAGGCCTAAGCCGAGCTAAACACCTGTAATCTGCTACTCTGTGGGGTGGGGACTTCGACTGCGACAGATCACAGGATTACAGGAACATTTTTCTGTACTTGTCATTAAAATCGTATAACGTTAACAGTTTAGATGTGTTTTAATGAGGATTAAAGTCAGCGTGTTTTCATCTCCTGTCATTAGCCCGTTAGCGGCTAGTTCAGTTCAGGTAGCTCAGTTGTTATTTTTCTCGTTTTAAAGGCTGAAAGGTCCGAGTTATTATCTGTTAAGACTAACTTACCTGAATTGGGAACTTAAATATGTCACTATCTTGCTTGTATGTCTTATTATATTAGTTGCAAGCAGAGTTCGCATAACTGCACATATCTGGCGCAGATTTCAGCAGAATGTGGTAAATATTTACCAAATAGCCAACATTTATTGTTTAATTTCTTAAAACACGTTTTAATGTAATTTTACACCGCTTTTTTGAGATTATGCGAATGTGAGCTGTACTTTATATTACGTGAACATAATTTTGACAATGTTACAGTTAAACTGCGTTAATAACAGTTTGTTTTGTATTTTCTAATGCACATCTAACATTTATTTAATATGGCGTGACAGGTGCATGTTGTCAAAAAGCCAGGAAGAAATTGGTGTAAAAAGTCTTATTATTAAAATGGTATTCTTTAAAGTACCATGCATTACCATGCAGTGTTTATATTATATTATATTACATTATATTGTAGTTTTTATTAATATTTTGATTATTCTCAAATAATTTAAAATGTTGTATATTTTATTGTTTTGTCATTTTTATTATTATTTTTAATATGTCTATGTTATCTTTAGTTTTAGCTGTTTTAGTACATTAAGTTAAACTGAATAAAAATGATATATATATATATATATATATATATATATATACAGTGTGT
>NW_015665397.1:152782-157822 GCF_001515625.1 Sinocyclocheilus rhinocerous
TATATATATATATATATATATATATATATATACTGTGTGTGTGTGTGAGGTATTTAGCTTCAATCATTCAGTATTGTGGTATTACCATCACTTATTTTTAAAACGAAATGAAAATTGATGCAGGTTTCACTTGCTGTTGTTTTTTACAGGTCAATTTGTATAAAACATGTGATTTGTCTAATGATTATGTGTCACATTTCCATCTCATTTGCATGTTGAAAGCACAAATCAAATTCATGTTGTTTTTGCCAGGTCCAGGACAGATGTACCCTGCCATATATCCTGCATCCAGCTACTATAGTTCTGCTCCGCCTACTGCTTACCCCACCGTGGCGGGACACAGCGCTCCTCCCACCGGCAAAATCCCTGTTTCGAGCACAGACTATAGTGGGAACTATTACCAGAACAGCTCAGGGCCGTCGCCATATCCAGCACCAGGAACGCATCAGTACTCAAACGCCCTGGTACAGTCATTCCAGCAGACTGCGCCGTACGCTATGCCAGCTGGATATTACGGACAGGCTTATAGTCACCCCTCACAGGGGCAAACTCAACCCCAACCTCAGCAGCTGCAGCCCAGCCTGGTGCCAGCGTCCAGCGGCAGCAACCTCGGCGCCCCACTGTACCCCATAGTTTCTTACCCATCAGCCCCTGGGAGCAGCCAGTACGGCACGCTGAGATCCTCCCAAACCGGCGCTGGGCAGCCACCCATTGTTTCAGTAATGCCACCGCCACCTACCCAGAGTTCTTTGCAACAGTATTCTCAAGGGATCGTGGCCACGCCCACACCAGCTCACCCGGGCTATGGAGCCCCGTCTCTTAGCCAAACAGCCACTGTCAACGGCCAATCAAATGCAGGTCGGTTTGAATTAATTATGTATGTTCATGCAACAGAATGCAGTCGAACACATGTAACATGCTTGGATCAATTTTATTGATTGTGTATTATCTGATGTATTTCTAGTTCAACAACACTACGACCAAAACCTCCACAATCCCATGAGCCATCATTACGCTGCGGGCCCTCCTAACTCACAGGGCCCTGATAAAGAGAGGCCGCCCTCAGGAACCCCAGGCACCTCTGTGCATTCCTCACCACAACACCATCCAGGTACAAACGATCCGCTTTCACACTTGAACCAACAGTCGTTTGTTTTATTTCTTTCAGTAGACTGTGTTTTGACATTACTGGTGTGTCTTTTGTATTGTTATGCTGATTATCACTTGAACTATATTGATTAATTTATCTGTCCATTATTTAAATAATATATATTTTACATTTATTCAGCATTTTATTAAAAAAATGCATCTTATTACACAGCTTGCTAGGTCTCCGTTTGGGGGGAAAAACGAATTGTGATTTTCTGATAAAAATTGCAGTTGCAATTATAAAATGCGCTAAAAAAAGCTCCAAGTTTGCTGAGCTGCACAATTTGGTCAAAAATTTGTGATTATATATATCAGTATGAATGATGATGACTATCATGATGATGATTATTACAAAATATAAATTAAAACAAAATAAATATTTTTTTTTTCATAATTTTACATTGTAAAAATTAAATCTAGTATTTAAGAAAAATAATAATAATTATAATTGTATTTTACAGTAACTGAAATTACAATGCTTTTATTTATGGCTATGTCGTTATGACTATTAAATAATAATATTTCTTATTTGTAGCAATTCTTATTAGTAAAAAATGAAAAGAAATATTACTATTGTAATATTTCACTGTAAAATAAAAATATCAAGTATTTAAGAAAAATATTATAATTTTATTTTACAATACAACTGTAAAATTCAGTATTAATAGTGCTAATTACAGTACTAATACAGTATTATGGCTGCCTTAATTCATTTTCAAAAATGTTATAATTATAAATCTATATGAATATAAAATAATAATAATAATAATAGTTGTATTGTATAAATAAACAAAATAAAAAAATATTACTATTCAGATTTTTAATAAAAAGAATAAAAAATCTAATAAAGAATATATATATCTTACGGTACAGCTGTAAAATTGCACTAATATGTATGGCTCTCTTAATTTTCAAACGTTAATCTAGCTTTTATGTGGAAGTGAAATCGCAGGGAGCCTTTAAAGCTTCTCTTTTTTTTGACAACAGCTGGGTTATAAGTAGGGCTGAACGATTAATTGCATTTGCGATAATATCGCGATATGAAAAAACACGATTTTTCAACCGCAGAGGTTGCGATTACACTCTGTCACGTGACACGCGAGAGTAAAGAGGTGTGTTCAAATATTTTGTATTTTACCCCCTGGAATTTTACTGGTGGACCGACCTTGAAACGCGATTGGGCTAGTTTTGAGTAGCAATTGGGCGGGTTTTGTTGTGAAAACCTGGCAACCCTGGCACGCTACACGCGGTATGTTTGAAAGCGTATATATGAACGTACTTCAAAACGGCACATGGAAATTACTCAAGCAGTTACAGTGCATTTCGTTACTGAAGACTTAGACCTTATTATAATATATATATAATAAGGTAATATATATTCTTATTTATTTAAAGTCTGTCTAAAGTTAACAGACAGTGTTTAAAAAGTGCAGTTCACATGTTTACATATGTTTATTACAGTGATTTTGAATTACCTTAGTAATAGTAAAGTAGTGTGGTAAAGCAACAGATTTGTTTTTATATTTCTGCAATCTACTTTAGTTTGTGTGATTTGTTACTGACTTTCATATTAATGTTTACACCAGACTTATTTGTCAGTGCTTTATGTTGTCATAATTATTACATGCTTACAAGATGATATGTATATGAATTAACTGTAATTACAGATTTAGGTTAAATAAAGATGTCAGTCTTTATTTTTCTTCTTTTTAGATACTTTTTAGAAACAAATCAAAGAAAAAATAAACAAATTCTACTGTTCCTAATATTCCCCTGGAACGTACGCGATCGGACACCGTCCGTTTTTTGTCTTATTGCAAGCAACTCGTCTCTGTTCTGGACTTGCACAAACTGCGTTGCAATGCAATCGTTTTCCAAAATGTCATCTATGTGAAAGTATGAAGTCTGTAAATGCCCGTTAACACAGGCGTGACGTTGAAGACTTTGAAGACGGACGCACAGAGAAAAATACTGTAGCAGGCAGATCACTCACGGTTCATGATGCACGAACTATTGGAAGAAAATCCTCAATATTGATTTGGGCTTTAAAAAATAATTGCATATTAAATCGCAGTCGCAATATTGGTAAAAAAAAAATCGCAATTAGATTATTTTCCAAAATCGTTCAGCCCTATATAAGTGCTTTTTGTTAGTTTGGGAAGATGCTTGCCGCACATTTCCTCCCAAATGCATGTTAAAGCGACCCAAACTCAGAGCAGATGCAGAGTTTGACTAAATCACAGCAATGTTGTGATTTCATGCAGCCTTACATCTTGCCCTCACATTTGAAAAAAATTACCCCCCCCAAAAAAGAAGCTGTGTTAGCGTTGTAAAGTGACATTGTCAGCTATTTTAATTGTTGTGTATTTATGTTTAAATGTATTTAGTTGTTGCAGTTGTCATTATGATTGTTGGTGTGTCATTCCTGACAGGTCTCGCCTCTTCTGATGATTCTGTAGATGATTCTGTATGTCAACAGAGAGTCTGTCATATCATTCTGCTTGCTTTTCTCACTCGTTCGTCTCTTTCTTTGCTTTTTTCCGTTCTTCCACCATGTGTCGTTACTTTTCGGGTCATGTTAGTGTCCTTGTGTGATTTGGGTAGAACTCCAGCTCAGTTCTCGTCCTCTCTCTCTGTACTGAACCCGTCTGTTGTCTCTGATGGTTGCTGTATTTCAGGGCTGCTGTATGGTGACCGTGGGGTGAATAACGCCATAAGCTCGGCCGCGGGCGATCACTCCTCATCCAGTTCTGACCATGAGGAAGAGGATGAGGAGGATGAGGAAGCAGGTCTGCTTTCGCTTTTTCATTCTTCCACTCACCTCCCTTTCTCACCTCCTTCATCCCTCCATCCCAGATTTCCGTCTTTTTCCATCCCTACACCTCTCATTGAAAATGAATAACGCACACGAATGTACACACATTTCTGCTGTCTTTAACTGCTCCTCGAGATTCATGTCTCGTTCTTGCCAGTTATTCATTCACGTGAAGTCTACAAATTCCCATAAACACACGTTCATACAGTCTGTGTTCATCTTGCTTTTCTGATGACCTTCACTGAGCTACTTCAACTGTACATAAACACATTTGAAATGAATTATTAGCATACTGCATAAATATTATTTAAATTAAATAATTATATATAATTATACGACATATATATGAATAGCTCTGAATTGTCATATTGTAAATTGTACAATAAATGAATTAAGGCAGGAAATTCAACAGATGGCATCCAGTTTAATAAATAATATTTTCTGTAGTTCAGCCATATAATGAGTCAGAAAGGGAGACATTAAAAATCGTTGTTGTTATCACTTTTAGTTTATTCATAACAGTGGAAATAGACAGTCATGTTTTGAGTGCTGTACATTGTAATTTGGGGCAGTCGTGGCCTAATGGATAGAGAGTCGGACTCGTAACCCGAAGGTCGCGGGTTCGAGTCTCAGGTCCGGCAGGGATTGTAGGTGGGGGGAGTAAATGTACAGTGCTCTCTTCCACCCACAATACCACGACTGAGGTGAGACCCTTAAGCAAGGCACCAGACCCCAAACTGCTCCCTGGGCGCCGCAGCATTGGCTGCGCACTGCTCCGGGTGTGTGTTCACTACTAGGTTCACTGCTGTGCGATATTGAAAAAAAATGTGATATGCGATACCTTGTTAAAAAATGCGATATTCAATATGCGATACGATATTGCTTAAAGTGTGAAAAATTTATTTAAATTATATTTAAAAATATTTAAAAATGAAAATGATATAACCAATTTGTTTCACAAATAATTCATTTCTTGGAAAAGAAAGACTCACTACAACTTCTGAAAGTGACCAGCAGTGTTTTAGCAGTACATAAAAAGTAATGTCACAAATCAGAAAATGTCATTTTAACATCAA
>NW_015665397.1:157871-160851 GCF_001515625.1 Sinocyclocheilus rhinocerous
GAACTAAAACTTTGACCTTTTGCAACGTTTTGATTTAAGTAGCCTATTATTAAAATGATTCAAATATCGCACGCCGTTGCGATATGCATATCGCGATATTTACATTTGCGACATTTCACTATTTTCGATATATCGTGCAGCCCTATTCACTACTGTGTGTGTGCACTTGGATGGGTTAAATGCACTTCACTTCACTTCAAATTTAATTGGTTATTCAGTCAAGTCAAATTTATTTGTGTAGTGCTTTCTAGTGCTTTTCAGAATACAAATTTCAATGTTGCTAATCATGATGTTAATATTTATATTATCTTAACATCTTCATGCCTCATAGTTGCATTTAGCAGATTAGAGCTGAACGATAATATAGGTAAATTTTGTGATGGTACAAGTAATCAAATAGTTGAGATTTGCTATTTAGTATATATCAGCCTACATACTGTATGATTGGGGATAAAGTTGAACGTACAGTGTGGTGTGATAATATAGTTATGTTTTGCAACATAGAATATATCACTTTACATGAGTGTACTGTACATAGGATGAAGTTGGATATATCATATATATATTCTGGCATTCATCCTATCCTGATATGCCCTTTTTACATGCACATGCTAATGCTCTTATGTAAGCACACACATAAACTCCTAAAACATCATGTAAAAACATGCATACTCACTGCCAGCGTTCGGCCCCTGAGGCTCCTGATCTCTTTCCCGCTCCCCTGTCTCTCTTTTCTTTGCTCATCCTCAGACCTGAAGTACAGCAATTGTTGATATCAAAAACACACTTCTCACAAAACCAGTTTCAGGAATGATGAGAAATGCGTCTCTACTTCCCCCAAACTCCTCATGGCATTCATCTCAGAGTCACACGCCCACTCTCATGCACACACACACACACACTGTTTTTCTGCTAAAGGGAGTAATTTTTTTTATAGTAAGGCCGAGGCAGCCTGTGAACACTAACAGAAAGTCTCTTATTTAATGGGATAGACATGCATTAGTTTTTGTTATTTCATGCTGCAAAGTCATTTTATTTTTCGGGTTCTTTTGATATTAAAATTTTAAATATCATATGCATGAGTTGATAACTATAAATTGTATTTGTTCAAAAGTCAAAAAAATTTCTTATGCTTACCGAAGCTGCATTTATTTGATCAGATATATAGTAAAAACAATAATATTGTGAATTATTATTATTACAATTTAAAATAACAATTGTCTATTTTAATGTTTTAAAATGTTCAGCATCATTACTCCAGTCTTCAGTGTCACATGACCCTTCAGAAATCATTCTAATATGCTGATTTGATGATCAAGAAACATTTCTGATTATTTATCTATGTTCAAAACAGTTTTTTGTGGAAACAGTGTTACACTGCCATTTCAAAGTTTGGGGCCAGTCAGATTTTATTTATTTTTTTAAGAAATTCTAACTTATATTTAGCAAGGATGCATTCAAAAGTGACATCGAAGACATTTATGATGCTACAAAAGATTTTATTTTAAATAAATTCAAAACATTCAAATTAAAAAAGCAAACACTTTCAACATTGATAAAAAGAACTATTGTTAATAATTGAGTAGAAATAATAATTAATAAAAATGAAGCAGCAAATCAGCATATTAAAATGATTTCTGAAGAATTATGTGACACTGAAGGCTGGAGTAATTATGCTGAAAATTCAGCTTTATCGTCACAGGAATAATATATTTTTAAACATATTACAAGAGAAAACAGTTCCTTTAAACGGTAATAGTATTTCACAAATTTACAGTATTTTTGATTAAATAAATCAGCCTTGGTGAGCATAAAAGACGGTTTTCAAAAATATAAAAAATATTAATTATTCTAAACTTTTGACGGTAGTGAGTATCTTTATATAATACCTCAAGATGCAAAAGTAAATTTACTTTTGTCTTAAAATATGTTTTTGGCTGAGTTTTGTAGCAGCACAGTCCATAATATCATCATTCAGACTTGGCCGGATCTAAGAGAGTTTTCCAGGTTTGCTGTATGAGCTGGACTATAATGGACTGGTAATCTTAGTAACCCTGTTTGCTCCTGCTTCATGCAGAAGTGTGTGAGAGTGTCGTGGGCAGATAGTATTTTTAGCTCTTCATTATGAAGTGTGTGTTGGGGTGCAGTGTTTTCTCATGGGGAGTTTGGATATGTCATGTTGAAGCCTGCTACCAATTCATCACACACTCCAGAGGTTTCATCATCCTCACTGAGTGAAACAGCTCCATTCTTGGACTTCTTACACTCGAGGGGGAGTCTCGGGTTTGTATGGATGACGCTTGCTATGTTACCATAGGGTTTGCCTTGTAGATGGTCTCAAAAGGAAGTTCTGCTTCTCTTGACTGGTTGTTCGTCTCCCATGGGGTTAATCTGCAATCAGTGATGAATGGCAGCTGTGATTTGTTTTTTTTCTTAATGCACCCAAACTAAAATTTCATGTGTCCATTTATGTTCTGTGGTGGATGTTTCATTCTCCATCCGTTCTTAAGTTCAGGCTGCTGATCCAGTGAGGGAACAGATTGAGCACAGGATGGCCAGGGCTTGGCCAATCACGGCCCGTCTCTCTCTCTGGTCTTGTCTGGTTACAGTAGTTGGGTTATGGAGGATTACTGTTAGGTTAAGCTCTGCTGAGGATTATTGTCGTCTTTCTCTAAGAGTCCTGATTCTGTAATATCACTTAATATCAGAGAGCAAATGAGACATTTATTTTTAAATTACATACACATCATCAGAGCAATGGAGTGTGTTCTATGTGGATCTGGGTAGGTGTGAGGGGTTTTTCTCTGTACGGTATGGTTCATGAAACAGAGATTGTTACTGGTTTCAATCACTATTCATGAATGCCAATAGTTGGGCAATATTACTTTAAAATTTGTTCTTGATAATATAATATAATATATATATACACTAATGATTTTTAGATTAGTGATATATTAATATATATTATATTAATATATTA
>NW_015665397.1:160878-161151 GCF_001515625.1 Sinocyclocheilus rhinocerous
TGTATGTGTGTGTGTATATATATATATATATATATATACACAGTGTTATACTTCTAATAATGTAGTACGTTATTGTAGTACCAATAATGTACTAAAATAACTGAAACTAACTGAAATAAAAAAATAAATTAAAAAAATATATATATACATTTAAAAGCAACAAATACTCATAAAACACACAACAAAATTAAAACTTTAAAGGTGACATATCATGAAAATCTGACTTTTCCAGGTTTTAAGTGCTATAATCAGGTCCCCGGTGCATCTACCAAC
>NW_015665397.1:161212-164515 GCF_001515625.1 Sinocyclocheilus rhinocerous
CTGACGTCCCGTGGCTATTGTGTTTTCCAGTCGGGCTACCAAAATATATCACCACTCTGCCAGACGGGCTATCTTAAATGCAGATCTCCCTCGGGTCCTTAAAAACTCCTACAGTGAGTTGTATCAAACTTAAGGCCATAAAGCATCTGAAAAAACGAGCACGTCTGATTTCGCTCCCCTAGTGATGTTGCAAAGGGATCTCATTATAATATTACCGCCCCTTTAATCTGCAAATTTCCACTCACGGCGCCGTCATTTGATTTCGCAAGCGACCGACGGTGTACCAGCTCTAATGCCATGGTGAACGTTTGAGCAAAACATGCTAACTGTTCTGTCTTTGGCTTCACAGACGAGCACAAAACACTATTTAGAGTCCCAGCCTCAGAGGAGAGAGACGTATATTACATATCAGGGCTCGCAAAATCGCTAGCCCGACGTCCCGGGGTTATTGTGTTTTCCAGTCGGGCTACCAAAATATATCACCACTCTGCCAGACGGGCTATCTTAAATGCAGATCTCCCTCGGGTCCTTAAAAACTCCTACAGTGAGTTGTATAGCGTTTATGAGCTCCCAGCTGCTTTGTGTACAGCTGTTACCGGGGAAACCGCAATATTTGAGCGCTCCTAAAGCGCCACCTCGTGGCAGAGAATGAATTTGCATTTCCAATAAGCCTCTCCTATCTGATTTTCTATATTTAAAAAAAAGGGTCTTTTTTTATTTGGGCTAGTTAAATTCATTTTCGGGCTACCAAAATCTGAAAAGTACCTGCCCGAAGGGCTACCAGGGATTTAGAAATTTTGCGAGCCTTGCATATTGTAAAAAGGGGCATAATATGTCTCCTTTAACTAAAATTAACATAAAAGCAGAAAATATCAAAATAAAATCTAATTCAAAATATTAACAAAAACTATAAGAGTATCTCAATGATACTAATATAATATTGATATACACAATATATTAATCTGAATGTTAAGCAGCCAATACTCCAGTCTTCAAATAGAAATAATTTTTTGTAACATTATAAATGTCTTTACTGTCACTTTGGACAACTTAATGCATCCTTGCGTAATCACTGTAGTAGTTTTGTGCTATACAAAATCATTTACTGACCCCAAACCTTTGAACCAAGCTGTATATGCATATTATTTCAGGACATAATATGCCACACAGGGACCTCTGTTGATTTTGCTGAATCAATTTTTCAAACAATTTGGTGATAGTTCAAGTTGAGTTTTTGAGTCATTTATTTGCATGCATAAAAATGAGAGCAGTCCTAAACCACACATCCCTCTTGCCTGTGTGCTTCTAAACTCTCACAGGTGGAGACAGCTCTTCTACAACCACAGGCAGTGCCTCTCCAGTTCCCAACAGTTATGAGTCTCTGGAGGGCGGCAGTTACTCGGGTACATCCTTACAATGCTCACTGAGACATCTCAATGCCAGATCTGCACTTGAATGATTCACTAATTCCTTCTCTCGTTCTTTATTCAGATCTTGCAGCTCCTCCTGCTGGTGTTCCCGCCAAACTAGCTCCACCCTTCGGATACAATTATCCAACCATGCATCCTGCTTACCAACAGAACCCCGCCCCCAAACCAGACCCCTCCCCCTCTCACGGAGGGTACAACCCACCAGGATACCAGCCGTACTCGCAGGTACTGACACTAGTTTGGGATTCAGAAAGTGTGTCATTCAGGAAGAGGTGTGTAAAATGGCTGTGTTTGTGTTTTTGTAGCCTTTCCCGTCTCTGTCTGAGCTGTCATCAGCGTTAGGAGGCCTCGGCGGCGTTTCTGAACTAGAGGCTGAAACCTTGAGACCCGTGAATCTACTCCAGGAGAGAAACATCCTTCCTCCCAAACGCGCACCTCCACCTGAGCCCAACCTGAGCAACGACCTGCGCAAGGTCAACTGCAGCCCCGAGTAAGAGCAGAGAGATGACACACGTGTTTGTGTTTGTCAGAGCTGTGGTTTCACACAACAGGTGCAGACTGAGAAAACAGCTTTGTTTGTGTAACAGTTTCTCTTTCTTGTGTCTCTTCCAGCACTTTTCGCTGTACTCTCACGAACATTCCCCAGACTCAAGCGCTGTTGAATAAAGCCCGTCTGCCTCTTGGATTACTGCTGCATCCCTTCAGAGATTTAACGGTAGGAGCAAAAAGCACAAATCAAACTCAAATCATGGTCTGGTTGATGTGCTATGTAGAAGTTAAAGGCGCAATAGGTGATTGTCTTCAGAAACATTTTTTGTTATGCTGGTTGAAAGTCTCTTCACATCCCGATAGCAATCATTAAGTTAAGTGGTCTAAATGTATTTGTCTGTATTTATATATTCTGTGGAAGGTGTAGGATCAAGAAATGTTCGTCTAATCAAAACGTTCTGTCCGAGCGTTTTAATATGCTTTCCTACCTGCCTGTCAACGTATGTATTAGCATACCTCTGCGCACCCAGTTCGCGCAGACAGGATACTCATCAGCGCGTTCACGCACGCTGTGCAGACAGAGCGAGGATGGCAGGCAAACATCAACAAGCCGATCTTCCTTCCTGGTATTGTAGTACTTTTAAAGATTTCTCACAGGTGAATGACACATGATGTAGCCCAGCGGTTAATCCAGTCCTCGCGCCAGCTCGTTAGAAGTGAACTACGTGCATGAACTGTGTTCCGATCGATATCATCCCTACACAGAGTTCATTGCTCCCTACTCCCTGAACAGGGGAAATCCGTTGAAGTTTACTTCACTTCGGAACATGGGCTGGAATTGGGAACCTGATAGCCTATTGTAGTAATGTTGTCTCTGGTCTGTGAGTGTAAATGCGTTCAGGGGGCGTGGCTTTGGACGGCGATTGCAGGGAGGGTGGGACGTTCGCTTTCAGTGCTATCAGGCTAAAGTTAGCATTTTCCAAGATCTCCTACTGCACCTTTAAAGTTGTTAAAACACATTAAACGTAAAATGAAAAACTTTATCAATTAAAATTAAATTAAATCATTTAATTCAGGATTCTTTATGAATATAAAGTGAAAAAAAACAGCATTTATTAGATTTTTTTGGTGACATATTAAATGTCTTTACTGCCACTTTAGTTCATTTCAATGCACCCTTGCGGAATAAAAGAAAAGAAAATCGTCAGTGGCAAATCCTTTAAATATGAAAATGTACTTACAGGCTGAGAGTCAGCATTATTTGTCAGCATCATAGACAGTATAGTGTATGCATGCGCACCGAAGGGGAAACAGGGGAACTGAATTCACCGGAACACCGGCATTGTAGGCTACTCTCCCAGGAAACAGTCCTCGTCCTCCGTAA
>NW_015665397.1:164920-169192 GCF_001515625.1 Sinocyclocheilus rhinocerous
AGCTCCACCCTTCGGATACAATTATCCAACCATGCATCCTGCTTACCAACAGAACCCCGCCCCCAAACCAGACCCCTCCCCCTCTCACGGAGGGTACAACCCACCAGGATACCAGCCGTACTCGCAGGTATTGACACTAGTTTGTGATTCAGAAAGTCTGTGTCATTTAGGCAGAGGTTTATAAAATGGCTGTGTTTGTGTTTTTGTAGCCTTTCCCGTCTCTGTCTGAGCTGTCATCAGCGTTAGGAGGCCTCGGCGGCGTTTCTGAACTAGAGGCTGAAACCTTGAGACCCGTGAATCTACTCCAGGAGAGAAACATCCTTCCTCCCAAACACACACCTCCACCTGAGCCCAACCTGAGCAACGACCTGCGCAAGGTCAACTGCAGCCCCGAGTAAGAGCAGAGAGATGACACACGTGTTTGTGTTTGTCAGAGCTGTGGTTTCACACAACAGGTGCAGACTGAGAAAACAGCTTTGTTTGTGTAACAGTTTCTCTTTCTTGTGTCTCTTCCAGCACTTTTCGCTGTACTCTCACGAACATTCCCCAGACTCAAGCGCTGTTGAATAAAGCCCGTCTGCCTCTTGGATTACTGCTGCATCCCTTCAGAGATTTAACGGTAGGAGCAAAAAGCACAAATCAAACTCAAATCATGGTCTGGTTGATGTGCTATGTAGAAGTTAAAGGCGCAATAGGTGATTGTCTTCAGAAACATTTTTTGTTATGCTGGTTGAAAGTCTCTTCACATCCCGATAGCAATCATTAAGTTAAGTGGTCTAAATGTATTTGTCTGTATTTATATATTCTGTGGAAGGTGTAGGATCAAGAAATGTTCGTCTAATCAAAACGTTCGGTCCGAGCGTTTTAATATGCTGTCCTACCTGCCTGTCAACATATGTATTAGCATAACTCTGCGCACCCTGTTCGCGCAGACAGAATACGTCATCAGCGCGTTCACGCACGCTGTGCCTATTGTAGTAATGTTGTCTCTGGTCTGTGAGTGTAAATGCGTTCAGGGGGCGTGGCTTTGGACGGCGATTGCAGGGAGGGTGGGACGTTCGCTTTCAGTGCTATCAGGCTAAAGTTAGCATTTTCCAAGATCTCCTATTGTACCTTTAATAGATGTACACTACCATTTAAAAGTATTTTTTAAATTAATACTTCCCCAAGGATGCATTAAATTGATTAAAAGTGATATTAAAGACATATATAATATTACAAACATGTATATTTCAAATAAATGCTGTTCATTTGAACTTTTTATTCGTCAAAGAATCCTAAAAAAAGAATGATCACTGTTTCCACAAAAAGCAGCACAGTTGTTTTCAACATTGATAATAAAAAGAAATGTTTCTTTAGCAGCAAATAAACATATTATAATGATTTGTGAGGGATCATGTGACACTGAAGACTGGAGTAATGTTGCTGAAAATTCAGCTTTGCATCACAGGAATAAATTACATTTTAAAATATATTCAAAAAGAAAACAGTTGTTTAAAATAATAATAATAATAATAATATTTCACAATATGACCGTTTTTACTGTATTTTGATCAAATAAAAGAAGCCATGCTGAGTGTAAGAGACTTGACCTGTAAAGCATGTTGGGCAGACCTATTGATTGGATGATTTTTGGCCATTTTAAGATTATCAATTGAATCAAGATAAATTAAGTCATATTTTCTGGCCATTGAAAAAAATGTTTCTTTAGCAGCAAATAAACATATTATAATGATTTGTGAGGGATCATGTGACACTGAAGACTGGAGTAATGTTGCTGAAAATTCAGCTTTGCATCACAGGAATAAATTACATTTTAAAATATATTCAAAAGAAAACAGTTGTTTAAAATAATAATAATAATAATAATATTTCACAATATGACAGTTTTTACTGTATTTTGATCAAATAAAAGAAGCCATGCTGAGTGTAAGAGACTTGACCTGTAAAGCATGTTGGGCAGACCTATTGATTGGATGATTTTTGGCCATTTTAAGATTATCAATTGAATCAAGATAAATTAAGTCATATTTTCTGGCCATTGAAAACCCCATATCAGTCAAACAATACTTAGTTGTTCAAAACTTAAAGCCAGTCCCCAGACAATGTGATGGTTGTACCATCATGAACACATTGTACCATTTAATATACTGTGTCTTAGTAAACTTGATTCTGAGTTCCCACATGAGGGTAAACAATTTTCAGCTTTTGATATGAAACTGTCTGAATTGCAGATGTCTTACTGTCTTATCTAGAGCTTTACTGAAACAACATTAGATCATGATAATGCAGGTTTAATCATCTCTTCATTAACTCTCTCTCTTTCTTTGTCTCTGCAGCAGTTACCAGTGATCACCTCTAACACTATAGTTCGTTGTCGTTCGTGTCGGACGTATATAAACCCTTTTGTTTCGTTTCTGGATCAGCGCAGGTGGAAGTGTAATCTGTGTTACAGAGTCAATGATGGTAAGAGTCTTACAATTGTGTTTGTTTAGTCTTTAGTTAGTCTGGTCTAGGGTTTCCCAAACTAGGGTTCATGAAGCAAATCAGTGAAATCATAAGAACGTCATATTAAAATAAACAATTTTAAAAGAAAAACGCTTAAACACTAAAAAAGATTAAATGTTATGTGACCATTAACTGATATTAGAGAACCATGAACATGCAAATGTGTTGTTTAATTATTCAAATATTAACTTGTTGCCTTGATACCTCACCAGAAATATTAATTATTGAGATGAAATATTAATCTCAGCCTTATGTCAGATGACAAAAAAGTTTGGAAATCCCTGGTTTAGTCTATTCCAGTTATTGTACCATAAATTACTATGAAATTCTCTAAAATAAATAGTTTTCTCACATTAACATGTTCTTGAGGGTTTCGATATGTTCTGATAAATTGTCTTCTTCTCGATCAGTTCCTGATGAGTTCATGTATAATCCTGTAACTCGTTCATATGGTGAGCCTCACAAGAGACCAGAGGTCCAGAATTCAACTGTGGAGTTCATCGCTTCCTCTGATTACATGGTGAGTGTGTGTGTGTGTGTGTATGTGTGTGTGTGTGTGTGTCTGTCTTTAAAGACCTTTAATGTTACGCTTGCATATTAATGTACATTTGCTTTCTCTCTCCAGCTTCGGCCTCCTCAGCCTGCTTTGTACCTGTTCTTGTTGGATGTATCCCACAATGCTGTGGAGTCAGGCTACTTGAATGTGTTTTGCCAGTCATTACTGGACAACCTAGAAAAGTGAGATATTACAGCTGATGAAATGTTTTTGAGTGTCACACACCTCAGATGTGACCATGGCTGTATGTGTCTCTCTCCCAGGTTGCCCGGAGATACTCGTACACACATCGGGTTTGTGACATTTGACAGCACCGTCCACTTCTATAACCTGCAGGAGGGTCTTTCTCAGCCTCAGATGCTGGTGGTGTCTGATATTGATGGTAATCCTGTCTGATTCTCTTACTTCTCTTTGTCTGTTCACCGACTTTGACTTTGCACATCAAGACTGACTTTTGTCTAAATAATGAGGTTTTAGAACTGCAAATTGGCCAGTTTTGATTGGTAATAGCCATTTACACACCTAAATTGTACTAAAATGTATGTAAAATAGAAAAAATGTAAATGTAAGTAGAGTAGCAGTGTGTGTGTGTATGTGTATATATATATATATATATATATATATATATATATAAATTTCTGAATTCCTATTTTTTCTAGTTTATGTCTGGAATATTTAAGTCACGACTTTAACCATTTAGAATATAAAATTACTATTGTTATTTATTTTCTGTGTGTATATATATATATATATATATATATATATTTTATGCAGTCTATTCAATTTCTGTATTATCTTAAATATATTAATATTATAATATTAATTGTTTATTATTATTGATCTAAATGCACAGTATCTGATGTTATCTGATCATTTTCACGACTAATGATTGCTTTTGCCACAGGATTTGGTCAGAAATCATTATTTTCACATATATACTATATTGCCTTTCACATATATACTAGGGATGTAACGATTCACTCAACTCACGATTCGATTCACGATTTATTTATTTTTTTTACAAAATTAGATTTAAGACAAATTATAAATTAAATGTGTCCTTTCATTATTGCTTGGACAAAATACTGCACATTTCTTTGTGAAATTGAAATAACACTATAATAATATACTAATATAGCACTTGCATATTATTGCTCTTTTGTTGGTTTTGATTGCTTCCATTGTCCTCATTTGTTAGTCGCTTTGGA
>NW_015665397.1:169237-180142 GCF_001515625.1 Sinocyclocheilus rhinocerous
TTTTGTGAAACTATACATAAAAATATCTGCATGAAATGGAAACAGCAGACGAGCTGAATGAGACGCATATTCACTCTCTGCCAGCAGGTGGCGCTTAAAGCGTTTCCGCTGTAAACAAAGAAGCGCTGCACATATGAACTAGATGCAAGATGAAAAGAAAAAATACCATCTAAACTTTTCTAAAGACAGTAAGTTCCCCTCAGACATACATTCATATAAACTCCTACCCCTAAATTAATCGCGATTTGTTTAGCATCTCAACCGATTTGAATCGTCACATATTTGAATCGATTTTCAACCGGCTCGCGGTTAATCGTTACATCCCTAATATATACTATACTATAGTATAGCATTTTTTAAATTGTGCATTCATAACAGGCCTACAGAGCATTGCATTGCATCTGATGAGTAATTGAGTGATGTTTTTTTGTGATTTTGTTAGATGTTTTCATCCCAACACACGACAGTCTGCTGGTGAATCTCAAAGAGAGTAAAGAGGTTTGAATCTTATCAATCTCTCTCTGTATTTTGAGACCTTGTGTCTTTGTGTGTGCGAGGTCAGCTGTGTTTGTGTTCCCATTTCCCGGCTTCATATCTCTGTATCACACAAGCTTTGATATGTGACACCGTTTTTGCAGCTGCGTTATCTGACAGAAAGTGTGTTTGTGAATATGCTCACAGCTGGTGAAGGACCTGCTCAATGCGCTGCCGGGGATGTTCACGCACACACGTGAGACTCAGAGTGCTCTGGGTCCGGCTCTGCAGGCGGCGTATAAACTCATGTCCCCTACAGGAGGCCGGGTGTCCGTGTTTCAGACCCAGCTGCCCACCCTCGGCGCTGGACTCCTGCAGTCACGGGAAGACCCCAACCTCAGATCTAGCACCAAGGTACCGCTCCCGAATCATCATTCAACTTAAACAGATCCTGTTCATGCATAAATGCAAACATTCATATCAGTGGATGCTCAGTGATTAAAACATGGGAAGTTTTTCAACCAGTTATAAAGGAATTAACATTTAGGGCAAAAAAAAGCCCTAAATTTAGTTTGTACAAATTGAAATTAATAACAAGTCATAAATAGTATAACAAAAGTCTTAAAGGGATAGTTCACCCAAAAATGAAAATTCTGTCATTAATTACTCACCCTCATGTCGTTCCAAACCCGTAAGACCTTCGTTCGTCTTCGGAACACAAATTAAGATATTTTTGATGGAATCTGAGAGCTGTCTGACCCTGCATAGACAGCAAGGGAACTACCACGTTCAAGGCCCTGAAACGTAGTAGGGACATCGTTAAAATGGGTGAACTATTCCTTTAAGGGGCCTTACATTTTGGGGACTGAAAAACAGGATTGGCCTGATGTGATTATTAAACTATTAAACTCAAAAGTTTATGATTCCATTAAATAAATGTGAGGACTGCAAAGTCAAAATGTGGCGCTGTTGCGCAGTTTACACTCAGTTAATGCCAGAGCCGATCCTATACTTCTGGGGACCCTACGCAAAACTATGTCAGTGGAGGGGTATGAGTTATGAATGAATGAAACGCATTTGTCCATGTTTCACTCCGTCTCGAATAACCGCTGGCCAAATTCAAAAACGAAACTAAAATTAAATCATCTTTGAGAGCAAGGGGGCCCTACGCAGCTTGCCTACTTTGCGTATAGGGAGGATCGGCTCTGGTTTATACCATGCATTTATGCCAAGCGATTCTTTATGATTTGCCTTTGATTAATTCTGACAATGTTTACTTTATGGTGTCAATAGTGTAATGATGTAGATGGTTGTAAGAGTACATATTTTATCTTGCTTATCTTTTTGAGCAGCTGGAAGTCTGTGTATTTCAGACTTGTTTATAATTAAAGGTTCCATATTTATATAGAATTATATATTATATTTATAAATATATATATATATTTTTTTTTAATGGTATTTTTGTTACTGTATCTGGAATTTAATTCTACGTCAACACTTGTGGCTTCTCTCTGTGAACAAAAAACAAACATTAACTCACTTAATGTATATATTTAACTAGTATCGGCACAATAATCTTTTTATTGCCTTTCTTTTAACCATATTATTATTGTAGCAAAATCCAATACCAACCTCCAATTCATATGTATTGGTATATTACTACATAAACCAGTTTTAGTACACATTTGTATATATTCAGTAATACGTTTTGAGTATTTTAAACTTGTAATTACCCTGTTTGGCAGTTAAATGTGTGCCTGATTAATTAACCAAAAGTATCTTAGATAACATGATTTATTGTGATTTAAAAAATGTACAGATAATTATGTTTCAATGAATGTTTCAGCATTTTGAGCGTTTTGTTTGCTTGTTTGTGTTCAGAACGTCCAGCACTTGGGTCCTGCTACAGACTTTTACAAGAAACTGGCTCTGGACTGTTCTGGACAGCAGATCGGAGTGGATCTGTTCTTACTGAGCTCCCAGTACTCAGACCTGGCTTCTTTAGGTACACATACACACACTTAACTTTCTCAGCTCTTATATGTGACCCAAAGTTGCGAAACAAGAAATGATCTTTTCGTCTTGTGCAGCATGTGTGTCCAAATACTCAGCCGGCAGTGTCTTTTATTACCCGTCCTTCCATCACATTCACAATACGGCGCAGAGACAGAAATTTCAGAAAGATCTGCAGCGATACCTCACCAGAAAGATCGGGTTTGAAGCAGTCATGAGGATCAGGTGCACCAAAGGTGAGGGGGTGGAGTTACACGAGCTAATTCTGTGCCACAATTGCTTTGATTGACACTTCCATGAACCAGTATCTGCAGGGCCCTGTGATTTCATGTCTCTTTTTAATGACACTTTCTCTGATTGGTCAACAGGCTTGTCCATCCATACTTTCCATGGCAACTTCTTTGTACGCTCCACTGATTTGCTCTCTCTGGCCAACGTGAACCCAGACTCTGGTTTTGCTGTGCAGATGTCAATCGAGGAGAGTTTAGCCGATACTTCGCTCGCTTGTTTTCAGGCTGCTCTTCTTTACACATCCAGTAAAGGTAATAAAGCATTTTGCGCATTTATACTAATCCATTTTTGACATGTTTACAACGTCAGACCACTCCCACAAACTTGAGTAAGATTTCCTCTGATTGGTATGCCTTTATGATTGACAGGTAAACGTCGAATCCGAGTGCACACTCTGTGTCTGCCGGTGGTCAGTCAGTTGAGTGAAGTGTTTGCTGGAGCTGATATCCAGGCCATCTCATGCCTTCTGGCCAACATGGGTGAGTAGAATAAACACATTGACATTTTAAGTGCAGTATATTATGTCAATATATTGTGCACAGTGTCCTGTTGCTAGTATGTGTATATATGTTGTTTTACATCACACTGTATTTATAGTAGGGCTGCGACTAATGTATATTTTTATATATATTTTTTTTTCAATTAATCTGTTAAAATGATTAATAAGAACAGTCATTTGAATTAAAAATAAATGTATTTTAATCCATTATTTAAAAAATTGTTATCCCATATCCTGCCCAATGTTGTCCTCCAAACAATGCACAGTTTGAAGGCAATGAAAACCAATATAGTGAATGTATCTTATGTAGGCTATGTGCAAATAAAAAATAACAAACTTTTATACATTATCCAGATTTATACTCTGTGGTAATCTGGAAGTAAATTAATGACAAAAGTCATTAAAGACAAAAATATGATTTTTCACAGCTTAAATATACAACCAAGTTGAATTTCAGCCCCAAAAATGCAACCACTGATAATGCAGTAATTTTTCAATTACTGCATTTCACCTCACTTTTTTGTTTCAAAGACTTTTGTCATTAATTTAATTTAAGTAGTGTAAACTGTCACTGCTCTCATAAAAAAATACAATTACTTGTGTTACATGTTGAATTTTGAACTTACATTAAATGTAAGAAATATTAAAGAAAAAATTTAAATGTAAATATTCAAGAAAAAATATATTTTAGACAAAATAATTGCGCTCATTGTTTAACAAAACTTCAAAATGAAAAGAAAGTTATTCAGGAAAATGTGTCTCAATCGCAGAATGCAATGTAAGTTACTTTGGATAAAAGTGGCAGCCAAATGCACAAATGTAAGTGACAGGACAAGTAGATGTTTTCCAAGCACGTTGCACAGATGTGATAAATCGATAATTGAAATTTGTTGCACTTTTATTTATTTATTCATCATTTAGTAGCAATTTTAGCAATCAGTTGTTGCAGCCCTAATTTAAAATAATTTAATGACATGCATTTTCACACTAGTGAGAGCATTTTTTCACCAACATGATGTTAAAACAAAACAATAATCACTATGGAGTTGTGTTTTCATCATTTAGGTTGATTTTGTTTGTTTTGCTTTGCTGGAAACATCATCTCTGTATCTGTTCGCAGCTATCGATCGCTCCATCTCGTCCAGTCTGTCTGATGCCAGAGACGCGTTAGTTAATGCCGTTGTGGATTGTTTAACGGCATATCGCGCTAACGGCTCAAACATCCAGCCCTCCGGCCTGATCGCCCCTGCAGCCCTGCGTCTTTTTCCTCTATATGTACTTGCTCTGCTCAAACAGGTGGGGGTGCTGAATGCACACACACCACCAGAGATTCACCTACTAAACAAATGTCATTCAAAAGCCATTAAAAGGATCAAGTCTGTTTCTTAGGGGGAAATGTGCAAGGCAAAAGGCCCCAGATCTTCAGAATGCAGTAAATTGTTGTTTTTTCATGTTAATCATTTGATATAATTCATATGGTGCGTGTTTGGTCCTTCAGAAAGCTCTGCGAACTGGCACCAGCACCCGTCTGGATGAGCGAGTGTTTTCCATGTGTGAGTTGAAGAGTCAGCCGCTGCAGCAGATCATGCACATGGTTCATCCGGACCTCTACCGCATCGACAACATGACCGAACAGGTAACGCACATTCATACGGGTGTGGAATATAATGATGCAGGATTGTAGAGTCCATCCCTACTGATTAATATTCCTTACCACCATCTGTTGCCATTGAGCCTTTGAGCAACAGATTTAATCCCAGGTTATTCAGGGAGCGCTGGCCCTTTAATTAGTGACAGTATTATTAGTTTTCTGTCAATTGCTTTATGAAAAAAAAAAAAAGCCTCCCTAAATGACAACATGCAAAGACATAACATAGTCATACTACAATAACCCAAACACGAACATCAAACACATTGTTGAGTAACACTTTAATTTGTTAACATTACTGAACTTACATTCTTTAACAATGAAAAGCACTTATTAATCTTAGTTCATCTTAATTTGAACATTTACCAATACATTATTAAAATCAAATGTTGTGTCTGTTAACCTTAGATAATGGGCATGAGATAACATGAACTAAAGATGAACACCTGTATTTTTATTAACTAACAAATATTAATAAATACTGTAACAAATGAATTGCTCATTGTTGGTTAATTTGTTAATGCATTTACTATCATTAACGAAATGTGTTACCCATTCATGCTTTAAAATAGCTAGAGTATTATAACTGAACTGTAGTTTTGGCCAAAATATTTTGATTTATATATCAGTATGACAATAATATGAATTATTTTAATTTTAATTATTATAGTTCATTTTTGCTATTGTTTACTATTGTATTATTTACTATTATGTACTATTGCAATATGAGACAGTAATATATATATATATACAGTGGGTACGGAAAGTATTCAGACATAAAGAATCATATTTAGTTTTATTACTTTTTTGTTATTATACTAGTATTTTATTTTTAATAAATTATAGGACTACTATTTATCTTAAATTGTTAATTTTCAAATGATAAACCATCAAGCTTTTATTTTTTTTGGTGGAAAACTGCAGGAAGCCTTTAAAGTGTCTCTTTTGTTGTCAACAATCAGTTTATAAGCGCTTCTCATTACAGTTTGAGAAGATGGCTGGCACGTTATGTGACCTAAATCATGATTTTGGTTTTATTTCAATTAATTGTGCAGCCTTACTTCAAACTTAAATAGATGTTAATATGGATTTACTTTTCCACCTGTAATCATTTCCTGCCATTTACAAAATTATAAAAATCTTCTTTTTTTATACATATTTACCAATGTTTAGATTTACTCACATTTTGTAATACATCATTCTCAGACTTTAAGTTAAATTGTAGTTGTATTGTGGCACTACAACAAACAAACAAAAACATAACACTTCAAGGGAGTTGAAGTTGACATGCTTTTTCTAAAACCTCATGTATCAATCTGACAATCAAAAAAAATCACTGCCAACAGCTAGTCAAATATCAGCAGCCAGTTTTTAAAAAAAAAAGTAGCTAATAATGTTGAAGTGTGGGATAGAATGAATAGATTGATGTGCTGTATCTGTCCTGTAGGCGGCGCTGCACCTGAATGACTCTGTGATTCCTCAGCCTCCGTTACTGCAGCTCACTGCAGAGAAACTCACCAGAGAGGGGGCCTTCCTCATGGACTGTGGCAGCGTAAGCATTACTGCACAAAACCACACAAGTTATCAGGATAGAGCAATGTTGTGTCTCGGCAGCTTCTCTCATTAATTCTACACTGTGATTTCTGCCCTTTGCTCTGTAGGTGATGTATTTGTGGGTGGGGAAGTGCTGTAACGAGACGTTCATACGTGACGTGTTGGGCTTCCCCAATTATGCATCCTTACCGTCCAACATGGTGAGTGTGTGTGTGTGTGCGTGCATGGTGAACTGCTCTCCATTTCTCACAAGTATTTTCTTTCACCCTGTCGTGTTAAAGGTGACATATCATATTTATCCTAAGGAACAGGATTTTTCTTGCTCTTTTGTAAAAGCTACAAAAATGACATTTTCAGGAATCGCATTGCGTTGATGTCACAAACACGAGCATATTAGCATGAAGTCTTGCATAGTTAGACATTATAAAGGTACCACCTATTCACACCTAATTAATATTAAGTGACTTAATGAATGACAGCTTGAACTGTGCAAGTCATAGCAGAGCTCATTTATTTATAGGCGTCTTAAAAGCGCAGTAGCACAAACAACCAGTTTAATTTTGAGGGTCAGAAAGTCCAAGGTTATTATCCTAAACTAAAACCATAAAAAAAAAATTCATAACTTGAAATGAAATTAAAATTAACAGAGATAAAATAATATACAGGTACTAAAAATTGTAAACTAAATAAACTAAAGCTTAATAATATATATATATATATATATAGATGTATATATATGCATATTAAATAAAAAAAAAAACACTTAAAAATAACAAAATTTCTCAAATTTAATTAAATTATTAATAGAAAATATCTATAAAATCTAATTCAAAATATTTCCAAAAACTATAACAGTATATCAATGATACTAAAATAACACTGCAATGGACATTAAAAAAAATCTATTTTTGTTGCCTTTTTTTTGTTGTTGTTGTTGAAACATCAGGGAAGTGATTTATAGACTATGGCCTCTTACGTGTTAAAACAGCATCCCTGCCGCAAACACACATTGGCTCGTGTTTCTCAAACTCTTTGCTCACTTGATCATATTCTCCACATTATGAAAGACAGAAGCTGCTTCTGATCAGCATTAGAAAATGAACCAAAGTTTGTCTTGAGTTCAGCTCATTTGTTTTTCATTTTGGAAGGCGTCACTGTCGGTCAGCATTATCTCACCCTGGAGGGGATTGTGGGCCATGTATCTGTTCTCTAAATGATCTAAACCTCACATAATTCACTCCAGTTTCAAAACAAAAACCACTGTCCTAAACATCTGAATGTACCAGATTCCCCATACTAAGAAATCAGGTTGCCCACCCCAAATTTCATTTGATCTTTTTTAATTTTTCTGGACTCAGTTTTTTTGTTTGTTTGTTTTGTTAATGTTCTGAATTCCATTTTAATGTTTGTAATTAAAAAGCATGTCTAATTAATTAAAATCATGCAACTAATAGAATTTAACAATTTATTAAAAGGTTAACAAAATTCCATTTTAGGGCCCTATGAAATCAGTTGTATTTTTCCCCAAATTCCTTTTTTTTTTTTCTTGATTCTGTATTAATATATAATGTATTATGTATAAAATAATAAATAATGTATAAATTAAATGTTAATGACCAAAAGTGTCTAATTACTTTAAATCATGTAACTTGCAGAATGTAACAACAATTTATTAAAAGTTTATCATAAGTTACATTTTTGGGGCCCTATGGAGTTTCCATTTTACTTTTAAATTCTGTGTTTTCAGTTTGAGTTTTTATGGATTCCATTTTAATGGTTTAATTACATTGATTATTACATAATAATCAAAAAATAATGTCTAATCAATTTAAACAACTTAATAATTAAGCTTTTTACAATAATAGTTTCACAATAAATAAATGATTCATTTCAGAAATTCTGTTGTCTGTTTAAATTTTTTTTATTTATGATTTAATACCATATATATTATCAAAAACATTGGTAATCAGAGTCATTAAACATATATAATTTATTTAATATGGAAATCAAATAAATTTTTTGCTGCAGAAAGTGCTTTACCTTTCATTTTATTGACATGAATAGAAAATTTGGAATGAATAGAAAACCCGTTTATTGTTGTTGTTTTCCAGACTGAGATCCCTGAGCTGCAGACGACGTATTCAGAGCGAACTCGAGCGTTCATTTCTTGGCTGCTGGAGTCTAGAACCTTCCATCCTGCTTTTCATGTGGTCAAGTATGTCTGCTCTCTCTGTTTCTCCTAAATCCATACAGCTTTCTTCCCCTCCATCTTTCCCAATCTCTATATCTCTCCCTTCCGGCCCCTGTTATTCATAGTCACAAGGCAGCATATTGTTCCTGAGGGAGGATGGTGTGTTTTTATGCTATCACAGACTGACTCCTCTCACTGTGGGAGTTGCATTCCTTCAAAGGTTATTTTTAGATGTTGCATGGTTTTGAAATCCATGTTTTAAAAAAGAGCTCAGCTCTCTCAGTTTTAAAGGAATACTTCACCCAAAAATGAAGTTTCCTGATTATTTACTCACCCCCACGTTTCTTCAGCCAATGAGAAAAATTTGGAGGATAATATTCCAGTATTTTTCTCCATTTAATGCAGGTGATTGGGCCTCAATATAGACCATTTTTGATGGTACAAAATATGTAGCTCTATTTAGACCGCTTCAAAATAATCCACACATCCCCAGCTGACAAAAAAGACTCTCTTCTAGTAGAATGATCATTTCTATTATAAAAAAAGTGTGTGTGTATATATATATATATATATATATATTAAGGGATGGGCATTTTTGGCAATTTTTCATTTCGATCATCAATAGGTTTCAATAACGAATACTCGTAGTACTGTTATGAAAATGAATGTTAAAAATAAAAACATTACATGAAAACCTGTCTATGAAAACATGAACACATGATTAGAACACTTAGATTATGATTATGATGCAGCAATGTTATTAAAAAAGAAGCATCTAAAAAGGAATAGCTGCCTTAAGCTGAAGAGTGACTTTATGCAAATAAACTGAAGCCTGTTCTATGACACATCCTATGATATTAATCAGATAACTTAGATACATAACATAGATGCAACATTACAACTTGTATCTGCACAAAAGGATGCAAATGCCACTTGAACTTTTAAGTTACGCGTTATAGCGTGAGATAGAGAGAGAGAGAGAACTCCCGCCGTGATGCGCTTTCATAACAGCGCGCTGAAACACGGCCAAGGAAAGAAGTCAGAATTTACTATAGATTTCACATTCTATAATGTTCTCATTACAATGCTATGTTTATGGCAGATTTTTGCTATATTTTTATGTACATTACCAAGTGATTCCTGAATCGCGTTTTCAAAGCCATACGAAGTATTTTTTATTGAAGTATACCTACTGTTGAAGAAATATGAGGAAAAAAATCACTGCTGCATTATTATAACATCAGTATTTAAAAAAAAAAAAAAGAAACATCTAAAAGCAATATGACCGTCTCAAATAACTCATTTGAGCATGAAACTAAACACTGGTAATATGCAGCAAATTCAGCATGTAAATAAATGTTAATATCCCAATGCATCCTATATTGAAATAATCAGATATGTATGTAGCTAACCCAGACATCACTACGTGATTTCGAAGCCATGCTTCTTTCTCTTCTCTCGTCTATATTTTGGACTGCATGCTGGCAAGCTAAACAATCAGAGCTCAGGGTGCCGCCCCAAGTGCCGCTATAACAATCAGAATTTTTTTTTTCCACGATCATCGCTGTCATGGCAGAGTACTCGATCGCTGTTGCACATCCCTAATATATATATTATATGCAGTGCTTCCCACACATAGACTTTACTTGAGTAGGCCGCCCAGGTATATTAAAGGTGCAGTAGGAGATCTTGGAAAATGCTAACTTTAGCCTGATAGCACTGAAAGCGAACGTCCCACCCTCCCTGCAATTGCCATCCGAAGCCACTCCCCCTGAACGCATATACGCTCACAGATCAGAATACCAGAGACAACATTACTACAATAGGCTACATCAACGGCTATGTGTAGTAAATGCTGCTCCATCTGAGAGCACATGAATTCCTTTGCGATTTAATTTCGATTAATTGTGCAGCCCTAATTTACTGCACGCTTTCCTCTCAATAACAAAATAAACACATCAAAAACTGACGGCTATGTGTAGTAAATGCTGCTCCATCTGAGAGCACATGAATATACCACATTTAATAACGTTTTACTCCAAACTCACTTCATAATGTCAGTCGAGTGTTTGAAATAAATCCTTCTGTGTGATGATGTGGCTTCTTAAACAGAATAATTAAGGCACACAATATTTCATTGTATTCTAAGCAGTGATAAAGGCTATGTCGATTAGCATTTCATTATAGATATACTTTATTATGATGAAAATTATAATAATAAGAACTCAGATAAAC
>NW_015665397.1:180300-194628 GCF_001515625.1 Sinocyclocheilus rhinocerous
TATTATGATGGAAATTATAATAATAAGAACTCCGATAAACCATATATTGCCGTAGTCGTGTGTTTATTAGTCACGTTGAATCAATGAAAGCAGTTAAATCTTCTGTTTATTCAGCTGCAGCGAAAGGCATTTCCTGGATTTCTTCTTCGGTGCATATTTGGATTTTCAGCGCGAGAGCGCCCTCTGGCATTCGGATGGAGATTTACTGCTGATCACAGAACTGTGCTTCACTGAAAGATACGCATGACAATCGCAGCTTCTGCCTAATCGCGATCTCGATTCCATTTCGATTTATCGTGCAGCCCTACTGTATAGTTTAAATTTGAACTTCTACCTCCACTATTTCCCAGTCTCTTCTGTAGTGTCGGTGTCCCCAAATTTCAGAATGCCGCAAAGCAATCGGTTTAGCGCGTTTACATGGCAGAATTTTAATTTCGCTCGGTTTATAGAAAGGTTTATCCCACCGCTACTTTTTCATATAGCTAATTAAATGGTGAATGAGAGTTTCTCTGCCATCTCATTTTGTGTGCCATATATATATTTATTTGTATAAATTAATTGTATAACTGTAATTACATAATGACTTTCCAAAGCTGAAGTGATTAACTTAATTTATTTGTTTGAATATGTATAACTCAATATTTTAACTAATTGCAAAAGCTGAATAATCAAGTAATGTCTACTGATTAATCAGTGAACTAATCGATGATTAGTTGATTAATCGTTCTACTAATCGTTCTACTAATCGATTATCAAAATAATCGTTTGTTGTAGCCCTAGTTCAGTTGCATTAGATTTTTTTTTATTTTTGATGTGTATAATTACTGTAATTATTTACATTTATTTAACCAGGCAAGTCAATTAAGAAAAAAGTTTATTATTATTTATTATGTAATGGAATTAAAAAAAACATCCAATCAGAATCACAACTTTCCATTTTATAATGCATAGTGTTATTTTAGTATATATATTATTTTCTACTATTCTAATATTTTTAAATACTTTTTTTGTTTTTGTTTTGTTTTTTTGTCCATACTATGGAAGTCAGTGAGACCCAAAACTGTTTGGTTACCAGAATTCTTAAAAATATCTTCTTAAATGACAGAATTTTTATTTTCATTGGATGGACTGTCCTTTCAAAGACTAGAAATCAAAATTGATCACAATTTATATTTTGATGAAAGATTGGAAGACACATGCACAGATAAATCATTCACAGTAAAATAGGGCCAGTTATGATTTCATGTTGACTTTAACCCTCATGCAATTGTTTTTCTCCAGGGACGACGCCTCGACCAAGACCAGTTTTTTCCAGCACCTCGTGGAGGACCGCACTGAATCTGCCTTCTCTTATTACGAGTTCTTGCTTCACGTTCAGCAGCAGATGTCGAAGTAGAATGGAGGAACCTCATCGAACCGGCCCCAGGTTTAAGGCTAGCTTCTGTTCCGCGGCTCAACTATAGCAAGGGTGCTCTTTGATTGGACCGCAGAGAGGCAGAGACACGCCCCCCTGGCCCCACCAGCCAATCAAAGCCTGTGGCTCTGTGGGGGGAGTGTTTAAAGACAATTAAGGATAAAAGAAGTTAAAAAGTCAGTGTTTATTGGACTATTATGGCAAAAAAAAGTGAGCACAGAGGACAAAGATGAAATGTGGACTTGACTTGCACATAGAGACACTGAACAAGTTTTCAATCATTCCCATCTGCTTACTCCCCTTTCATATTTAGCCATCATCATGAGTAGCCAGATGCAGCGAAGAACATTTTCTGTGTTCATTTTCCTGTATGTTATATTGTGTTTGTTTCCACTGTCAGAATCATTGTAAGCATGTATTTTGGGGTTTTAATACATGCAAAACATGCAGAGTTCTTTGTTGCATATTATTATTCACTCTAAAACAACCGCTCATACACACTTTGTGCTTTTATATGTTTTCTTTATTTGCTCCTTTTGTTCTCCTGTCACTTCCCCTCTCCCAATGCCTCCTGTCCTTATGTAATGTGGCTTGTGAAACCGTGTCCGTCGTGATGGTGTAATAATTCATCTGTCTTCATCCAGCATCGACTCAACAGTGGCTGCTCAACTTCTCTTGTCTTCTCAACATCAGCTGCTTGAAACCGTTGAATGAAGCTACGAAGTTCCTCGCTGGCAACGCGTTGTTTTCTTTGAGACCAACAAATGTTGCTATCCACTTTGTAACTCTCAACACAAAAAAAATATTTTAATGTGCTATAATTTATGACCAGCTTATTGAATAAAATGAAACGATAATTCTAGTTGGGGTGTTTGGTTCATTGTCTGCTGCAGATATCATTTGTACAGTAAGTTTCTTTGGATAATTGGATTTTTTTTTTTAGATAATTAATTGGATGTTTTTTTATTATTATTATATTTATTTACATTTATTTAACCAGACAAGTCAGTTAAGAAAATAGGGATATATATATATATATATATATATATATATATTATTTGCAAAGACAGTCTATTTTCGTTTTTCTAAACTTAAAATGAGGATTGAAACTTTATACATAAAATTAAATTGAAAGTATCCAATCAGAATAAGAACTCCATTTTTATGTATAATAAAACGTATTTTAGTATTATAACGTATTTTATAGCATGTATTAATATTTTGAATTCGCTTTTAATTTAGTTTTTATTGTAATTTTTATTTAAGTTTAGTAAGTTTACAGTAATTTTGTTTTTGTCTTTTTAGTTGTTTTTTATATTTAGCTTTATTTCAGTTTTAGAGTTAATTATTTAGTACTTGAACTTGTTTTAGTTATAATAATCTAAATTCAAAAGCTTTTAATAGTTTGTTAACAGTTGTAAAAATTTCCTCTAAAAAAGCAGAAATGGAAGCAATTTCTTCTGTAATCTGACCAATATTTTTAAGTATCTAAAATGAGACCATTAACAGGGACTTCCCTGTGGGTGTGTGAATGACTTTATTTGTTACTGATAATCAAGTCAAGTCAAGTCACCTTTATTTATATAGCGCTTTTAACAATACAGATTGTGTCAAAGCAACTGAACAGCATTAATTAGGAAAATAGTGTGTCAATAAACCTCAAGGGGGAGTGAAAGCAAAACACTTTATGTTTGCTGTTCTTAAAAGTGTCCGTGCAAAGAGGAAAATAAAACACTTTTCGTTTAGTCTTACTGAGGAGGAAAGTGGGCGCATGGTCGTTATTATTCTTTCTATTCCCTGTGAATCAGCCCGTAATTAACCACAACAAACACTAAAAATACCTCCTTCCATGTTCCCCCGAGAACATCTAAGTCATTCTGGTCCTCGTTGAATTTCCTTCCCATGCTCAGATTGTTCATGATTAATGATTCCTCAAATCGTTCCATAAGCGCGCGCTGCAGTTCCTTACCGCTTTAAATGTTCGCGCTCTTTAAAGTTTGCTGGATTCTGATTGGCTGTTTATTTTCTTGTTCATCAGCTGGGAAAAAAAACTTTCTGTAAAAGTGACTCCGCTCGCTGTGAAAAAAACTTTCTGTAAAAGTGACTCCGAGGATATTGTTCCTCTGTGTCCTTATCTTTATATTTGTGGTGTGGACTTTTTTTAATTTATAGAGATTTTTTAAACTATATCTTTCTATTTATCGTTATAGTTATCATTCTAAGTAAGAATGGGCCTTGAGTCCAGAATATCACAGAAACCTGAGGCGGGTCAGTAAAAAAAAACCACCCAAAACACCCTAGCAACATAACAGTAAGTATTCTTTTCCAAAAGTAAAGATCTAGCATTATATTTCCTCACTGTTTTTATTGTAAAACAGTGTCCTGTGAAAGCCATTGAGAGAGTTTGTGTTGAAGAGTGAGATTAGAGTCCATTGGTGCAGTCATGGGTAATGCACCATAAACACAAGGGCTCTCTCGCGCTGCGCGTCATTAAGATCGAAAATTACCATCGAGTGTTGCCACAGTCCGTGGATTTCACAGTTGCAGTGTCTGAAAACGATTATTGTTCTCATGCAGATGGTGGGAATGTGGGGGGGAAAAAAACAAATGTTTACTTCTTATGTAAAGCTCAACATATACTTATGGTGCGTTCAAGTCATGTCGGATAGATCGTATTTACGAGTTGAACGCACATGAACGCCACCACAAAGTCGTTATTACGAGTGGGAAACTCGAAATTTTCTTTAAGCCCCGTTTCCGAGTTGGGGGCGTGTCAATGAGAAACATGGCGGAATCGATGGATGCAACGTCTGTAGTTGACGGTACATTTTTGCTTAAATTGATAATTTAGTTTTCCTATAAACTTAAATTGGTCATGTTCTTGTTACGCAGCTGAAATCCAAGTAAAAAAATGCAGACCCTGTTGTATTTTCTTGTAATTTATTAAAAGAAGGTACACCGCCATCTTGTGCCGACTAAACTGACTTGAACGCACCTGACGTCGTAATTACGACTTGTCAACTCGTAAGTACGAACGTCCCAGGAGGACTTGAACGCAGCATTAGGTTTTTTGCATAGGATAAGTATGCATACAGTACACATGACAAATTCCATAATCAGCATATGCCATGATCCAGACAATGTTGGAAGAGGGAACATCCGAATTTAAATGTCCCATTTCTAACCACAGAGAGTTCCAGTCAATCGCACGTCATGTGACCACATGTCGCAATGACACAACAAGAACATTTCATATTTTTGTGTCAATTATGGCAAAAACAGAAAAAATAATTAACATAAAATGCTGCCATTCTTTTTGACAACAGCTAAAAATTAATGTTTTGAAGTTTGACATAAGGTAGCTCCACAATATGCTCGTTGGAAGCAGTGACGTCAAATGACGCGTCTCGCTGAGGTAAGAATTGATCGATCTGCCCCGAGTTCAAAGGTAGGATGTCCAACTTCAAGCGGCGTTCCAGGCATTATTTCCAAGTAGGAGGTGGGGAAAATTAGAATTTCAAATTGTCTAAAGGTGCATTCACGCCATATCACAATTACCGTGATTACAAGATAGCAACTTGTAAAAAGCGTTCACGTCCTCGTAGAACTCGTAATTACAACATGTGAACTGGGACTTTTCTGAGAGCTACAATTCATTGGGCACTATGTGCGATCGTTCCGAGTCCAAGGGTGTGAACAGTTCCAAGTAGAACGTCACGTGTTGTCATTTCGAAATTACAGTAATTATGAAATGGCGTTAATGCAGCATAGGACGCACATATTGTACTGCAGGGTTGCCAGGTCTGCGAAACAAAACCAGCCCAAATGCTAATCAAAACTTGCTCAATTGCATTTTTTCCTTCGTATTCTACTCCGTCAAAGTAGCATTGTGTGGCAACAGTGTAAAAGTAGCCCAATTACGCAGAAAAACCACGGACTTGGCAACACCGCGGAGTCATAATTTAACCCCATGGCCTATAAAACAAAAACCAAAAAAAATCACAAGAAACTCACATTGAAAATTGTGCACGTGACAGTGTGATTGTGTGATATTAAGAGATATCAACAACTCTAGTTTAAACTAGTATAATGAGATTTTATGAGTGATAACTTCTGGAGAGAAATAGCGCAGACACTGGACAAGGATGAAATTTCAAGTGTGCACAAGAAGTCACTTTGATCAGAGCAATATGGTGATGTATACTGTACATTTTAGCTGTTTTTGCTTTTAAGTGATTTTAATCAAGCTATAAAGGTGCTGTAAATTGTTTCATTATATATTATATCATAAAAAAGACAGTTCCGAGTTTCCCACTTGTGCTTACGACTTTGTGGTTCCGTTCATGAATTGGACGCATCATACATTTATTTGTACACACATGCTAAGCATTTGTATCAAAACTGAAGTGTACTTTGGGTTTAAGCTGACTTTTAGGATAGTTTCAGATTTAAAATTTAAAATTATAGGTTTAATGATGTATCGTGAATTGTTCATGAATGCACACAGGAGGTTCACGGTTGGCCGGTGTAGATGGGAACACGTTTCCTCCCCTGCCGAGATTGAACACACACATTACACACACAGACTTTCCCTGCACAGAGGGTCTTTTTTCAGTAAGACACACCTATGGTACTCTCTGAGGGCTTGTTTAGTGATGGAGCATGACGTTCAAGGCTCATAACCACACAATGTATTTGTAAACAAGTGGTCATTTTGAGCGGGACAGACTTCACCCGCTGCCCTCCTGACACACACACACACACACACACACATACACACTTCTGCTGTTGGCGGCGTCTCTTTTCCACTACAGAACTCTTTGATATTTCTTGTGAATGATGTCACACGCTTCCTCCTGCCCAGATAAATGACCACATTTTCCCTTTACGTGATCCAAGCATGTTTCTCGTCTCTTTGTCTCCCGTCTGTGCTTTGGATACAGCATGACATGCAGATCTCTGTAATTATTCAGTGGAACATTTTGCATCATTTTGTTCTGTTGTTTGTATACACGCACACATAGATGGGTTTTTTATGCATTAAATGTATTGCTGGCCACAGAAAAACATGGTGGCATTTCCTGTCTGAGCACAATATGTATTGTTTGACAGGAAACGGGGGAGAGTGCGGTATTCCTCACAATAGGCAGATTACATCTTAAGGGGTCAGTAAACATGGTCTCTGCCTCTTTAAAAAAACACACAAATGTCAGTGGTTTTATTTACAATCATCATCTGATCCACAGTGGAATCTGTTTATAGTCTTTACTTAATCTGTTTAGAATAACATGTAAGAGATAAATTAATACTTTTATTCAGAGGATGCATTAAATTGATCAAAAGTGATCAGAAAGCATATTAGAATGTTTTCTGAAGGATCATGTGACACTTAAGACTGGTGTATTGATGCTGAAAATTCAGCTTTGATCACAGGAATAAATTACATTTTAAAATATATTCACATAAAAAGTAATGATTTTAAATTGTGATAATATTTCAGAATATTTGAAGTATTTTGATCAAATAAATGCAGCCTTGTGAGCATAAGAGACTTCTAAAAACATTTAAACTCTGAATCAACTCTGCTGGGTCTTTTATCATCCTGACCAGACATATTCCTGCTCGTTATATGACCTCTTACTGAATAAATAAATAAATGTGTGTGATTCAGCTCTAGTCAGCTTGGTTTATTGATCTTTATCAGCATACTGACTGAATCCTGAGTCACTAACGAACACATGAGCACATCAGCTCTCTTCCTGATCATCAGTGTTTTTCACAAACATTTCTTGCATACACACAGACAGACACAGCTGTGTACACACACATACACACGCATGTTTATTTACGCATTAAATGTCAATCAGGACAAAGACCAAAACAAAAATTGCTGTCCCATAGAAAAAAAGGGCAGAATAGAAAAGCTAGAGTGTTTTAATGAGTGATCAGCCAAAAAGAAAAGAGAAGTGATTATTAGGATTTCTATATTTGTTCTCACTTATTTAAACTCTGAATCAACTCTGCTGGGTCTTTTATCATCCTGACCAGACATATTCCTGCTCGTTATATGACCTCTTACTGAATAAATAAATAAATGTGTGTGATTCAGCTCTAGTCAGCGTTGGTTTATTGATCTTTATCAGCATACTGACTGAATCCTGAGTCATTAACGATCACATGAGCACATCAGCTCTCTTCCTGATCATCAGTGTTTTTCACAAACATTTCTTGCATACACACAGACAGACACAGCTGTGTACACACACATACACACGCATGTTTATTTACGCATTAAATGTCAATCAGGACAAAGACCAAAACAAAAATTGCTGTCCCATAGAAAAAAAGGGCAGAATAGAAAAGCTAGAGTGTTTTAATGAGTGATCAGCCAAAAAGAAAAGAGAAGTGATTATTAGGATTTCTATATTTGTTCTCACTTAACCACTTAATTTTGCATCCTTAAAGCAGCACTATGTAACTTTTTCTGTGTTCAAAATTTGCAAAATGTATATAATGAGCGAGTACATCATGAATTAATCTTCCAAACCGCGTTTTTGTCTTATTCCGAATCACTACGATACACTTATAATAAGTACTTATATTTGGACTATTGTAGCCTGTTCGGGTCGTCACCGCTGCGGAGTAACACATACCTGCGTGAATCGCCATAGACATAAACTTAGAGAAGTAGCTCCGGTTGGAATGTTCTTCCGCGGGATGTGTGCAGTTCTGTTTATTAACCGCTAGAGCGCCAAAAGTTACATAGTGCTGCTTTAAAGGGTTAGTTCAGCCAAAAATTTAAATTAGGCTGCGTTTTACTCACCCCGATGCATCCTAGGTGTATATGACTTTCGTCTTTCGGACGAATCCAGTCGGAGTTATATTAAAAATTGTCTTTGATCTTTCAAGCTCTATGGTTGTACTCAGCGGGTGTTGCATTCCTTCTGTTCAAATGACGTGAAATAAAAAGCACCCTTCCACAAAAAAAAGTGTCTCACACGGCTCCGGGGGGTGAACAAAGGCCTCCTGTAGCGAATCGATGCGTTCTTGTAAGAAAAATATCCATATTCAAAACGTAATAATCACTTGAACCTAGCTTAGTCATATACACCTAGGATGCATCGGGGGTGAGTAAAACACAGCCTAATTTTTATTTTTGGGTGAATTTATTTTTCATTTTATTTTATTGTTTTGTTTATATCACTATAATTCTTTTGACAAATACATGCATTTTCTGTGTTGTCTTTGGGAAAAATCATTGTAAAATGATTTAAACTAAATAAAATACAACCGTTTTATTCAGAGCAAAAATGCAAACTGCCTGAAATATTAATAGCTATGTGAAGGGTCAGGAATGTGTTCAGCTTTTGAATGCCATTTAACTTCTTTTTTTTTTTTTAAAGAAATTTCCTTTGTGTTTCGTCTTGGTTTTAAAAAAAACTTTTTATTTTATTTTATATTATACTTTATTGATTATATTATATTAATTAGAATATTATTATTTGGACTTGTGCATGCATTTTCTGTGCTGGTTTTGGGAGACATTTGTGACATTTTGCAGAATGGATTTAAGCAAGGTAAAATGTGTTCAACTAAACTCAAATGTAGTCTTACTGGTAGTGGAAATCAAGCTAATCAAAATATATAAGTGAAGGGTCAGGCATGTGTTGAGCGTTGTGAATGCTATTGTAATCGTATGGAAATGTGCCGAGCTTTCCATCGAGCTCTGCCGATACTGGATCTGTTTTCACTCAGCTCCTATGAAAATTAACCAGAACTTTAATCTAACTCACATATAGTCTGTCTTTTCTCCATAAACTACACACTCACATTACCAGAAACAGTAATGTATGTCAGACTCAGTTTAGATGTTATAATTGATATAATATCCTGATGTCTTCAGTCTGCACAATAACACACACACACACACACACATAAACACACACACACACACACAGCATCTATTAAATCCATTTCCCTCACATTTAGCCTTTAGTTACTTCATGTTATTAGTGTGTCAGCAAAGAGAGATTGACAGTGTGCCTGTCAGTGTCTCTCTCTCTTCAGTTTCTGAAGTCTCATTTCCTCGGGTCGGCTCTGGTTTGAGTTCCAGATGTTGAGTGGATCTGAGGGAGGAGTGTGTGCTTATGTAACATCCATGTGCCGTTCGCTCTACACGTCTGCTGTCTGTCTTGTCTGTCGCTTTGCTCTTTACTGGATTCTTCTACCAGTATGTCAAGCACCAGTTTCCCACTAAAGCAGTTGGATCTGGTAGTTCTGGTGTTTACATGTGTCCAGACTTCGTATGTGCCTGCTTCTGTTCAGGCACTTAATGTGCACTCAGGTACATTTCTTAAAACTGGAGCTAAAGTTTACTAGGCACAAGATACAGGAATCCTGTCGATCCATCAAGAAAATGATCAAATGAAGGAAAGGATGGAGCAACGAAAGCTCATTTCTTCTCTTCTTCTCAGTATTTGATAAAAATGCTAACATGAAAAAGAACTTTAAAATGTTAACACTGTCTGGTTTTAATAATCAGTTATCTTGTATATGTTTCACTCTGCTCATTCTTTTAACCCTGGGTTAGGCCAGAGTTTAAAAATTGTCTTAAAATTCTTACTGTAAGGAATGCTTATAATTTCTATACATAAACATTATACATTATATTGATACATTAAATTACAATACATTTGATTTATTTATAGATTGGAATTTATATTATACATAAGCATTATCATTTATTTGGTGTGCATTTAATTATCTTGAAATAAGTTATAAATTAAATGATCATTTCAATAATTAATTATAATTTATACATATTTATAAATTATATTCTATAATTACTTGAAAGCCCAAAATGTGCTTTATTATTGGCCGATGCAAATAATAAAATTGACTACATCTTTAACTGAAATAAAATAAAACTATATTAACTATCTATATATATAATATAACTACACAAAAAATACTACAACTTTAATTAATTTAATTAAAAATAATATATATAGATAAAAATGAATTTAAAATATCAAAACTATAGTCTCAATGACACAAATAAAACTGAAACTAACTGAAAAAAATAAGATCACGTACTAAAATGTTTAAAATTATAACTGCAATAAAAATTAGTAGAAAAAAAAAAGAAAAAGCACATCAAATTACTAAAACTTAAACTAAAAATAAAAAAATGAAAATATCATAATAAAAGCTCATTTAAAATATTAATAAATACTATAAAAAGTATATGTTATTGTAGTTCCACTAGTGACCTGCAAGTGGCAAGAGTCTTGTGTTACACTGTCAACGTTTCATTAACCAGGGCAGGTGACTCTGACAGAAGCAGATCAAATTATATCACAAATCATCATTAAAGCAGCACTGAAAAAGATGACATATTTTATGAAAATCTACTCTTTTAAACAACTCCAGACATCAACTTATACAAATGTTATCAAAGTTATAACTGCTGAAAGAATGCAGCTCCACAGGATGAGGATGTGTGTGTGTGTGTGTGTTGTGTTGTGTTGTGTTCTGTTGTGTGTGTGTGTGTGTGTGTGTGTGTGTGCCTACATTTATCGCTGGCGAGCTGTTTGCTCAGCTTCGGCCCTGAGCTGCATGCATGATTAATACGAAACACTGACGCTTTTGTGTCGCCCTCCCCTTCACCTGAGAATAGAAAATGACTCTGATTGCAATAAGCGTGCAGATTTTCATGAAAAAGCGCGAGTCAGGAATACTCATTCGGTGACATACAGACTGTAAGCTTGCAGATGATGATATTTTATCGACTGCTGGCTGCACCCGTTCGCTACAACACACACACACACACACACACACACACACAGCATCTATTAAATCCATTTCCCTCACATTTAGCCTTTAGTTACTTCATGTTATTAGTGTGTCAGCAAAGAGAGATTGACAGTGTGCCTGTCAGTGTCTCTCTCTCTTCAGTTTCTGAAGTCTCATTTCCTCGGGTCGGCTCTGGTTTGAGTTCCAGATGTTGAGTGGATCTGAGGGAGGAGTGTGTGCTTATGTAACATCCATGTGCCGTTCGCTCTACACGTCTGCTGTCTGTCTTGTCTGTCGCTTTGCTCTTTACTGGATTCTTCTACCAGTATGTCAAGCACCAGTTTCCCACTAAAGCAGTTGGATCTGGTAGTTCTGGTGTTTACATGTGTCCAGACTTCGTATGTGCCTGCTTCTGTTCAGGCACTTAATGTGCACTCAGGTACATTTCTTAAAACTGGAGCTAAAGTTTACTAGGCACAAGATACAGGAATCCTGTCGATCCATCAAGAAAATGATCAAATGAAGGAAAGGATGGAGCAACGAAAGCTCATTTCTTCTCTTCTTCTCAGTATTTGATAAAAATGCTAACATGAAAAAGAACTTTAAAATGTTAACACTGTCTGGTTTTAATAATCAGTTATCTTGTATATGTTTCACTCTGCTCATTCTTTTAACCCTGGGTTAGGCCAGAGTTTAAAAATTGTCTTAAAATTCTTACTGTAAGGAATGCTTATAATTTCTATACATAAACATTATACATTATATTGATACATTAAATTACAATACATTTGATTTATTTATAGATTGGAATTTATATTATACATAAGCATTATCATTTATTTGGTGTGCATTTAATTATCTTGAAATAAGTTATAAATTAAATGATCATTTCAATAATTAATTATAATTTATACATATTTATAAATTATATTCTATAATTACTTGAAAGCCCAAAATGTGCTTTATTATTGGCCGATGCAAATAATAAAATTGACTACATAAATAAATACATGGCTGAATAATTTGATAAAATAGTCTTATATTTATCATATTTATACATATTTATTAATTAAGTTAGACATAAATTACACATCTGAATTCTAATTTATAAATGATATTTCATTTGTAATATTAATTTGTTATATATTTTATTTATAGGTATTTATACATTATACTCGTGAGATACATAAAAATGTTGAAATTAAATCAAGGCTAATTTTACTCTTTATTTACTCAAAATCCATTACTACTGACCAAATATTGGCCGATAAATCAACCAGACAAATCCATTTATTTCATGATTTATTTGAGGCACACGTTATCATCAAGGTATTCGATTAAATTGAAACAGAAACACACCTTTATATTTTCACTATATTGTGTCTGATTGTTTGTTGTTTACACGATCAGGTGTGAAATCATATGCTGAATATGTGCTCTTCTCCTCCACCCTGCTGACTAACTATAAGCATCCATAAACACACCTAATTAAAATCATCTTCTCTCTAACTAATGTTGCCAAAGATTCATCCTGGAGGTCTACAGCTCATCTCATCCCTACGCAAACACTCACCTCTCCACCCTTATACAGAAAACACATTAATACTGTTAACAAACGCAGGACCTTCTGCATCTGCCTGTGTTCCTCCTCCAACATTATTCTGAGACACAGTATCACTTTAACAGCATTTTGACTTATGAAAACCTCTCATTATATATTACAGGGCATTTCCGCACATTTCCGAGCGTGAGCAGAAAACTCCCCTCCAGGTCAGAGACGGGATCACAGGAGCAAGTATGGACACTGTTACCCAAAACCTTTTCAAAGAGCTTCAGAAAACAAAACTGTGAGTCATTCAAACCCAACACCCTCTCCTCGGGCAACAGAAATACACTTAGGCTTAAAGGAGGTGTAGAAATGACGCCAAAAGGGCAGGAATCAATACTATGCCAAGGAAATAAAAGACAGTATTTTGAGTCGTCTGTATTGATTCTGTTTTGTTCCGGCTCAAAAGTGAAGGACGAGCATCGGTTTCATGACCCACTTTGCACAGGTGTCTTTAGCTTCCATTTACATGTAATAGTTAAGGCATTAATATATGTTAAATTAATGCAGCTGATCATTGGGGACTATTGTTATTTCACACATGTGAGTAAACAAGTTTAGCAAGATCTAAAACATCATAGAGATCACCTAGCAACAATCCAGAACACCCTAGCAACCACTTAGAAATGACAGCTTTCAGTTACATAACAATTCACTTTCCCTATGTGTCTGTTAAGATATATATATATATATATATATATATATATATATATATAACTATTAAAAACTGTGGTTAAAATAAAATATAAATATTAGGGGGAATTAGAAAAACTTAAAAATTAGAAATGTTGCCTTGGCAAATAAACTTTAACTGAAATAAAATAAAACTATATTAACTATCTATATATATAATATAACTACACAAAAAATACTACAACTTTAATTAATTTTATTAAAAATAATATATATAGATAAAAATGAATTTAAAATATCAAAACTATAGTCTCAATGACACAAATAAAACTGAAACTAACTGAAAAAAATAAGATCACGTACTAAAATGTTTAAAATTATAACTGCAATAAAAATTAGTAGAAAAAAAAAAGAAAAAGCACATCAAATTACTAAAACTTAAACTAAAAATAAAAAAATGAAAATATCATAATAAAAGCTCATTTAAAATATTAATAAATACTATAAAAAGTATATGTTATTGTAGTTCCACTAGTGACCTGCAAGTGGCAAGAGTCTTGTGTTACACTGTCAACGTTTCATTAACCAGGGCAGGTGACTCTGACAGAAGCAGATCAAATTATATCACAAATCATCATTAAAGCAGCACTGAAAAAGATGACATATTTTATGAAAATCTACTCTTTTAAACAACTCCAGACATCAACTTATACAAATGTTATCAAAGTTATAACTGCTGAAAGAATGCAGCTCCACAGGATGAGGATGTGTGTGTGTGTGTGTGTTGTGTTGTGTTGTGTTGTGTTGTGTGTGTGTGTGTGTGTGTGTGTTGTGTTGTGTTGTGTTCTGTTGTGTGTGTGTGTGTGTGTGTGTGTGTGTG
>NW_015665397.1:195853-210439 GCF_001515625.1 Sinocyclocheilus rhinocerous
GTGTGTGTGTGTGTGTGTGTATACCTGTTTTTCTATTCTGGTGGTGGGGACTTAAACCTGAATACACACAGACTCATGGGGACTTGTGTCACGTTGGGGACCTAAATTGAGGTCCCCACGGGTAAACAAGCTAATAAATCACACAGAATGAAGTTTTTTGAAAATCTAAAAATGCAGAAAGTTTCCTGTAAGGGGTAGGTTTAGGTGTAGGGTTGGTGTAGGGCGATAGAATACAGTAGAAAAAGTATTACGCCTATGGAGAGTCCCCACAAGGATAGCAAACCAGACGTGTATGTGTGTGTGTGTGTGTGTGTGTGTGATTACTCTATAGGGGTAGTGTAGCATGTAAAGTGATATATAATCAGTTCAGAGGGTCCAGAGTGTGGATATCCGCGTGCCCCATTTCCTCTCCTCCTCCATCGAGTTCTCCTCTGACAAACACCGCAGGCTCCTCTACAGCAGACATGTGTTTTCAGGACATGACAGACTGGTGTTTCTGTTTCAGAGAACTCACCGCTCAGCATTCTTCTGCTGCCTTCCCTTCACTGATGGAGAAGCAGCAGACAGGTCTGTGAAAACATCCAGGGGGCTGAATTTACCTGAGATCGAAGAGTGATAATCAATACAATTCAATAAAAGAACTGTATTTGTACAAACTAGATATGATCAAATTACTGACAGCTGCTGGACAGCCTGTATAAGTTTCACATTTCATGTGAGCAAGCTAAAAAAAACACTACTATACTACAATAAATATGATTTATTCATATATTTAATACATATGAATATATTAAATACATTAAATCTATAAAAATAATAATAATAAATGTTTTGTTAAATGATTATATTATATTCAATCAATAAAATAATAATTATTATTCATACTTATCTATTTAATAACAATTACATACTATTTTTAAGTACACTACTATACTACTATAAATGTTATTAATATATTAAATAAATATTAATATGTTACATGAAGTAATAATAATAATAATAATAAATATTTGTAAATCTGATTATATTAAATACAATCAATAAAATAATTATTATTATTCATACTTATCTATTTAATAACAATTACTTACTATTTTAAAGTTTACTATAAATATTATTAATATATTAAATAAATATTAATATGTTACACGAAATGATAATAATAATTAATGTTTTGTTAAATGATTATATTGCATACAATAAATATAATAAAAATTATTATTCATTTACTTATCTATTTAATAGCAATTACATATTAATTTTAAAGTAGACTACTACAAATATTTTTGATATATTAAATAAATATTAATATGGTAAATACATAAAATATATGATAATTATAATAATAATAATTTATTTAATAGAAATTCTATACTATTTTAAAGCTTTTATACATCAAGGTAAGTTTTGTTGTACTAAATGTAAAATTTACATTGAATTGATATTCAAATTATTTTAAAAGTCTCTGTACATTTTTTATCGTAATGTCCAACATGTTTTTGATAATAATACTAATTAATAATAATAATATAGATGTTGTTATTATTATTTATTAATATATTAATAAATAGAATTATTATTATTATATTTTTGTCATGATAATGAGAAGGGGTTGGAAGGGGTATTAATGGTCTAAAAAATTCACATAAAATATGTATTGATTTCTTTTATGGTAAAATGGCCAGGACATGTTTTATGAGGTAAGCACCGCATGATCTCATGAATGTACTTTCAAAGGTCTGTCACACTTCAGCCCCGCTGTGACGTCACCCGGGGGGCATTACATAATGCAGTGAAAGATCCGAGCTGAGAGCAGATGGAGTTTGGCCATTATCAGGTACAGTACTCACTTCTGACGCGTCAGCGCACTCAACATCGTGCATCCCTTTCCCACAGCATTTCCTCGTGGAGGCTGGCGCTTCTTTCCCGACTTTGGACTTTATTTGCATGGGACGCTGAGGCTGACATCAGTCGAGCTGTGATTTTAGTTTCCAGTCCGTTTGTCTGTTTGGAGTTGAAACATGAGCGCGAGTGGAAACGCGATGGCGATGTTCGGGATGCATTTAGCGGAGGATCAGATTAAAGTTCTGGAGGAGAATTTCACGAAAGTCAGCAAACACCCCGACTACACCACGCTGATGCTGATCGCAGCGGAGTGTGGGCTCAGCGAAGAAGAGACAGCGGTGAGTTTCTCACGAGATCCTCATCCACAGCGCGATCGAGCGACGCGACGCGACAAACCAGAACGTTTGGAAGACGCGTCACGTTGATTGGCCGATTGGGAGCGTTGCAATTTTGCCGCGTCTTTCTGATTGGTCGAATGGGAGCGCTCGCGTTTTGTTTTGTCGCTTTTAACGCACAAAATCTATATATTAAAAAATATATATATTTAAATTCTTATTCTTTTTTAGTATTTTAATGTAGGCGGAATTGTCTTAATACAAACATAATTATTATTAAAAGTAAATTTTTTTAATAATAATAATAATAATGTAAAACGCACCTGTCAAAAATGACTAGCTGTATGATATCGAATTGCAATATAGCATTGCCTGAACTTTGGCTAGTGACGTTCTGACAAGGTTATTTCAAAGTTATGAACAATCATTTTTTTCTATTAAAGTTATTTTTCAAAACGTTTGCACAAAAACATTATACATCTTTCAAGATTTTCTGAAGCATTTTGACACAAGTCTTTTTTTAAACCTATAGGCTACTACTAGCCTACTAGTTTAGAGAACATTCAAAATAGCGTTCATATAATGTTTGCAAAATGATAAAACTGAACCTTCCCTTCAAGTTTTCTCTGACGTTAACATAACCAAAAAAAAAAAACATTTTAGAACATTTACAAAAAAACTGGATGTTTTGAACGTTCTAAAAACATTAATAATTAATAGTTAATAATAATGAATGTGATATTATGTAGGCCTATTATTAGCATACATATTTTTGTTAGCTTGGATTGTACCATGGCATTTATATCTCGATGTAATTACAAATGTTAAAAAAACATAATAATACTATGGTGTGTGTCCAAAAATATTGTAATACCAGTGTACATTTGGGTTCAATCAACATGGTAGTAGGCTATGACATATGGTTTATGAGCCTTTATTGCATAATGACCTGCCTGACTTTATTTGATCAGGGAAAGTTAATGACAGCAATAAATGTTAAAGTAAATAATAATGCTTCCAGAGAGGTGTTTCTCCTTGCTCAAGCTTTAATTTATACAGATTGAGTCCCTCTGGAGGTTAACACTCTTAACTGCACAATGAACGTGCATGGATCAACTCTTCTGGGGTGTCAGCTTACAACTTTTCAGTGAACACATGAGATTTTTAACCACTAAGCCACATTACCCATGATGCAAGCTTCTCTCATGCATTGTCTTCATTCCTGTTTTGCTGTCACCAGCTCAAAATAACACACTGACAGCGTTAAAACCCAAAGGCTTGTGAATGGAGAGCTGACACTGACCATAAACAGAGCGCCTCCGGACGTGCCTTCCCTCTTACGGATATGAGCGACATGTTCAAACGCATTGTGTCTGATTTCTAAACACATTCATTCAAATGAAAAACCCACACAGGAGTCATGATGTAATGCGGCAGTTAGTAATGCTGTAATGCGTCTACTTACAGTATCTAATACTTCAGAGCTTGTGAGCAACACTTCCAGAGCTGACAGCGTGAAGTTAGCCAGAATTTGACTGGAAACACATTCCTTCTTGAGGCTGGTCTGTTTCTGTCACTATGATTGTGGAAAACCAAGTGCATTTATACAAAATGTGAACGCCTTTGTGATAAATCATCCTACACAATAGAACAGGCTTAGCAATTCACCATTTTAGGGGTGTGCGAATGTATACAGTGTGCTTAAATGTATTCACTCATGCACAAGTAATATTTAATATACCATATAACGTTAAAGATTAAGAGGGTTTTGGAAAGAAAGTAATACTTTTATTCAGAAAGGATGCATTAAATTGATTAAAAGTGACAGTAAAGACATTTATAATGTTACAAAAGATTTTTGTTTCAAGAAAAAGCTGTTCTTTTTAACTTTCTTTAAAAACAACCTATAATGGTTTCCAAAACAATGATAAGCAACACAAGGAAATAGCTTATGGCTTGAATTGAACTACCTTCTGGTCAGACTACAAAAAAGTGACATTTATCCTCAGGTATTTTGCATTGTTTTCCCATTCAAATGTATAAAGATTCTTAAATCAAGACATTTACTTGAGAAGCAACATGACTTGTTTTCTGTGAAATTGATCAAAATGAAGTGAAAACACGAACAAATATCTGCCAACAGGATTAAAAGAATCAACTTAATTCAAAGTGAAAACAAGTTTTCATACACCTTTGGCAGATATTTATTTCATTTTAATAATTCTTTCAGAAAACAGAGACTTCTTATTTTCTTTTTGCATCTTAATTAAATGCATCTTGATTTAAGTATATGTTTAGCTATATGCCATGACTCTGATTTCTGCTTTGACTTAAAGGGGTCATATGATGCGATTTCAAGTGTTCCTTTCTCTTTGGAGTGTTACAAGCTGATTGTGCATAGATAAGATCCCTGAAGTTGCAAAGACTAAAGTCTCAAAACCAAAGAGATATTCTTTATCAAAGTTAAGACTCTGCCACGCCCCCCTAAAACGGCTCGTTCTAACACGCCCCCACATATCTACCCCACTATGTGGAAATATTTGCATAATGCGCCCAAATGTGCAAAGAAAGAAGGCGTGGTTTCAGGAACAGCAGTAGTGTGAAAGGAAAACTTGAAATCGCATCATATGACCCCTTTAAGACTATTTACAGCCTTAATTTGTGGAAGCGTGAATTAAAACTTTTCAAAACCCACAATAACCCTATATGATCGTTACTCAAGACTATAAATGTGCAAAATTGTCATGAAAATGTCACCATGAAAGCTAAGCGCAGTGCCTCATCTATGGCTTTATTTCATAGGCAAATTATGACTCAGGGAAAATTGGTTTGAATAACAAACTCAGTCCTGGTTCTGGGGGAAATGATATCACCACTTTGCATTATTTTAATGCTAAGAAAACTTAAACGCAAAGGGTGCGGTATGAGGAACAGGTGTACACCTCTCTTTCTCTTTCTGTAAACCGGTCATGCCTGCTGGCCGTGTTGGCTAGTAAACACAGACTCTGTGTGTAAGTACTGTAGGGTTAGTGATGGGTGGATACTCTGATGTTAAGTGTTCAGAGTCAAACGCTATACATGCTGCACTAAAACCTGTGAGGGGAAGATGAGCGGCGCTGCTTGATTTCAGCTGTTACACAAACACAGAAATGCAGTGCACACAGTGTTTGCTGTTCCTCTGCTGAAAAATAGTGGAATGTTTGTGTTTTTTAGGTGAACAATTTTTCTTGATTGCCTAAAATGGCTTTGTTTTCCTATTGATGGTCTCTCTACAGTCCTTTAGCAAGTATGAAAACAATAGGACATTTTATGTAATTTGGAAATCAGAAAAAAGCGGATATATGTGGTCGCCCTACCAAAGAAGGGGATTTTATACAGAGCTTTTTATATACTCTCATGGTATGTTACGTAAAACACTGACAGTTTTGCAAGTGTGTTGCGATGCTAGTGTTAAAGATCATTGTACCTCAGAGCTGTGGTGCAACTGTCTGTTTCTATGAAAATCAGCTAATTTAGGATACTCTAAAAGATTAGTGTGTGTGTGTGTGCGTGCGTGTGTGTAAAAGTGAAATATTTACTCAGTTTCATAAGTCAAATGTTTTACAACTTGTGTTGAAATGGATAACATTAGCTACATTTGCATGTATTTAAATAATCCATTTATAATCAGATTGATGGCCTAATCGGATTGAAAAGCCTTTATGCAAACACCCCAGTTAATCTGACTGAGCTTGATCTGAAATAAATTTAGACTTGAAACAATGTAATCACTTGAATCTGACTATTTTAAAAATACCTTGCGCTCATATAAACAGAGCTTTCAGAATCTGAAATCGGATTTATTCCAATTGACAAAAAAGTGGTACATGTTAACATACCTATTGAAAACATATTGCAAATACCACTCCAGTTTTCAGAAAATATAAAAATTCAGCTATGATATCTCCTGATTTACGATCAGCCTAATCTCTCTCTCTCTCTCTCTGTCCTGTAGAAATGGTTCAGGATGCGAAACGCTCAGTGGAGGAAAGCAGAAGGTCTCCCTGCTGAACTGGGATCAGTGAAGGACTGATGGAAGATCTTCATGCTCTTCATGTTGTTTTTCTCTTGTTCAGTAGACCATCTCACTGTCTTTCTTTTCTTATTTGAGGATGTTTTCTGAAGTTTGAAGACCGATATGGGTCTTATTTTATTTTTTAAATTTTATCTAAGTTGTAATCTTTTGCAAAATGTATGCCATATAGCCTATTTTTTATTGCCTTAATAACTATTAAATGTAATTAAATAAACTAAATGTAAGCACCTATATATAAAAAAAATTACATAAGTATTTTCAGGGTTTGATTTCATGTGTTGAGTGATTATAGAGCTTGCTTTCTCATTAGGAGAATCATCTTGGAGTTGAGAAAGATTGAAAAGCAGAGAAAGTTACATTTTACCTATGTCTTTATTTATGAACCTAAAACATTAACAAAAAATATCTCTTTTTCATCCCAGTTGTTTGTGCTAGACACTAATATGAGATTAAATGGAGACCAAATTAACATCTTCTACTTCTCAGTTTTTCTCCAGCAAAAATAGACCACAGTAATCTCACATTTGTCTCACAATAGAAGTGTAAAAGAAATCTCAATAATGTCTCAAACGCTGCTCATATAATAATTATTATCTGCATTCAGAAGTCAAAGATTAGTATAAAAATGCCACATTTCATTTACTGTATGACCATTTGTTTCTTAAAAGGAATTATTGAAGAATTATTCCTGATATCTCAAGTTAAGTTTCATAATCTATGAAAGAGCAACATCTGAGCACAGTACATTTTCTCAGGGAGCTTGTCCTGAATGTATCTGAAAAACTGGACACCAACTGAAACGTGTTAAGGAGAGCAAAAGAGGTTTTAAAATGAAATCCTGATGACAAGGATGGTGGAAGAGTGGACTAAACATGTGATAAACAGTGAAAGGAGAGAGACGCCTCAGGAAGACAAACGCTGATGGCAGCATTTCATAAAATATTCAAATCTTTAAACACATCCAAGTAAGCAAAGGATGGACAGACGAGGAAACTTTTAAATGGATTGGCAGAGTGCAGCTGACTGCAGTAGTATATGAGTGAGTGTGTGTGTGTGTTTGAGCAGTGGGGCGTGAAAAACACCCCACACCCTCAACGGAAAAACAAACATGTTCATTTTACTGCAGCGTAGATGCTAAACTGAACACAAACACACTGCAGCAAGTTTCCTGGCATATCCTGGAAGATATTGAAATAATACAGCTAGAACTCGATAAAAATGTGAAACTTTTAGGCATTATAAGAAATTTTGGTGAATAAAATAAAAAATCCTTATGAGTGAAAGAAAGAGCGTAATGTAGTGAGCTACTAGATCACATTGTCATTGGTAGATTGCACTAGTCTCCGCCCCCTCCTGCACCAATCAGAACACTCAGCGTTCACTGATTTCAGCTGCGCCGGTTTAGATTTAGAAAGGCTTTAAAAGCTCTTGAGGTAGACTAGCGTGCCTGTGAGGTGGCCAGATCACAGCACTGACTGGTTCTCTTGACTCTCCATCTACTTTATTTTTATTTGATTATTATTATAATATATAGTTTTACTTCCACAACTTCCCTCAGGTCATCCAAGATGTACAGTAGATGAGTTTGTTTACTCATGGGAGCAGATTTGTAAAAGTGTAGCATTACATCACTTGCTCACCAATGGATCCTCTGCAGTGAATGGGTGCCGAGTCCAAACAGCTGATAAAACATCACAATAATCTACAGGTTTGTTGTTTTTGGTCTTTGTTTGAGGCTCTAATTGGGGTCTCTTGTTGGTAATACATCTCTGCAACACCATAAAAAACTTGGGTTGCAAACAACAAGGCAGAACTACAATATTTAGTTTTATTATTTTAAACATGATGTGACCCTGGACCACAAAACCAGTCTTAAGTTGCATGGGTATATTATAGCAATAGCCAAAAATACAATGTATGGGTCAAAATTATCGATTTTTCTTTCATGCCAAAAATCATTAGGATATAGATCATGTTCCATGAAGATATTTTGTAAATTTCCAACCATAAATATATTAACTTAATTTTTGATTAGTAATATGCATTGCTAAGGACTTCATTTGGACAACTTTAAAGGCAATTTTCTCAATATTTAGATTTTTTTTGCGCTCTCAGATTCCAGATATTCTCGTATCTCGGCCAAATATGGTCCTATCCTAACAAACACACATCAGTGGAAAGCTTATTTATTCAGCTTTCAGATGATGTATAAATCTCAATTTTGAAAAAAATGACCCTTAGGACTGGTTTTGTGGTCCAGGGTCACATATATGTTGGAATACCTCCCCCATTTGATCACTGATGTTATTTACACATGAGTCTTTCACCACTAAATCCGTCTGATGGAGTTCTGACTCGGTTCTGTTTGATGAGTTAATACAGTGAGAGGAACTAGATCTGTTTACTGAATGGCTGACGGAGAGCCGTGGCATTGTGTGTTACCAAGACAACTCGACAGATTCGAGTGGAATCTGTCACCCGTGGATCAGAGAGAGAGTTAGAGGAGGATCATGGGAATAGGAAAGACTTCGAGAGAACAGCAGGAAAAGATAGAGAGAAGGAAAACTGGACTGATCTGGGGTCCAACTGGCTCCTGTAGTGACATGAGCAACTGTACAGAGTCCAAACACATGCAAAAATGACCGTTTTTAAGTTACTGGTAACTCCTTTTCAATTATTCAATTTAAGAATCACACACTCTAAAAAATGCTGGGTTAAATACAACCCAGTGCTGGGTAAAATAGGGACAAACCCAGCAATTGGGTTGTTTTGACCCAGCGGTTGGGTTAAATGTTTAACCCAACCTTCTGGGTAGTAACCCTTTTTTAACCAACAATTGCTGGGTTTGTCCCTATTTTACCCAGCACTGGGTTGTATTTAACCCAGCATTTTTTAGAGTGCAACAAGGCATAATCCTTAGTGAATTCAAATATTTAAATGGTAAGATTTACTTTTTTAAAAGTGGTTTATTTTTTTAACAGTAAATACAATGTAACTATTGAAATACTTGCCAAAGCACACAGAAAATTTGAAAACTTACACTGATGTTCAAACCAGATGCTGATAGATTGCAGCATTTTCTCACAGAAAGCATTTTCTAGACAGAAATCCAAAAGAGACAATCTGGAGACACTATAGGCGTAAAACACAGAGTCCTGTTTGAGGAGCCAGGCGAGTTTGGCAGCAGGCTAAGAATAATGTAGTACTTCAATTTCAGTCAAAAGTAGTCCAGAGTCAAAATCTGAGACTGTGATTAGAAAACCAGAGCGAAAGCAACGAGAGCTCAACCAATCAACAAGCTCCTGATAGGAAAAGGAAGGTGGTGAGAAAGTGACAAAATACAATAACTGCAGATGATGAATGTGCTGGAAACCACAGCTTTGTGGTCTGTATTGTTTTCTCAGGGCTGCCATGTTGGTTCTCTGGGTGGGATGTAATCTTTAGAGAGGGCTTTAGGAGTGGATAAAGCTTGGATTCGGGCACTCGCCGTGGTGATTCTCGCTCCTCTAGACACCTGTAAGAAAAGCCAAAGACGGCTGAATCAACCCACAATTGGAAGTCTAGACAGATTTCATGTCATACTACCAACAAAAACAATAGAAAGAGTGACCAACAGTTTTATTTTTTTTATAAAACTGTTCCCTCCAGGAGCAGGACTGAGAGCCCTGACATTAGCTCTTTACATTCATTGCATGTGATTTATCAACACCTAGTACATCTTAAAATATAGAGCTGCTGAAAATTCAGCTTTGCATCACAAGAATAAATTACATTTTAAAATCTATTAAAATAGAAATCAGTTATTTGAAACAGTAATAATATTTCACAATATTACTGTATTTTTGATCAAATAAATGCAGTCTTGGTGATCATAATAGACTTCTTTCAAAAACATTTTAAATGTTTTCCAGGCAAATCTGAACGCAGATTTGAGATTTTTCTAGATGTGTTAAACATACTAAATACATTAAATATGTGACCCTGGACCACAAAACCAGTCATAAGGGTAAATTCAGAAGATTGACATCATCTGAAAGCTGAATAAATGAGCTTTCCATTGATGTATGGTTTGTTAGGATAAATTCGTTATTATTTAGACTGACATTTTTCTTTTGAACTGTGCATTCTAAGAGTTACGATACTACATTGATACGCATTCATGCAGTTTTATTTTGTACAAATAAGTGTTTACAGTGGGAATTTGTATGTGTGACTCCATATAAGTACTGACATTTGGGTTTATTACTTTATATTTGCTGATCTTGAGTATATATTTGAGTTGTGTATATAAGAAAAAGAGAAAGAGGGTATCAAACCTGCAATAGAACATTTGAGTACAATTTAATTTATTTTGGAGGAAATAATTTCCTGTGTTTAAGGTTTTAATTTCAATTCATTTTGGTTATTTTATTTGGTTGGAAGTCAGATTTTAAAGCTGATTAATACATTTATTTCAGTTTGCATTTCTTTTGGTTTATTTACTTGTTTTTGCCTTTATGTAGTGTCATCGACATATTCAACCGCGTATCCTGTCAATTCCCCTAAAAGTCATTCTACCCTATATAAATAAGCGCATTAACATCATATGTGTGTGTGTGCCTTGCCTCTTACGAATTCTTGCGTCTTCTGATTAGATTCTGATTGACTTACAGTGTACCTGCAATAATCATTTAAGCCCTAGTGAGTTATTGCTTATTCCCTTCTGTGAGTTAACCCCTCTGCTTAAATCGCCTAACGGGTTACACTGGACTCCGCTTTGTCCACGGTGAAAGTTGATGTATTCCCTCAGTGCCTCACGCACCGGATGCAGTGCGCGCGCCCAAAGACAGTTGGACATAGTGGTGTATTAGAGGTAAAAAATGATATAAATACGGTTCGGTTTCTGGCACAAACTGATCGTTTCGTGTCTTGGGACATCAATGTGTCGTCACGAGCCACAGGGTTTAATTTGGATTTGTCTGTGCATGTTTTTTTTACTCTCATAGATTTTGTTACCATTGCCATGCATTATAAGACTGACAGACTTGTAGCGTCTGGACCAATCAAACACACAATTTTTCATTTGATTTAACAAATCAGTTGGGTAAGCAGATAAACATCAAATTTTCATTTTTGGGTGAACTATCCCTTTAAGACTGGTTTTGTGCTCCAGGGTCACATATGTTTCTGTTGCCTTATACAAAAGAAACATATTATATAAAAGACCTTATACATGCCTTTAGCAACTAGCTGAAATAAACTTTTTAAAGTTTGTTTTATATATTTTTTTAATTAATGTTTATTTCAAGTTATGGAAATGATATTTTTTTTAGGTTTTAGTTAACAATAACCCTGCTGATAACGCACATACTTTTTTTTTTCTAACATGGCAACTTATTTATACCAAGACCTGCAAAAATCATCTGCTGCGTTTGCTTTCTTCTAGCTCACAGCGCACATGCTCTCAAGATGTTATGTAACAAAAATCCACAGGTTACAAAAAACTGTTCAGCTGAATCCAGAAATGAACATAATGGCCTGCATGCAGATGACTTATTTACCACAGAATTCTCACAAAACATAAGCGACATGAAGTCTTCACAAACAAAATTATACAACAACAAAACTGACTCGATATGCTTGTCTGTAAAACAGCTTGGAGATGAAATTGGGCCCAGATCTGAGATCGTGATTTTAAGATTTTAAAAAGACCTCTGTGGTCAAACACAAGACTTGCCAGAGGTTACACACCAGACAGTGGTCTATTGTCTGACAGCATCTTCTCTCTTTTTCTCTCTCTCACACACACAGAGCGCTACTGAAAAAACAGATGTTGAATTTTGGCTTCCTCCTCAGCAGGAGCTAATTTTAGTTCTGGAAAGATCTCATGAATGTGTCCAGGGTTTCGTTTGACCTCTTACTTCACTTCCTGGGCGCTTCTTCCTCGGGTTTTGGGAGTTGCAAGACGAACGATGTTCTCGTACTGCACTGCAGGAGAGGAAGGGCTGGAGATCTTCATCCTTCTCTCCTCCTCTTCCTCTTTCCTGCAGGAAGATTGCAGAGGGAACGTCTGACATCCGAGAGAAAATCCGCCTTTTGACAATAGGACGAGTGTTACAGGATGCTCGCTAGGAACAAGTGAAACTAGGATTTATGCTAATCACACCCATATTTCTCAGCATGATCTTATATAAGAGCGATTTTTATGCTCTCTGGTGGAAAACGGGGCTGGAAACGCTTTTGCCAGCTGGACTCGGAGAACCAAATTCATTTGATCCATTATCTCATAAAATCTCTCTGGCTTCAGACACAACCTGCTCATTCAGAGGACTTTAACCGGACTACTGGGTGGAAAAGGGGCAGTTGGGCAGAGAAAGCGAGAATTTTAATGCACCTTTTCCTCGTAATATGAATGAGGAATTTGTTGGGCTAAGAAAGAAATCAGTGTTTCTTGATAAATGCAGCAGAGAAATGAATGACCTGATTACTTCTGGTAGCATATTTGAACAAATTATGATGTATGGTGTAAAATATGACCTGTATACTTGCATGACCCAAAGCATCCAAAAATGAACTGCAGGAATTGTGGATTGCTTTCTCATTTCCACTAAAAGGTATAGGGCAAACTAGCAGTCGTCACATGCTTAATTCTGAATGCTGACCTCAACTCATTCATTATTAACCTAAATGTTCCTTCCATTTAAGCTGAAACCGCTAAACCTGAGTTAGCAGTCAGATGTCCGCATGCAGAAAAGCACAGATCCTTAAACATGGCCATATCTGCAGATGAAACTTTTGTGTAGAAGCATTTTTTTTTATTTGAACTAGCACCTCATGAGTCATGACTACACCACGTTATGTACGAGAAGCTGCAAAAGACAGGCGCAATGGAATGCAAAAAAAAGTAAATATAATGGGTGATATATTGTGTCACCAAAAATGATTGAGGACATATTGTGCGATAAGTCAATATATTGATTATTGCGACAGGCTTACATGTGTATATATTCAAGAAAAATGTTATGTTTAAATATATATATATATATACTGTATGTGTATGTATTTATATATACACAGTGGTGTAATGTAACAAAGTAATAATACTTCATTACAGTACTTAAGTATTTTTTGGGAGTATCTATAATTTACTTGAGTTTTTATATTTCAGGCAACTTTTACTTTTACTCCACTACATTTCCTAATTAAAATGCGTACTTTTACTCCGATACATTTCCCCGAAGCATATTCGTTACTTACATATTCGCTACTTACTACAAAAGTCAGAAGAACACAGACTGCAAGAAAGCAGGTTTGACGAATCAGTGGTCTGGTGTCTGCAAGTTAGATTCCTAAAAAACACCTTTGCTCATGTGCAAACAAGTGCGCGCACAACCGCGGATGATTCATTTTCCACTCAAGTCGAGTCTGGGGTGTGCGATACAGTATATCTGCGATAATATGGTAAGTGTTGTTTTAATGATGTGCGATCTGACATTATCAAGTATATCACCAAATCACACACACAGAGTGAACACACGTGATTTATTAGTCTATTAAAATAAAAAATTCAAGGCATTCGAAATTGTAGACGGCAAAAATGCTTCTGTATGCTTTTTTATATTTATATAATTCAATATAGTTAACTTGATATCACACAAAGAGTAGGCGTTTTTCTGCAGATATCAGCATAACAAATTTAATAATCATTTTTATACACGCTCAGTAAAGTTAGCAATAAGTGACTTACATTTTAGACATAATATTGCTTGTGTTTGCTCAATTTTGCCAACGAAAATAGTTCACAGCACTGTTTTGCGTCTTTGAGCAATGGTGTTTACTTATTGAATGAATCAGCTTTTTGAACGAATTGGTTGAATAAATGATTCAGTGAGTCACTCATTAACACAGTCAACTGCTTTGTTCCTGAATGAATCAGCCGTTTGAATGAATCGGTTGAATCTCAATGACTCACTCATTAACAATTAAGTCACTTGCTGACACCTTCTGGCGGTTTTAATTTCACATTTCGACAAATGTTTTTCATGTTTTTAAATCCTTTCAAATATCAGTATTCAACACGTTAAAACAAAACAATATTTATCCATCTGTAACTGCAGGTTAAATGCACCCATGTCCCCTCTGAGATACATTAAACTGTTTGAATACATCTAAATGCTATTTCAAATGCAGATTCCAGAAATGATTTCTTATGTTGGAATGAAAGACACTATAAGTACAGGATGAAGTGCTATTTATTCTTACCTAAAGATACAAAATGGAAGAAAGTTAAAACTGAACACAGTCTTGCTATTCAAGCTGTGTATAAACATTATATATATATATATATATATA
>NW_015665397.1:210651-248519 GCF_001515625.1 Sinocyclocheilus rhinocerous
AAACTTTTCGTACTTAAGTACAATAAATATCACATACTTTAAGACTTTTACTCAAGTAATATTCTAAACGGTGACTTCAACTTCTACCAGTCATTTTCTGGTAAGATATCTGTACTTTTGCTTAAGTATGGCTTTCAGGTACTTTATACACCACTGTATATACATAATAAATATACATAGCACATACACATTACCGTATTGTCCCGAATATAAGACGATATTTTTTTCTTGGAAATACATCTGAAAAAACGCGGTCGTCTTATATTCAGGGTCTAGACTTTGACATGTCAATAATACACCCACAACACTAGGTGGCGCCCAATACGCATAAAACGAGTGTGCCATGAAATACGTAATGTAATGCGTGTTGTAAAGATCGCGAGTAAAAACAAAAGAAGCAGAAAACCTTACAGCTGCATGAGTCGTGACTGTCACGTTAGCCTGATGGGACCAAACTCTCTTTGTGATTTTAAAACGTAAGACAGTACCCAGATTTGAAGACTACGGTAAGATTTAACTTCTGCTGTTAATAAGATTTTGGTAGGCTACTATTAGATGGATAGCGTAAATGTCCTAATTCAGATGGGCTACCTGTTTTTTTTTTTTTAATGGTATATCAAAAAGTTTATATTTTTTAAATGTGATTGTTGGTACATTTTACCAGTTTTTACCATACTTTCAAAACAAAAATTAAAATAGGAAAAATATGCAATATGAAAATAATTGAAGACAAAATGTGTTTAACTGAGAAAAAACAAGATTTGGTTTTTAAAAAGCCTTTTTCCAAAAGGTACATCTGGAAAAAGGGGGGTCGTCTTATAATCAGGGTCGTCTTATATTCGGGCCAATACGGTATGTAAACAAAAACTTTTATTGGTGATTTAATGGCTGTATGGTTTTTAACACGCCTCGAGACTCTGCACTCTTTTCCATTTTGTACACGTTTTTAAAGACACAAACAGTTTCTGTGTGAACAGTTTGTTCATTTAGCTCACAGCAGTTTCAAGCCCTTATTTAGCTGGCATTTAAACAGTACCTATTCCAAGCCAGTAGTCTGTCAGACTGTCAGTCGACATGTCTAATTTCTAATAACTGTACACTTAATGGTCACTTGATAGTTCACCCAAAACTGAAAATTCTTCATTTACGCACCCTCGTGTTATTCCAAACCCGTATGAGTTTCTTCTTTCTGCTGAACTCAAAAGAAGGTATTTTGAAGAATATTGGTAACCAAACAGACGGTCCCCAATGACTTCCATAGTATGGAACAAAATACTATAGGTTTCTATAGATCATAGAAATCAATGGGACCACCTTTTTTTAAATTTATTTATATATTCTTTTGTTCATCAACTTCAGGATGAGTAAATGATGTGACCATGTAAATGTACATTTTTAAGGGAAAATTAAATAAAACGCAATAAATGCAGGACATTTGTTTATGCATTTAACAGTGGTGTGGCATGTTTTTAGAAGCTGTGCTGTATCTAAACAATGCTAGACTGAAACGGCATGTTTAGGTACCTGCGGTTTAGGCATTCTTTACCTACACAATGTAATTATTTTATTAGCACCCCTTCTCAACTGTAAAGCCCCCCATCAACTGTACAAAATAATTTCCTACATTAAAAAAATCTTAACACCAATGTTTGAACAGTACATATACATAAAACTTCCTTTTTATTCAGTTATTTAGTTTAAGACATTTGTTGATGTGCTGTTTCTCGCTACCTGAGCTGGATCTGGAGGCAGAAGTCTTTCTTAGGCTGGGCCAGAGCCTTTATTCTGGGGCTCGGAACGGCTTGTAGCGCTGAGCGGGACAGCGGCCGTATCGATTCCTGGTTTCCCCATGTCAGTATCCTGAATCCCACAACACAAGCACAGCAGAGAAGTCAGCTGGATCAAGGGATGAAACAGCTGTTTTTTTCTGGATATTTGGGTAGTGCTGAAAAACATAAGCCTCTTAGCCTCAGGTGTATTTGTACTCATGGTTGACAATATACAGTGGTGTGAAAAAGTGTTGGCCCCCTTCCTGATTTCTTATTTTTTTTGCATGTTTGTCACACTTTAATGTTTCAGATCATCAAACAAATTTAAATATTAGTAAAAGATAACACAAGTGAACACAACATGCAGTTTTTAAATGAAGGTTTTTATCATTAAGGGAAAACAAAATCCAAAACTACATGGCCCTGTGTGAAAAAGTGTTTGCCCCCTAAACCTAATAACTAGTTGGGCCACCCTTAGCAGCAACAACAGCAATCAAGCGTTTGCGATAACTTGCAATGAGTCTGTTACAGCGCTGTGGAGGAATTTTGGTCCACTCATCTATGCAGAATTGTTGTAAATCAGCCACATTGGAGGGTTTTCGAGCATAAACCGCCTTTTTAAGGTCATGCCACAGCATCTCAATAGGATTCAGGTCAGGACTTTGACTAGGCCACTCCAAAGTCTTCATTTTGTTTTTCTTCAGCCATTCAGAGGTGGACTTGCTGGTGTGTTTTGGATCATTGTCCTGCTGCAGAACCCAAGTTCGCTTCAGCTTGAGGTCACGAACAGATGGCCGGACATTCTCCTTCAGGATTTTTTGGTAAACAGCAGAATTCATGGTTCCATTTATCACAGCAAGTCTTCCAGGTCCTGAAGCAGCAAAACAGCCCCAGACCATCACACTACCACCACCATATTTTACTGTTGGTATGATGTTCTTTTTCTGAAATGCAGTGTTACTTTTACGCCAGACGTAATGGGACACACACCTTCCAAAAAGTTCAACTTTTGTCTCGTCAGTCCACAGAGTATTTTCCCAAAAGTCTTGGGGATCATCAAGATGTTTTCTGGCAAAACTGAGACGAGCCTTTATGTTCTTTTTGCTCAGCAGCGGTTTTCGTCTTGGAACTCTGCCATGCAGACCATTTGCAAAAAAAAAAAAAAAAACATTTACCAAGGGGTTGTGGCCGAAACTGTCTTGGACTTCTTTGGTTGAGCTAGAAACTAAATCCTACAAGCAAACATGTTATTAGTTTCTTAAAAATACAAATTATAAAGTAATGAAAGAAAAACTAAAAAAATTTTTTTTCTGCTATGCATATACCTATCCAAATGGGATGACTTTAATTCAGGCTCTTTCAGAAATAGAAAACAAACAGAAAATTCATATTAACCTATTTTTCAATAAAAATAACATGAGACCATATTTAGGCTTTGTTTTAAATGCAGACTTTACCCGAGTCCATTCTGTCCAGGTACAAACCCAAAGGAATCCTGGGAAACTAATGTCACAATAGAGACCGCCTGTTGCTAAGGAAGCTGGTACTGTGACAACCAAAGTCACATGGTCCTGCTCTGTCATCAGAGGTGAAATCAGCCTGAACTAACAGACCATGACATCATAAACAAAACAGGAAATATGATTCCAGGAATTCTAAAGATTCTAAAAATGATGTCATTGATGCTAAAAAGTAACATTACAGGATTTTTGTTACAAAAATGACAAACACATTCAGTCATTTAAATTAATATTTAATGGTTATCAAAAGTCCCTCACCAATTTGATCAAATCTTCACTTGATTTCTGGCATTAAAAAGACATTTAAAGACAGAAACGTCAAGTTACAAAATTAATACACAGACATTTTGATTATAGACTCTTCTTACTGACAAGTCAGCAAGTTACAGTATAAACCAATTAAAGCATCTCATCATCTAGCAAAAACAGCACAAACACACATTTCCATATCAGTTTACTGATATTCAAACATCCCATAATCCACAACTACAACAGCAGCAGCGATACACTGAAAAACATGATTATCTTTGGCATCTTTTTCAAAATGCTCCATTTTCATTCTCAGTTTAAGCAATCATGACGTTTTTAGTGTCACTAGTCTCTCTTCTACTACAAAAACAGGCTGTTTTGTTGTCATTTGGTTTGAAGACTCTTTGGTGACCGTAAAGCCCTAAATAATTCTGACCAAAGGAAACAATTTTAAGACACACAGTTGGTGGTCAATCATCTGACATCATCTCTATGATGAGGTCACGAGCGTCTTGCACACCGGCGTTGGCCTCAGACTTTCTCTTCTTCACCTGAGTACCAATCACACTGAGCCGGTGCCCGTCGCCAACATCGCCCAAATCCAGCGCCTCGTAAAGATCCGTGATCCCACGGGCCCCGGGGACGTCCTGCGTAAAAGAGAGAGAGAGAGGACCATGTTTCCAATAACAGAAAAACATGCACTAATTAATTAGTCCAAAAAGACCAGGGGCCTGTACCATGATGGTAGTTGAACAAATTCAGAGTTACAGGATTCGTTTCGAGTTGACAAAACCAAACCACTTCAATCCGGTTTTGTTGGTACCATGATGCTGATCATCAACTTTCTTTGTCAACTCAGGCTTTGATCCTGTTTGTGGAGCGCATGCACATGAATGTGTGACATCAGTGGCGAACAGCCAATCACACGCCTTGCAACACAAAGCAAGTTTGATTAACTTCTCGCGAGAGACCCAGCAAGATTCAAAACTAAAGGTTAAGGTTTTGCTAAAGGTTAAGAAATCGAAGAACATGACAAATTTAAACGTCATATGAAACATGATAAGGGGACAAATAAAAGAAATTATCTTGCTCTATCAGTGCAGTCACAAGCGAAACTTACTAAGTTAATTTATACAGTTGAAAATATATAGCCATAGAGACTTGAACATATAAGGTCACATGTAGTCATTTTTAAAATAGTGTTATCTATTTATTCTACCGCTTATTTATATTACATAAGATCAGTATATATTAATATTCATTTAAAATAAATGATTTATAATAATATTGCTTGTGTGTAATGGATTAATAATAATATAAATCATATAATAATTATATAAATCATATAAAATAACTAAGTAATTATCATTAAAGCCAGACAAATTTTTTTTCCAGTACTAGTGACCTTTAATTGGGAGCAAGAGAAACTTGGGGAGTGACTTTTTGTGTCAGACACTTTGCTCACATCTGATTGGTCCAATTTCAGTTTGAGATCTCTAACTCAGAACATAACCTGCCCTGGAGCAGGTTAGCCATGCAGTGTAAGTTACTATGGCTATAAACACCGCTAAAAGCCAAGCCACTTTCATGGTACCTAAAACCCAGGATTGGTGCAAACTAAAGTGAAACTTACCTGGCTAGCCAGCTTCATGGTACAGGCCCCAGGAACAGGGGTGTGCGATATGTATTGTCTACGATAATATTGTAATTATTGTTTTAACAATGTAGAAGCCGAGTATGTCATTCACTTTTGCATTATGTAACCTATTAGAATGACTCTAAAATTCAATATATTGTGGCAAAAATTTCTTATTCCACTGCAGGATCCCAGCTAATATAACCAGGAACTATTCCTGGGCCAATTTGATTTCATGTTGACTTTAAGGCCCGTCTGCCACACCAGATGTGTTTGCAAGAACAGGAAAAGCCGCACTGCCTCAGCACCTTACCCTTACGTCTGAGCGTCCAGATGGTCCTGACACGCACTCTATCAGACGGATCGTGCTGAGAGAGGATTACCGAGCGAGCGCTCTCACCTGCTTGTTGGCGAGCAGCACTAGAGGCAGGCAGGGGTCGGCCGACAGGAGCTGGTGCAGGAGACGTTTAGCTAGAGGGAATCGCTCGGGGTCAGACGAGTCCACCACGAACACCAGCACACGCGCTTTACACAGATACATTCGCCAGTAATCGCGCAGCTTCTCCGTACCTCCAACTGCACGACAGAGGAAGCACGAAAGACACGATTACACTGTTATACTATTCACTTCAAACCAGGGTTGTTTTTGTTAACGAAAATCCTTCAATTTAATTACTTCAAACAAAATAAACTTTTAACTGAAATAGGGCTGGACAATAATTCAATATCAATATGTATCGCGATATAATTTTTTTCCAATAACGGTGATATGATTTTTAAACACATTTCCGATATTTCGATATACATTACCAGTGTTTCCCATACATTGATTTATTTGTGCCGTTTGACTTCGTTGAATAAACATGAGCACTGCACGTTTCAAAATCAAAACGCGGCGTGGGTGTTTTATATGAATGTACCCTAATCCTACCCAATACCTAAATTTAACAACTACCTAAATACTAATAATAAGCAGCAAATTAGGAGTTTATTGTGGCAAAAGTCATAGTTAATGGTTTGTTAATGGTGAGATTTGGACCTTAAAATAGTGATACATTTTTTTTTTTTTATTTCAACTAGTTTTTCAACATTTCTCATTTAAGTTGAAGTACCATGGAAGCCCGTTTCCTTTTTTTCTCAGAATTGTGAAATATAAACTGACGCAATTTTAATCTTATATCTCGCAATAGACTTTTGTCTCAGAATTCTGAGTTTACATCGCACAATCGTGGCAATGTGGTAATTGTGGCTTTTTACCTCACAACTCAAGACTTTTTTCTCGCAGTTTCGAAGTTCTTACAATATCTTACAATTTGGACTCTTCTGATCAGCATTGCACATTTATATTTTGCAATTCTACTTTTATTCAGAATTCTGACTTTCCTGCAACTCAGAGTTTACATCTCACAATTCTGACTTTTTTCTCACAAAATCACAATCCTGTTTTTTGTTTTGTTTTTCTGCCACAGAATAAAACATTCCGACTTTTGTCTAATTGAATTGTGAGATAATATTTTGTAATTACCATTTTTTTTTTTTTTTTTTTCCTGTGATGAAAACAAGCTTCCATTAAGTACTAATATAAGTAAATCTAAATTAAACTAAAATCTAAACCTTAATAAAGACTACACAGACATTTTTTTGAATAACACAAATAAAAATGACAAATACAGCAAAATTACAAAAACTTTGAGATTAAAAACAAGATATAAAAATAAAATCTCTTTTTAAATGTTTACAAAAACTATAATAGTATATCAATGATACTAAAACAACGACAATTTTTTTTTGGTGGTACTAACACTTTTTCCAAATCGACTTGCATGATTTATTTGATCAGTGCATGTATTCCCTTTGGATTCAAACCTACTGTATGACTTTGGTGTTGCAAGCAACATGCTGCCGTTTGATCTACAGTAATCACAATATGTGTGTGTAAATGAGCTGTATTTACTCTCTAAGAACTCGATCTGAAGCTCTTCCTTGTTGATGGAGATTGCGTTGAAGCCCTGAGTGGGGGACACGTCTTGTTCTAGGCTGCCCGTGGCAAAACAGTGCAGTAAGCTAGTCTTTCCTGCCCCGTCCAGCCCCAAAACCAGCACCTGAGTACCTGCTGTCCTGGGCTGCACAACACAGAGAACAAACATGGCATTACTTTACTGAAATCACAGCTTGATGGGAGAGTAAAGCTGCTTCACATGTCACACTGACACAGAGAATGAGACGGATTAAACTACAGGAGGTCCTCACAATAAACCAAAAGCAGTTCATTTGATCAATGCACCATGCTCGAAAATGCAAACACTGCATGCTAATTTATTTTGAGTTAATTTGGAAAATAAACTCCCAGGTGACACTAAAATTATTTGAAAACAAAACCAAACAAAAGCATAATCATTTTGTAATATTAACTTTCACTTAACATTATTTATAGCTTGAAAGATATATAGCTTATTTTTATATATTCATATTAGAATATTATTGCACATTTATTAAAACATGAATCAGTGTTGCATATTTCTATTATTTTGCATTTATTTAAGCATTATAAATTATGTTAATACATTTAAAAATAAATAAATTATCATAATATTAAGTGTGGCTATTTCCATGTATACTATTCAAGCATTGTTTATTATTGGTTTTATTTATTTATTAATTAAAGTTAAATTAAATTAAAGTATATATATATATTTTTTTTTTTTTTTTTTTTCCTTCTTTTTTTTGCACCCAGCATTAAAAATTATATTAAAAAACATTAACCTTTCTAAAAACTTGAATCAAAGTTGCATAATATTATTTGGGACTATTTGCATGTACTTAAAGCATCTTTTTAAGCATTTCATATTATGATAATGTTTAATAATGAATATCAAAATTTTGAATTGCTGAATATTACTATTTAAGAGGATATAGATATGCATGATCTATTAAGCACCTGTTCAGCATTAAATATTATAATAATATTTATTAAAGACATTTTAAACCACATGTCACTGTAAACTGAAATTATTTTAATTTCGGCAGAATTTATTGCTTTGAGGCCTGGAGTGCCACCAAAACACTGGGATAAAAGAACGTCCAAGAGGATAAAACTGGATCAAAACCCACAAACCTCTGATATTATGGGCGTTTTTAGTGCAGTTTCGGTCTTGGTCGCTTTATGCACGTGCTCTTTCCTGCTCCCGTCCTCACTCAGCTCCTCTTCGACTGTTTGTGTTTTCTTGGGTTTTTGTGTTTCACTCATCAGATAGCACAAAGCGCACGCGACTCCTCCCGTGAGCGCGAGCGCGGCGCCCACCAACCCGATCTCGCGCGCACCGGGCATGTTCACGCTCAATTCGTGCCTCCAAATCAAAGCAAGCTAAAATATAAACAAATGCGATAATTTTTTTTTACATGCCCTCGGACGTGATGCGCCACACACGGGCCTCGGTGCGGAGCCACAAGTGGATTAGAAACTCTAGAGGTCGATATTTCCGGTGAGTAGAAATAACGCGAGCGAAAAACAGAATTACTCCTGCAGATTTATTAAAGCGCTAAATGTATTTTCTCGTCTTTCCACCAAAACGGAAAAGGTGTCACCCGAGCTTTTGCGTTTCCTGGAGATCAACAACAAAAGCGGCGGTCTCGTGAGATGTGAGGTAATCACAAAAGATCGCGAGAGATTTTGATCTTCATTTAAACCATAAACCAGCGGGAGTCGAAGCTCAAGTAATCTCCTGAGATAAACTAACCTGCCGCCGAGAGCCAGTCTTTAAAGGCACACACTCGTCGGTGACATGTTTGATTCAAGTAACTCAGTCACGACAGTTCCAGGGCGCTCGAACACACACAGCGCCACCTGCTGGAGAAACATATCATCTACAAATAAAAGCACCTGTTCGAGACAGATCACACTGTGCAAAATGTTATCTAAACATTGATATAATGTCAACCTACTAAAAGAATACCTAACTTTGAAGTATTTCTGTATGAAAAAAGACTACAATGACGGTAAAACTGACTAAAGTTTTTCAGTTTTTTTCCCGCAGGCTATCGTCAGCCTGAACAATTAAAACTTCCATAGCTATACATTGTCCATCATAACTGACATATTTATACATGGAATTTGTACATTTGTAAATCAGTATATGTGACCCTGGACCACAAAACCAGTCATAAGGGTCAATTTTTTTAAATTGAGATTTATACATCACTGTACATTAATTTAAACAATAAATTTTTTTTCACTCTTCTACATCTGTATATAATGCATTATTATTTGATTTTCTGTTTTTCTTATATTAGTGTTATATTCCATTGCTACTGTATTATTATGCATGTTGCACTATGTCCGTACTTTCTTCTGCACTGGAAGCTCCTGTCATCAAGTCAGATTACTTGTGTGTGTGTAAACATACTTGGTAATAAATCTCTTTCTGACTTTTCTGACTTCTAAAATAAAAAATCCCATCAAGATTTGAGCTGTACAATGCATTTTTTTTTTTTACTAAAATGTTCAAGGCTTTTTTTTTTGAATCCACCAGAATTACTGAAATATTGTTTAAAAACGCGAATGAGGCTTTATCTAATTAAATATGCACACATTTCCATAAATCAGAACAGACATCTGAACATTGGATAATGGTTCAAAATTCTTTTGTTGACACTGAAGAGTTTTATAGAGGGAATTTTGGATTGCTCTTTTTATCACTTCAAATCTGTCAACAGCCAGAAGCAGAGGGAATACATTTTATACACATCCAGCAAATGATATACGAACAAACTCATCTGTAAAAACCTTCAGTATATAGATAAGAATAAAACTGTAAAGTTTGCTTTATGCAAAGTAAAGATTTTTGGCTCAGTGAATGAAAAAAAAACTCTTAAAGATTAACTGAAATTTACAGACACAAATAGATTAGAGTAATAAAATAAACATATAAATGTGTATTTTGGATGTTTTCTTTCCACTAGTCTGAAAGAGGACATGTTTTGGAAGCAAAATAGTTCAAAATCTCTAAATTGACCAGTGCATAAAAAGAACAATGGTTTTAATGGTTAAACAGTTATATTTACTGCACAATTATGGCAACAGATCTTTAGGAGTTTACATATGAAAGAGCAAGACACTCCGAGTTGATTGGTTTTTCCAGGAATCTCTTTATTAAGATTTAACACTGGAGATCTGTTTCTGAGGAGAGTTTGTTCAAAATTATAATCAGGGTTGAGCGCTGGATTTCAAAAATAAATATCTCAGCTTTGCATAAACAGCCTCTATTGTGGCACAAACTTGCTTTATTAAGCGTTCATGTACCAAGCAGGGACAAAAGATAAACAGAGAAATCATCCAGCTCCAGAACATATGAGGGGTGGGGGAGGGGCAAAAAAGCAAATATTTAAAAATAAAATTAAAAAAACAAAGGAGAAATGCCCCAGACTCTTTAACATAGATAGTAATGCATGTACACAGTGGATTGGATGGTTTAAAAAATGCATTGACACCAGATTCCCAATTTATCCATTCGACACTTTGACGTTCAAAAATCACATTCCTTTTCCTCATCCTTCAGAATCTAATGACTAAAACTTTTGCATGTCATCCTCCAGGCCACTGGAGCAGGTGGCGTCTTCATTAGTACAACTGTTTCTCAGAGTTTCAAAACCAAGCAAACCAAATGTTAGATGAAATCGTTTCGTTTCTCTCTCTTTATCTACCATCCTCCCTTCCCTCCTTTCTTCTTCTTCTGCGGAGCCTTCTTGCGAGTGGCTCCGGCTGCAGCAGGTTTCTGTTGTCGCGGGGGAACCACGTTGCTCACGGCGGTGGCGGTGCCTGTTCCTGAGCCGGGACGAGGGGAGGTGGGCGGACTGCTGGCGCTTTTACTGGCGTCACTGAAAAACACACACCAAAAGTATTTCTGATGTTGCTTCCGGTTCATTTGTTAAAAAAATCCTTTCTTAATTACAGGCCTAATAATAATTTCATTTTACACTGCAGGTTGAAATACTAATATTTCTGTCTTAAATTCTTCACTTTCAAATGTTCAAATCCTTTTTTGTGCAAAAATACTGGTGAAACGCTGTTAACTTCTATCCAGTCATGTTGGAAAGTGTGCAGATCTTTAAATAAAGTTAACCTAATGCACATTGTGCAGAATGCAACCCTTGTTTGGAAAACCCTGATTGTTATTTGTGATTATTATTGTCACAAACATCAAATTTACTGTACTGACGTGTTCAGATGGACTCATTAAAAATAACTAAATAATAAATAATAAAAATAAAAAATAAAGCAAGTGTATTGCATTGGTGCTGTATGCATTCAGCAGGGTTACAGTTCATCATTTTTGTTACTTGAAATAAACGTTACCTGAGATAAAGAATAACACTATTTTGCTATGTTCTTGTTACATGTGCTTTCTTTACTAATAACAGTAAATTATGCATAATTACACACAACTTGGTCTAAACCAAACCCAACAGTAAGTTATTAATGTTACTCGGTATTTAAATGTATAATTACAAAAAAATAACTCCTAAATATTATTATTGCCATGTTAACAAAAATAAAAAGAAACAAATATATTACTGTTGAGAATTACAATTTCTGTCAAATAAATTTGATTATTTTCGGTGCAAAGTATATTCAATTCTTACTGTACTAACAGTAAATTATGCATAATTACATGTAACCCTAAACCAAACCCTAGAGTAAGTACATTATAATTAATATTACTCAGTACTTAAATGTAAAATGACCCTTATTTTTACCTAGTGGCTTATTTTAATTTAGTTGATGTACTAATGTACTAAAATAAAACATAAAAATTGCTGATAACTTTACAGATGTCTAAAAAAAAAAAATTCCACTAAAAATGACAAAAACACAAATACTAAAACCACAATTTAAAGCAACAAAATGACTAAAACTTCAACTAAAATTGAAATAAAAATGGTTTTAAAATATTTTGATTTCAAATATTAATGATAAAACAACACTGGCATGCAGTAAGTAGTATATGCTGCAGAAAAAGCAGTATGCAAGCAGTATGGTACACTTACAGCTCGGGAGACGCTCCAGATGTTGCTCCCTGTGTGCCGCGGCCGACCTGCTCCTTCCTCTTGCCCTTCTTCTTGCCGCGGTAGTACGACCGCTCTCGCATCGGCAGCCAGCGCTCCGGGTCGGGGGTCGATTTGGGGTCGTAGTTCTTGGGCAGTTTACCTGAGCACAAAAATATTAACAACTTTGTATTCTTGCGAGTGCTAAGAAAATACTAGGAGATCAGCTGCAGACATACCTTTCTTCTTTTTCTTCTTCTTTTTAACATCCTCTGGACTGAAATAAAAAAGAACAATGTGTTAAATGAACAAGAGAGCAAAAGAACTGTAAATACAGGCTAGAAATGTCAAGTGTTTTCATGTAGACCAAACATTTTTGTCAGCCAAACCCCTTAGACATAAAATATTCACTTAAAGCCCCCTTGAGATTTTAATTTAATATTTTAATTAATTTAATATGTAACAACACATTAGGTTTTCTTGTGTTTGTTAATGATCAAGGTGTACAAACAAAACTCAGTGTTTTATTTTGATTTTATTAATTATAATTTGATATAATATATACATATATAAATGTTATATATATATATATATATATATATATATATATAATTGCCTTTAAAGCTTGGACTGAAATAAAAAAGAACAATGTGTTAAATGAACAAGAGAGCAAAAGAACTGTAAATACAGGCTAGAAATGTCAAGTGTTTTCATGTAGACCAAACATTTTTGTCAGCCAAACCCCTTAGACATAAAATATTCACTTAAAGCCCCCTTGAGATTTTAATTTAACATTTTAATAAATTAAATTAATTTAATATGTAACAACACATTAGGTTTTCTTGTGTTCGTTAATGATCAAGGTGTACAAACAAAACTCAGTGTTTTATTTTGATATATTTTAGTACATTTTATTTTGATAGTTTTTATTATTTTTTAAGTTTTATTTTCAGATTTTAACTGTAATTTTACAAATTAATATAGAAATGTACTAATTACAATTGTCCTGTAAAAATTATTTGATAATTATAGGCCTAATTATATATTTTTTTACACTGCAGGTTAAAATACTAATATTTATGTCTTAAATTCTTCACTTTCAAATGTTCAAATCCTTTCTTATTCAGAAATACTGGTTAAACGCTGTTAACTTCTCATGTTGGAAATTGTGTGAATCTTTAAATAAAGTTAATCTAACACACATTGTGTTCCCAAAATGATGTACTAATTACAATTGTCCTGTAAAAATAATTTGATAATTATAGGCCTAATGATATATTTTTTTTACACTGCCGGTTAAAATACTAATATTTATGTCTTAAATTCTTCACTTTCAAATGTTCAAATCCTTTCTTATTCAGAAATACTGGTTAAACGCTGTTAACTTCTCATGTTGGAAATTGTGTGAATCTTTAAATAAAGTTAATCTAACACACATTGTGTTCCCAAAATGCAACCCTTGTTTGAAAAACCCTGATTGTTATTTGTGATTATGATCACAAACATCACCAAATTGACTGCACTGATGTGTTCAGATGGACTGGATTCTGTCTGAAATGTAAATTAGTTTAAAAATCAAGGTGTGTGTTACCCCGGTTCTTTAGGCTGGCTTTCGCCCACGACTTTGGCAGCTTTCTTCCTGATATATGTGGCTCCATGCGAGTTCTCCAGCTCATCAACATCCACATTGAAGGACATGGTGTCCGGGGAAGGCAGATGCTTACTCAGACTGAATAAAACCAAGTGCTCAGGAAAACACAAGAATATAGTGCAAGAACATACAGCATTTGAGTCCTTTTCCAAAGCAAAGTACATTTACAGTCAGCAACATGGAGGCAAGTAAAATGAAACCTTCCTGCTGAGATTTGAGTGATATTACTGTACAAAACCGCCATGTTTGAGGATACGCTTTGGCCTTGTCTTGATCCACGAGTGAGTATGCAGAGATGAGCTGGGCCAGCGTGTGGACGTCATTCGTGTTTTGTTTCCACAGCTGCTCCAGATCACTGGTGGCCTCTTTCTTACGGCCGTATTTCAGCTTGTAGTTGGCAGCCTCCCGCACCAGAGAGAGGTGGATGGCAGACCCCGGCTGAGAGCAGGTAGAGTCAAAAATAATTATGCAGTTCTGAGCTAATAAAGTGTCGCTGAAGCTCCATCGCTCTCATTTACCTGCTCTGACTGATAGTACTGGATCGCCTGAGTGAAGACGTCAATCGCACTGTCAATGTCCTCTTCATGCGTGTACATCGTGACCAGAGCAGAAAGCTATTCAAAAACACATATCAGGAAAACAAACAGGATAACATTTAAAAACATATAGAGCCAAAGGACTGCTAAAACATCAATAACATTTTTAAATCTTAGTTTTTTTTAAACAAATAAATATAGTAAAGTATGTGTTAACATTTGGTTCCTCTTAAGAAACAAAGTTTTAATGATGTCCTTCCAACACTCAAGATGTTGACTTTACTAAATAGTTTATATTTACTAAAACTATAATTATTATAACTATATTTTTAAATAATTGTATTAATTATAACCATCTATCTATCTATCTATCCATCTATACTGAACAAAATTAAACGCAACACTTTTGTTTTTGCCCCCATTTGTCATGAGCTGAACTCAAAGATCTAAGACTTTTTCTATGTACACAAAAGGCCTATTTCTCTCAAATATTGTTCACAAATCTGTCTAAATCTGTGTTAGTGAGCACTGATGATAACATTTAGCTACTTGAATTAATTATTCGAACGAGAGAGAGGGAGAGAGAAGTGTGTGTGTGTGTGTGTGTGTGTGTGTGTGTGTGTGTGAACCTGCGTCAGTGCGTCTCTCTACAAACATGTGAGTTTAGTTACTTAAACAGTGATTTTACCCTCTCCTTGCTGATTAATATGTAGCAATTCAGTATCTAAGATATTTTATTAATAAAAGTCATGGGGCAGGGTTCACAAGTTTGTGTCCTCCTGAATGTTTGAATGTGCGCACAGCGCGATCTCCAATCTCACAAACCAAAATAATAGACATGATTTTCTCAGGCCACATGTAAAATCATAGGAATTATTATAAAAAATTATTAAAATTAATATGTATGGATGACAGTTACAACTATTACAATGATAGTTCAGTTTATTCCCCTCATTATTAATAGTTTCCACTGTGGGATAAATAAAGTCAATAGTCCTATATTAATAATACTTATTAACATTGTTATCTATATCCCTTTTATAGTATTATGCATAAGTCAAAAACCAACAAGATTTTTATTTTTTTTTCACCATGTTTCCAGTTTTCTGCCGCAGGCCCAAAAAAAATGTAAAGAATGTACAAACTGAAAACACTAAATAATTTTGTGATCTATTTTCATTAGTTATTTTCAAACGAGAAATACTGACATGGATGTTTACAGAGCAGAGGTCACCTTTTTAATTCCAATTGGAGAGATAGACATTTGTTTGTCTTTATTATTATTATTTTGTGCTGTATTATTGGTTACTGTGTTATTTCTGTTTCTAAATGCAGCAATAAGAGTGTCCATGTGATTTTATACATTAATAATGTTGTGAAATGACTAAATGCATAAAAATTGTCATAATCGTGAAACCGTGATTATTCCTCAGACAATAATCATACCAACAAAATCTATAATCGTTGCATCCCTATTCATCACATACCCTTCTATCAAAGTTATCTGACATAATCAAGATGAATTTGTTCTGACAGAGTTTAACTCTGAGTTCTTGTCATATTTTATTACCATTTTGTAAACTATAGAGAATAAACTGTGATAATGTGAGAAATATAATATATGTGTGTAAGACATATACACACACACACACAAAAAGAAAAACAAGTAGATAGAATATAGAAAAATAGAAAGCTAGTGTTAGTTTTTTTTTTTTTTAAATAAAAAAAGAAGACAAATATATAAAGTAGAATTAAAATAGAATAAAAAAAAGTGCTAGAGTTAGAGGGTCAAATAAAGATGGAACAAGAGTGTTTTTAGTCGTTTCTTGAAGATGGCTAAGGACTCAGCTGCTCGGAATATGATAATATGAATATATTGAATAATAATATAATAGAATAATAATAATAAAATAATATGAATGTTATTTTATTTATATGAATAAAAATATACAGTTTCAGCAAATATAATGCATCACCTTTAACAGATTCAACACTTGTGTAACTGTGTTAACTACAGATCTATTTAGATTCATCACAAATATCTTAACTCACTAACAGCCCTCGTAAGTCCCTTCAAACATAATCAAAAGCAAATGAAATCTCACCATTCCTGGTTTATACCTAATCTCCTCTATTGACTTCAGGATGTCACAAGCTTTGGTCACATGACCTGTTGGAGATGTACACATAAATTAGATTTCAAATATCCTTGTACATTCAGTCTGCTCTCTGTGTGTTGGGTTTGTATCCGTACCTTGCGTCAGGTAGAGCTGTGCCATGGTGAGTTTGATTCCAGAAGCGCTTTCGGGGTGCTGATCTGAAAACCGCTGCAGGAGAGACGGAAACGCCACATTACTAACACCACAGATAGCAGAAATGAAAGAGTCAGGAGGGCAAAGTACCTGTAAGAGTTCTATGGCTTTGTTGTGCTGTTTTTCTCGGCAGAGCTGGGCCACCTTGATCAGAACCGGTCTGGGGTGCCCTGGATTCTGGGTCTGCAGGCTTGCCAACATCTTATTGCACTGATCGGCCTAAGGGGCAACAATCGAGAAGTCAGAGGTCACATCCATCAGAAAAAATCATGGACAAAGCATATTGTACAAAACAAACTGGGTGATCACCTGGTTAGTGTACATAGCCAACAGGGCTTTGTTGATCTCAATGGCCTGCAGCTGTTTTTTGGCCAGTTTGTGCTCAACCCCTTCAGCACTGGTCAGTTTCACCTTCTTCTTGGAGTCAAACACGTTTTGGTCCTGGAAGAACACCGATAAAAACAGCGGTTACAAACAAGCTGAGGGTCTAATTTATCATTCAGCTGACATGATCTGCCCTTCAGGCATGTGGAAGAAGAATACGAGAGAACGTTTTTGTTTTATATTATTTACCTTGTTAATGGTGATGATATTATTGGCAGTCACAGCCAGCAGACCCACATCAGACGGCCTGGACGCAAAGACAAACACAAAAACTCACTGCGTGAGTCTAATGTGGTAACCTTAATATATCAATCAAAATGTTATTTCTAAAGAAATGTTATTAAATCCAATGCAATGCAAAGCAGCAGAAATAAATGAATGATTAGCATAAAATGATAGTGATATAAATAAAAACTAGAATTACAAGATACTACTTAAAACGCCAGACTAAATAAATTTTTAAAAAATATCAATATTTTCTGCACTTTTTAAGTCCTCTGAGATTTTTTCCCATCTTATCACCCAAGCATGCATTTATTTACTGTATTATTAAATAAATAGTTCACTCAAAAATGAAAATTTACTGAAAATGTACTCACCCTCAGGTCATTCAAGATGTAGATGAGTTTGTTTCTTCATAGTAACACATTTTGAGAAATTTCATCACTTGCTCACCAATGGATCCTCTGCAGTGAATGGGTGCCGTCAGAATGAGAGTCCAAACAGCTGATAAAAACATCACTCTAATCCACATCACTCCAGTCTATCAATTAATGTCTTGTGAAGGGAAAAGCTGCTTGTTTCTAAGAAACAAATCCATCATTAAGAAGCATTTAACTTCAAACTGTTATTTCCGGCTAAAAGTTCAAAGAATGGCAAAAAAAAAAAAGCTTACTCCAGTGGACAAAGTCCATCCCCCTGTTGTCCTCGCACATCAAAATCCACACACATAACTGTTTAGAACGGTTTTGGACTATTTTGGCTTGCAAACGTTGCTTGATCTGTACATATGCCACTCCTCACTTTTTCCCTGGAGAAAGTAATAATATGGATAGAAAACTCTTTTAGCTGGAGACAATGGTTAAAAGCAGGTTTAAAAGAAGTTAAAAACGTCTTAATGATGGATTTGTTTCTTACAAACATGCAGCTTTTCGCTTCACAAGATGTTAATTGATGGACTAGAGTCGTGTGAATTATCATGTTTTTATCAGCTGTTTGGACTCTCATTCCGACGGCACCCATTCACTGCAGACGATCCATTGCTGAGCAAGTGATGTAATGCTACATTTCTCCAAATCTGTTCTTCTGAAGAAACAAACTCATCTACATCTTGGTGAGTACATTTTCATTACGACACCTGTTGAGTATTTTTAATGTGCAGTCTGTAACACACACACACACTTGAGTTTAATGACTTGATTGTAGAGTTGAAGGGCGTCTTCGGTTCTGCCCTGTAGCTGCATCACATAAGCCATCTGAGAGTGAATGATGGCCAGTTCAGCGTCAACATCCTCCTCCGTCACATCCTAAATTATTCACAATGAATGGCAACAAATTAATCAAATAATAGCACACAATTTGAGGTCTTCGTTGAAATTCTTATTAAGGTGGTGCATGTAATGCTTACGTTAGCAAAACCCAATAATGAAAGCATGTAAGCGTTGCAAGCACATCAGATCACAAAAATAGATGAATTACTCACAGAATCCTCAGTCAAAGACTTCCTGCACAACTCTGGAAAAACAAATAGAACAAATAAATAAAACAAAAACTGATTGACTCATTCATGTTTTTCTCAGCCAACTCACGTTATTCTTAAGAGCTGCAGAGACTCAAAGTGAAACCGTGTAGGTGGCTCGCAGAGCTAATTTTATAAAAGCTGGCACAGCGTTAGTAACCTATGACTAGTGTGTGATAGAACCACAGTATTACATACACTTGCATGAGAGATTTAATGCCAACTATTTCATTCATTAACAGAAACAAAACAAGGAAGCACTTTACCACCTACAGATTTTATGAGCCAAACCAAAAGCTGTAATTCACTCTTTGCGGTTTTTCTGACAGTAAATAATCTGCCTGGTTTGGATTGCACAACATGATTTCCCAGCAGTTCAGCACACTCCCACAGGATGTGAGAAGCAGTTAATTAAAAACACACTTCATAAGAAGACCCCCCATGACCTCTGGATGTTGTAGAGAGATGGTCTTCATCAAGAAGGCATTTTGCCATTGCATATTTAAGCACGATTATTTTATAATATTGTGAAATATTATTACTATTTGAAATACCCGTTTTCTATTTGAATATATTTTAAAATATCATTTATTTCTGTGATGCAAAGCTGAATTTTCAGCATCATCATTACTCCAGTCTTCAGTGTCACATCACACTTCATATCATTCAAATATACTCATCTGGAGTCCTGCACATTTTCTTTCCAAAGAAAAAACCCAAACTTACACAAACACAGTTTGTACATCAAGTCTTTATATGACTACAGATGCACATGATCTGTGTTGACTATTAGCTTTCTCCAATCATACTAACCCATAGTTTGCAATCTCTGCTATAACTCTACAATAAAGGCATGACCTCTGACCTTCAGCCTTCTGCAGTTTCTGCATGCCCTGGCTGAGCTGCCCTTGACCAATCAGTAAGCAGGCAGCATTGTAGCACAGCTCATATGAGCTCTCCGGTAAACCCAGATCCTCCTGAATACAAACAAAACATGAAAGAAAGGTAAGATGTGACCACTTAAAGCAAATCAACACATTCCTGCAGATGAGCGTGTCTGTTTCTCACCGCCGACGTGCTCTCCCAGGTGCTCTGTGCCGCTAATACAGCCGACAGATTCGTCTTCCTCTCCTCTTCATAATCGTCGTGAGAGTTTCTGATCATTTCTTTATAAACGGCCAGACACTCGTCATACCGCTCCAGTCTGTACAACTACACACACAACTGCATCAACTCGTGCATTCGGACTTGAAAAGCAAACTGCTGAAATACTCATTAACCCAGAGTTGAAACTGACAGCAAACACTGACACAAACTACACGACTCTCACCACTTGGCCGTAGAGCTCCTTGAGTTTGTCTGTTTGCTCTGGGATTCCCTGGATAGTTTTCAAAGCGTGCTCCACCCTGTTCAGACGGTATTCGCAGTAGGCCTTCTCGAACCCGATCATGTCACTAGAGACACAAAATACAACGAACAAACTTTTATTACATTGAAAAGGGATGCAGAAAAGGACAGAAACCTCCACCAAATTCAGCACCTCTTAGAAGCATACAAATGTATATGGTATTGTATATACACTGTACTGTAAATTGAACAAATCCGATTTAAACACATATGAACCAGTCAAACATCTTTTGTGTTTATTAGAATATAGAATAAAATAATGTGGAATAATAAATTCGTTTTTGTTTTTAATGTAACATTTTATTTAACCTTTAGACAAAACATTAAACTAGGGCTGCCCTCGACTAAGGATTTTTCTGGTCGACTAGTAGTCGTTCATTTTAAGCACTAGTCAACTAATTGCACGTTTATTAATAAACCATTTAGATCATTATAATGAGCCTTTAATTGCCTACATTGCCTAATAAGCGCTCAAGCACACACATAAAGCTTGCCACAGCGCACCACTGAAGTAATGATTATGAATGTGTCAGTGAATAACAGAAAGGAGACTGCATTAACATTTTAATAATTTGATGAACTACTGCATTCTTTGTTTTCTGTTTAAGAGATGAACTCGGCGACACTGACTCGTCATCTCCGCCGTATGCACCTTGTTTCATACGGATTACAGAATCTGAGAATATTTGTTTTCCATTTGAATTGGTTAATTTGAAAGTAGACATTCACTCTCTATAGATATATTTTTAATGTCTGTAAGGCAAAGATATACACGGAGTTTCGTGCTCAAGTTCACAGAGACCGAGACGGCAGAAAGCGCTTCATTTTGTTTTTCATTATTTTACAAAAGTGCGTTTTGTTGTTATTGTGAGTGCACTCCTGTCTTTACAGATTTGAAAGATGTATTACTCTTATCTGTAGGACCAAAAATGAGGAGTATTTTAAGAGCAAGTGAGCGCACCGGCGCCTCCATCTGTCCTGCAGTGAACTCGCTTATTGTGTGTGGATATTTGTGGCGGTCAATGTAGATATTGTGGATGAGTTATTCTGTGTCATCACGTTCTATTAGTTCTACAGCTTCAGTTTCTGAACTTTCACGCTTAGTAACACATACAGCTGTTCCCTCAACACAGTGCAACAGTGAAAAGGGACCCCTTTCAAACAGTGTCGCGTTCCGAACGTTGTTTAAGCGACATACACCGGTATTGCGGTATTTTAAAAATTCATATCATAACAAAAAAAAACACCGGTATTCGGTATGAACCGGTATACCGCCCAGCACTACTGTTCAGCTTCCACACTCCACACAGACAACAGCGCGCATTTTTCTAGGTTAACATTAGATTGAGCGGCCATGTAAAGTTGCTAATACTTACATATTTAAGATGATAAGCCATATTTGAGGTCAATGAATGATAGGCGAGCATTTGATTTGAGGTCAATGAATGATAGGCGAGCATTTGGATGTCCTGCCCGATGAACTGTATTACCATAGACCAGCCGTTAATGATCTGACCATCACGGACTGCGTGATTTCGCCTGTGGATGTTTGTTTTTTTTATGCGACAAAGCAACTAATAAAATTTTGGTCAACCAAGCCTCTTCTGGTCGACTAACGATTAGTCCACTCCAAACGACTATCTAACGACTATCTTTGTCCAAAAAAAGTGTTTTTGTTGAGTATCATATGATACATCAGACTTTTAATGCTCATACAGCATATGGTGAGATTATGTAGGCTAGTTCATACTCAAGGATTTTATTCAGAGGCCCAATCTGAGCCAAAATATGCAATTTGGTACAGATTGATTCTGATATTTATATGGGCAAAACATAAGATGAAATTCTGATTGTAATGCAAATAAATGAGATCCTTACAACAGTATACCAGATACTTACATAAAACTATATAAATATCAGTCATCACTCTATATCTCCAATAATATGTAAGATTATATTTAATAGCTTAGATTGATGATCAAAACATACAGTGCAATGCAATAAAATGATGATTCAGAGATGAACAAATAAACGTTCCTCAAAAGCCTGATGATCATATGTGAGACTCACTGATTTTTCTAAAAAATTATTTACGGACAATCAAGTAAACCCAAGTTGCTTCCAGTAAGTGTCCATCTTGAAATATTACTAACAATATAAAAGTTATTCTTACATTTACTTTATGAAAATCAGTAAATATTTCACAGCAAAAAGACACGAAGCACAAGCTTAAGGTGGATGGTTGTGCAATTATACTAAAAGGCCTTTTACTTGCTAAAAAAATATAAACTTTCTATTTGATAACAGAAGGCAGCTTAACTGGCTTAATTTTTCAGCAAAGATCATGTCGATCATTTAGGGGCCTTAGAAATGTATACAACCAGCCCTGATTAGTATGTGATGTGTTTAAGATTATTGCACACAAAACTGAAGAATAAAGAAATAACAGTATGTTAAAAGGTGCCTGGATAGAACGCTATTTCTAGTGACTTGTTTTTCAAAAGGGTCCCTCTCTACATGTTTTAGAGCTGCAGTCTGGGTGACCATCTCACCTGGTCAGTGATTTAGTGTGAGTGTTCATGACATTCAGGGCCTCTTTAAAACCTCCATTCTGGATCAGACAGACGATTTTACAACGCAGGGCTATCACATCGTCCTTATTTTCATGAAGAACTGCAAACAGTAAGAAAGAAAAAGAAATAGTAAATATAAGATCAACAAGATATATCATTGTGAAACCTCAAAAATTGATTTTTACATTGATATCATACAATTCTCATTGCAAAAAAAAAAAACTGCACAGAATAAAATAATATTATAGAATAAACTAAACATTTAAAAAACTAGTACTTGTATATCTTTAAAGTTAAATATAAAATTAAGTCATTTGAAAGCACGTTTACATTTATTCCAACCCCTTAGGACACGTAATCACTAAGCACAGACCCCTCAAACCTCCAGAAAGTCTTGAAGACTGCCAACACACTCTTTAAGAGCTTCTCAAGAGTTGTATTATTAAAGTAAACATCCCATTTGTCTTAATAAAATATGAAATTTGTGTACAACACTGACATTAGCGAATCTACTGCACTGCAGGTTAGATACATGCTACGAGAGACATGGAGCTAAACAGTGTTTTTATCCACAGTGAGAGAAATCTGGACAAAGATATGATTGATATGTTTTTATTTTACTTTTGTTGACAGCTTTCAGGGCTCTAGTAAAGTCGCCGTTCTGTCCGCAGCGGTTGATTTCGGTCCAGAGAGCAGAAACTGGCCCCGATCCGCTCGCCATCTTCAGCCATATGAGCGGAACCAGCGACCGGGGCAGAATAAAAGTCCCACAGTAACCCAAAGACACAATAAAAGTCCGCGATTTAAAGCGTAAACACAAGGACAGAATAAAAGCTAAATTTGAAAGAAATGTCCCATAAAACATGAAACTTTAACAGTATTTTTTGAAATCAACTGACTTTTTTCTTTTTGTTTTAGATTTTTATATAAAAAAAATTCACATCATTATCCTTGCATATGTTTAATTACCAAAAGTGATTTAAAAGGATGTGAACATACGAGAGAAATTTCTGAGGATATTTTAGGGAAGATTTCAGTAAAGTGAAATGGTAATAATTAGTATTTTATTACTATTACAAAAGTTTAAAATAATGGAATTGATCAATTTAACAGTACTAAATTATTAAGCACCCTAATAAATCTTTGAGGACTACACTACCTGGTACTTAGCAAACATATTGCTTAAATTAAAAACACATTTAAAAAAAACTTAGAGGTAGTATTTTTTTTTCAATGCTTCAAAACATCTTATTGTCCCTTTTTCAGCCTGGAGAGTGTTACTTTTTTACACACATCCTGATAAACACAGAAAAATATATTATTGAAAACAACTTCTATTCTTGTCTCTGTGAACGGAACCCTATCTGAGGTTTTAAAAAATAACGCCATAAATAAAGCCTTAAAGGATACAGTATAAATTGACCACAGTGGAGGCGCATTTAAGTTTCATCATGGGATGTGAATCATAGCATCCTCATATTGTTTGGACACTAGGAACTAATGCTGGTCCAGTTAGAAAGAAAGACTTCCATATTTTTACTAAAGCAGAGGCGTATGACGAGTCAATTTGGGACCCAGGCCTATATTACAGGTCAAAGGCATGTCACTGAGAGGATGCTAAAATGAAACCAAAACCATAAGAAGAAAAACATAAAACTGATGAAATATAATAGAAACAACTGATAAATCCAATAAATGTATTAAACTGCACTTTAATTTTTTCACTTCAACCTATTAAAAAGCATACTTAATGCATGTAAATTCCACTTGCAGTCTATAGATTCCCCCACTGAATGTGACTAGAATTACTTAGCCTATCTTTCTCTATGAATAAACCATAAGATTATGGTTAAAACACAGATAAATATTTCTAGTGCTCTTTCATCATATCTGCAAAAGATCAGCGACCTGAAATGAGAAACTGACTTGTCAGATTCTAACGCGGTATTTTTGTGGTCAGGTTATGTAGGTCATCAACTGATGATCACCAAATATTTCAGACCACTTTGCTTACAGATATCAGTTCATTCTACATTCCTGCAGCTCTACATTGGTTTTCCATTGTGCCTTTTCTAGAAAGCCATCACTTGGCACCAGTTCTTGATATATTGACAATTGATTTATTGACGATAATTGACTGATTTCTTTTGGTGCTCCATGAACTAAATTATTTATTGCGTTAATTGTATAAAATCCATTATATTCTCTGTTATATCATTTAAAACAGTTCTCCCTAAAATGCTCATATATAGGAATTGTTGGCTTACCTCCTGTTTTAACAATTTGCACCACAAGAGGGCAATAAAAAGCAGTTCGCATTTTGACTTAGATGTTTGTCATAAGAGCACAACTGTCACTTTAGCTAGACTTAATCAAAGACTTCAGATAAAGCAAGACGAGGCATTCATGTTACTAAAATGTCAGAAAGTAATACATGCAATATGGAGGGATAAGTCCCACCTTCTAAATTAAAGAGCCAATCGCCAATTGGTAAAGTCACGGCGTCACTGCAGCAGCTGTTAGAAGCTCTGGTTGCCATGAAAATATAAGCCTGAAATATAGCCTAAGCTTTTTAAGGCTATTTGAGAAAAAGGAACAATATGGGGCAGTTGATGTCAGATGATGTTGCTGATTTGAAATATGATACTTAAACATGAATATGGCAAGCAGTTTTTAAGATTTCCCTATTAAAATAGTCGAAGGCATTTTAAATATGGCAGCCAACTAAACAGACTTTTCTTTAAATGGACCTTTGACTTCATTCATTACAACTAGAGTCTGAAATGAGCTGTTTTACTGAGGGACAATATTTGCTCTACTGGAAGTGATTTGGATAATGAGGGTACATTTGAACCATATACCAGTAAAACACACAGTGTGCCATATATGTCAAATACTTAGGGTTATTAATTGAAATAAATTCTTAATTGTATTAATACTGTGCTTGTATGCATTTTAAATAAATGTCCAGTACCTTATATTATACAGCTCTCTAGTGTATAATCTACACTCAACCCACATTAAATCCATAAATCTAAGTCTAGAACAGATCATCATGAAATATATCAAAGGTTAGCTTTCAGTATGTCATTGGTAGTTCTGCTTATTACGCAGATGTTCAGATGTTTCAGTCAAAGCAGTTAGTAATCAGTCTGGGCCCTTTTCCAATATCTTGACTATGACATGTTTTTGACACATCTTCCGGCGTTAGTGCACATGTCGACATGTTAAAAAAGAAAATGCCAAGGAACTGTTTCAACTTCAAAGCGTAACGTTGTTTATAATAACTGGCTTGGATTTCAAGAAAACGTCTTGTTGGTTTGACTTCCACTGGTTGTGCTGTTGGCCATTAAAGCCAAAAAACATCTTGTCTTATAGCTCGACAATGACTGCTGACTAAGTGGAATAAGTACTCCTACATAATGTATATAAATTTAGATTAAAGATAATATCTGCAACCCATCCAACAGAGTTGCTTGTCTGTATTGTACCACTGAGTAAGCTATGAACCACAGTGTGTCAAACCAACACCTACACTGCACTTTGCATGTATGCCATTACACACCAATCCCTGAGCATCTAGACTCGGCGTGGTCTTGCAAAACATCCGTTGGCCATTATTGCATGTGCAAATTAGCTACATTATTAAGGATAAAAAAAAACCTGAGAACAGATTCAGGATTCTGTCTGCATGGAAACAGAGGTTAGGGGAATGATATCGGTAACGTCATGTTCTGATAGAGGTATTTCCAGGCATCAATATTAGTGTGTGGGCTTTGAGGTAGGATGTCTTGCTCTTTTGCTCACCAAAGGACTCCACCGTCAAAAACACCACAGATGTTTCCACTGAGCTGATAAAAATTAAATAATACAGGGATCCACTGCTCATTTATGCATTAAAATAAACACTGAAAATTAACTCTCCAATGGGCCAAAGTGACAGTAATGTATTTTTGAAAAAACAAAACAAAACATAATTTCATAAATTGAAGCATTGTGCATAAATTAAATAATTAATATCCGAATATCCGAATAAATACGACAGATATGGCCTAAAAAAAAAATGTGGGTTTGTTTTGGCAACCAATTACACTGTAGTCCCCTCTGAAGTAGTTCAAAATCTAAGTATGTGACTCATGCAAAGTTTGTCTCCTCTTCGTTTGATGTCAACATTGCATTTTTTTTGTGGTTAATAAAGGTCTTCTATTTTTAGAGCATGAAAAACAGGCCTATAGCTTTCCTGTTGCACACACACACAGACACACACACACACACACACACACAGAGTGTTGAGTCATACATATCTCTGGAAAACTCTGTTTTCAGAGTAACTGTTTAAAAACCGCTTTGTTGTCCCTAAACGCTCAACCCGTTTAATGCTACTTCCTGGAGACCTTCAAGGTCCATCACTTTCACTTTTAGTCACAGGTTGTTGTACTGGGGTGCCACTAATGGAAAAAAAGAATTTTGTGGTTGAGCTTTTACAAGAAAATTATTGTGTATAAGAAACTTCTTCCAGCAGTTTCCAGTAGTATCTAACATGTGAAAAAGATAGATCTATTTTTCGAACTGATATGACTTCTAAAATGAGTTTTTATTTCATTTTCATCTGAGGCCACCAGTTCCTCTAACCTTTCACTTACTGCGTAACATTGTGCAAGTAAAATAGGATGCAAATTAAATTTAATCTTAACTTTAAAACACATTCCCGCGGTTTCACTGACAAGGCTTAAGCCTAGTCCCAGACTAAAATGTTAGCATGAGCTGTTGTAACTGAAACAAACTTGCACTGACTGATCTTAAAATATATCAGTGCCTTTGTTTTGTCTCGAGACACACACCAGTAATTATATTTTGTAAGGCACGTTTATAAAAATTACTATTTTTTTCTTTCTTTCTATCTATCTATCTATCTATCAATCATACTGTCAAGTGTGTGTGATTGTGCGTCAGAGTCAGTTGTGTTGTGAATAGGTCAGGGGTAAGTGCCCCGGCGTGTGTGCATATGAATTAGCATGTGTTTGTGTTTGTTTGAAGATAAAATGTTAAAATTTAGCGTTTTAGTGCCCAGTTATGAAAAATGAGCATCAATACAAGTTTGTTTTCATTGTATAGTTCAGCTAGATTAGGCGTGCTAGCAGCGTGACTAACGTTAGCGTCTTAATCGGCGCTATTTTACTTATATTCCTTTTTATTTCTCACTAACCTGTCACATGCTATTACTGTGTTTAACGTTATATGACTCCAGTTTAAATGAGTTTGATGGAATTTAAACGTCGTAGAACTGGAGAGTCACGCGCTCTTCTTTTATGTTTAACGTTAATTATCAGCGTTCTAAAAAACAGCAGCGTCATTCTTAAAACCATCAGGAATTATACAGACCTGCTTGATATTACATCATTTACATGATTTGTGATGAGAATTTTCCAGTAAACACTGCCTGTACATGTTTATTTTTCTTTCTAATAATTGCTATCTAACTTTATTGTGTTGTATTTCTGTCTCTAAAGCTGTTAGATGAAGATGATGATGAGGGGTTCATCCTGGAGAGGGTCCAGCATGGCCCACAACCACTGGACAAGCATCTCATCCCATCCACCTTTCTCAGACTTAAGTGACATCAACAACAACAAATGTCTTCCTGGACAATCATTGAGCTCCTCTAACAAAATCAGTTAAGTGTTATGGCTTTATGTTTTGTTTTAGTCTACCTTTTTTTTCTCTCGACAGACTGACAGTTGCTTTTTTAGGACTAAAATTCAGAAAAAAGGCCATTTAAGAGTGTTAAAAATGAATTTCCCTTGACAAATGACTTTTTGTCTTTTAAACTCAACATGAAATGACATTTGCATTTTACTTGCATAGTGTGTTGTATTTCTGTAAGAGTGAAGGGTTAGAGGAATTGGTGGCCTCAGACGAAAATGAAAGTAATTTAGGCCAAGACATGTTTTTATTTGGAAAACTGCACACCAATGAATCAAATACACCAGGAACATGCACTAAGATGCATTTGTTGCATTAACAGGCATTTGTTGTTTAGACTTAGTGATGTTGTTATCAGCTTCAGAATGTATTTACAGTCACTCATGGGTTAAATCATGTTATCTCAATAACGTTCACTGCCACTTTTGTCTCCTTTGCAGATTCCAAACCGAAAACCCTTCCCCGTGAACATATTGACAGATATAAGCGAGGAGATACGCACCCAGTGTCGGCGTTGTACCAGCTTTCTCAGGTTCTGCAGTTTCAACTGGATATGAAAGAGACTGTTACCACCGGTAAGTGATATCCCTCCTGATTTTATGTAATGCATTGTCCAGTTCATTCGTGCATTCAACATTTGTTTCCTTTGTGTCTGAGCAGCAGGAATAACGGGGTTTTACTTTGCGTTCTGTGCTGTGATTGATGGAGTTCAGTATAAGACGGGAATGGGCATCACAAAGAAAGAAGCCAGGGCCAAAGCAGCTGAACTGGCCCTTGAAGAGCTCATTGCAAGTCTAGAAAATGATGGGATTCCTTCAGATGTTTCTGGTAATGATCAAAAGATGATTTTAGACCTCTTACTACCAGCTAGAAAACAGAAATTCATATTATTCTGATTGAACTGATTAAATTTGAGCACGGTGCAAGTCAGATAAAAGCTTCTGCCAAATTCAGAAATGCATGGTATATTATTCATAAAGAATCATGATTGAATGAATGAATAAATAAATAAATATATATATATGTATATATACACACACACACACATTTATATTTAGTCACTCATATATATGCATACTACTTTGGGGTCGGTAAAAAAAAAAAAGAAACAAATTAATAATTTATTCAACAAGCCTATATTAAATTCAACAAAAGTAAAATAGTAAATACTTGTACATGGTTATCAGATTTACATTTAAAATAAAGATTCACTTTTCATTCATCATTTAATCCTGAACAAAAAAAGTGTCACTGTTTCCTCAAAAACATGAAGCAGTACAACTGTTTTCAACATTGATAATAAGAAATGTTTCTTATGCAGCAACTCAACATATTAGAATGATTTCTGAAGGATCATGTGACACTGAAAGTGGAGTAATGATGCTGAAAATTTGGCTTTGATTACAGCAACAAATGACATATTAAGATATATTGTAATAGAAAATATTAAAAGTCAATTTAAGTCAATCATCAATTTGAGTCAATCATCAATTTAAAGTTATTTTAAATTGTAATAATATTTCACAATATTACTGTTTTTACTGTATTTTTGATCAAATAAATGCAGACTTGAGCAGAAGACGCTTCTTTCAAAAACATTTTTAAAAAATCATATATATCTTATTTATATAAAAATCTATATTTTTTATATATATCAAATTTATTTTTAACGTAATTTTGGCCATTATCAATTGCCAATGATTAGATATTTATATTGTTTTTAATAAAACAAAAGGTGAAACACCTGGCTTCAGCTATGTGGTTTAACTCTAGATTGCTACTATATTGTTTATTCATCAATGGTTTTGTAAGCTTTCTTGCAAAAAAAATAGGAAGATATCGTGTGACCTTCTGGTTGACACTTTCCATAGAATCAATACAAGCAGTTAGTCAGCCGTTCCATTTTTAGTGTAACTATGCAAACTTCGAAATTCAATGTGAAAGTTTCCCCAGATGAAAGAGAACATCCTCGCTGTTCTCCCTCCCATCGAAACAGACCCACAGTCACTCACTGAAACCGTGGTGAAGCTTTTTCCTGTTTGAGGTGGGGGTGCAGCATTTGTTTTTAATGCAAAAAAACAACACCACCACATTCACACATTGGGGTGGTGCTGCAATCTTATTTATTGCATTGCATCTTTTTAGTCTTTTTCTATTGCAATTGCATAAAGCCAGCAAACATTTTATTACTTGTATTTTATATTTTACTTGTTGATTTGAACAAACCCTTAACCCTAATAGTTAAACCTTGAGTGCAAAACGCTTGAGTGCATAAGTCCTGCACCGTTTGATCTTGGTTGGACTTGTGCCAATGGAATCATCTACTGTATCAATACCATCCTGTAAACTGCAGATAATACAGTAAAACTGTTTAGAAGATCTTAGCAAATGCCCATGCATTGCTTTGGACCACAAAGCTGCAAGTCTTACTCACATTCACTTTACTTTTGTATGTGCTTTTGTTTTTTTCAGCGGGACCTCCTCCTCTGCCAGTAAGAGAGAAGGACTCAACAATCCCAGAAGTCCATTCTGGAAGAGCTGTAATTGGTAAATTAGTTTTTCAAGTCTGGATGTGTTTAATAGCCCAATTAAGAACAACTATATTCAAAGCGCAAATGTTTTAGCCATAATAAACTCTGACGTCAGAGCAACTAATAATGTCGGATTTGGAAATATCTGCGAATGTGAATAACAATTTCATTCTGGTTGGTTTAACGCAGAAAGAAAGAATCCCATTAAGGATCAGGTACCCAATGTGGTGATGGAGATGTTCACCAAGCTAATGGACAGTTACCCAGAATTCTCTGGCTGTGGCGGAACAGTGGCTGCATTTGTCATGCTGTCTCGTAAGTCAGACGTACAGGATGTCAGACCACAGTTTTTCACTGTGGTATTAGTATTCATAAGTCATGTGACATTTAAGGTGTTCTTTGTCACCTAATAATCTATCCTGCACAGAATCTGCATCGTCAGAGCTTTCGGGTGAACCTCAAAAAAATAGGTCAACAGCATATTTAAGCTCATATTTACTCCAGAATCAAAATAAATTTTTAAAGCCTAGCCTATTAAAGCCTATTAACCTATTATACTTGCATTTTTGCCGTTTTCACAACAACAAAGAAATTCTTATTGCTATAATGCAAAAAAGTACTTTTTAAAATTATTTATTCAACATGGTAGTATTATTTGTTGTTCTACCTTTAATTTATGCTGATTTATTATAGTGATTTTTTTTTTTTTAAATATTAGTACAGTGATAAGAATCACCTTTGAGAAGACTTTGAGAAATCTTAAGCAAAGCATACATTATTTTGTTTATGTAAATTTGAATACTTGTCTTAAAAAAACACGTTGCAACAAAAAAGTAATTGATTTCCTTTCATTGTTCCTTACTTATCCTTACTTTAAAGGAAAATGTGACACAGGCATGTTGTTATAACCTTTATTTTTCATGAGATTCCTCTCTACAACAATGGCAACATCAAACACTTAAGGTGCAAAACACCTTGTGCATACACCGCGTGCATAATTATTAGGCACATTGATATTCTGATATTTTTTTCCAAGCACATTTTACCAATTCCAATCCACATCAATCTTAATAACTACTATTCATTTTGTATTTAATCATTTATAAGTGATATATAATTGTCCATGAAGGCTGGAAGTGAAAAACTCCTTATATTCAGGTGTGCAGAATTATTATTAGGCATGTTTTGTTTTACAGATAAAATGAGCCAAAAAAGAGGTTTATCTCAGACTGAAAAGTCAAAAATTATTAAATCCCCATGAGAAATATTCAAAACTAATGCAATACAGAAATTACAAAGTTAAGACATGACCATTGGACAGCAAAATGCTCACTGGGTCAGCGGGGTCAGAAAAAAACAGGTGGAGAAGAAAAGACACATGTTAACTGCAAAAGATTAATGTGAAAATCAGGAAACATTTAGTCTCCAGCACCAGCATTTTCCAGAACTGCAACCTTCCTGGAGTCTCCAGAATTACAAGGTGTCAGGTTCTCAGAGACTTTGCTCAGGTAAAAAATCCTACAAAATTACACTCACTTAATAAGAATAACATGCTGAAGTATTGTGAAATACATTAAGACCTTTTTTTTATAGGCTTTATCGACCGATAAGTTGTGAGTGACTCTTGAAGGATCAGCACCACATCCTCTTGTGGCAGTAAGTTTAAGGAGCTCATTTATAGTCAATCTTGCAAGACAGACTTTTCAGGATAGGAGATGGAATAAAAAGGAGCTCCTAAAAATTCTGGAAGATAAATTCTTCAAACAGTGGTGCAAGAGGATGTGGTGCTGTTCCTTCAAGAGTCACTCACAACTTATCTGTCGATAAAGCCTATAAAAAATAGTCCCGATACGTCGCGAATATGGTGTTTATACTGTTTGTAAACATTTTGCTTTACCGGCATTTTAGCACATTATTTCTGAATGTAGCCTAATAATAAAATGCGACGTGACCCTACGCGACTTATGTTTTTTTTTTTTCTCTCAAAACGCAATTTTATACGAGTAGCATTTTTTTTAACAATGCAGCAAACATTTTTAAATATCTTAAAAAATGCTTTGTCTTTAAAGCGTTAACAGATTTTTTCTTTTGTTTAGTAGCCTATAATTTGGCCAAAATCTAGAAAAGATGCTGCTGTATTGGCTGTGACTAAGTGCAGCGGGTTAAGATACCAGATATCTTCCTTTATTTTTTTTTATTTTTTTGAGTAGGAAACGCTGTTCTTTATTATTATTATTATTATTATTATTATTATTATAGGCAAAGAAAAAGTTTTTAAAATAACATTATTAACCGGTATTTTTTCTAGGCAAACCTTTTTCGGAACGATAATAATACAGAGGAACGCAGGAACAGAAACGTTAAAATATCGATTCTGCTCGGAGTGAACTGATTGGAAGTTTTTTTTTTTTTCGTTTTCAAGCCCTGATTCCAACTGTTGCTTGTTTTGGGGAGTTTCTGCCTTTGGTCTCCTCTTCAGCTGGTGAAATTCATGTTCAATCGGATTTAAATCTGGAGATTGATTTGGGCAATCTAAGACTTTCCATTTCTTTGCCCTGATAAACTCCTTGACTGTAAACTGGCAGGGTGTTTTGGGTCATTGTCCTGATGCAACATGAAGCACTTTCTGATGAGTCTGGTGGCATTTTCTTGAACATTGGTAGCCAAGATGTTTCTGTACACTTCTGCATTCATTCTGCTGCTGCCATCATACATTAAGTCATCAATAAATTTGAGAGGGCCTTTTCCAGAGACAGCCATGCATGCCCATGCCATGACACCACCTCCACATTGCTTTACAGATGAGGCTGTATGCTTAAGATCATTTGAAGTTCCCTTTTTTCTCCACACTTTTGCTTTCACTTAGATAAAGGTTAATCTTTGTCTCATCTGTCCATAAAACTCTGTTCCAAAACTCTACTGGCTCAACTTTGTGCTTTTTTGCCAACTCTAATCTTACCTTTCTATTCTTGGTGCTGGTCAGAGGTTTGCATCTTGCTGTGTAGCCTCTGTAGTTCTGTGTCAAAGTCTCCTGCGGATAGTTAATTGTCAGAGCATCACCCCAGCTTTCTGGAGGTTGTTGGTGATTTTACAGACACATATTTTAGGGTTAATTTTCACCGCTTTTATGATTTGTCTGTCATCAACTACTGTTGTTTTTCTCAGCCGATCAGGTCATTGTTGGGTTCTGATGTCACCGGTGGTTTCCAAACTGTTGCTTTCTCCATGCCCCTTGTTTTTGCTATAGCTCTAATTGACTTCCTCTGTTCTTTTAGCATCCAAATTGCTTGCTTTTCTTTCAAAGTCAGCTCCCTCGTCTTCATCCTGGTTTCTGTGTGTCATCATTGAATGCAGAAGCAGTGGATATAACTGATGACACATTTCCTGCTTTTAATATCTGAACAATTAATGCAACACAGGACACAGCTGATCACTTAGAAAGACCTGTGAGGCAACTGTTCCAATACTTATGCTCCCATCAGATAGGGGGATGAAACTCTAAAAGTGCTGATCTACTTAGTTGGTAAAATATCTATGTGTTGAAACACCCAATAATAAAATTTGACAATTTGTAGTTTTGTCTCATATTCATCTTTTAAACATATTTACGAATTTCTTGACTAAACTGCAAATAGAGCAATTTTGTCTTTGCTGTCTCAATACTTATGGAGGGCACAGTGTATATACAGGTGCATCTCAATAAATTAGAATGTTGTGGAAAAGTTCATTTATTTCAGTAATTCAACTCAAATTGTGAAACTCGTGTATTAAATAAATTCAATGCACACAGACTGAAGTAGTTTAAGTCTTTGGTTCTTTTAATTGTGATGATTTTGGCTCACATTTAACAAAAACCCACCAATTCACAACAAATTAGAATACTTCATAAGAAAAATACCAATAAAAAAAACATTTTTAGTGAAATGTTGGCCTTCTGGAAAGTATGTTCATATACTGTACATGTACTCAATACTTGGTAGGGGCTCATTTTGCTTTAATTACTGCCTCAATTCAGCGTGGCATGGAGGTGATCAGTTTGTAGCACTGCTGAGGTGGTATGGAAGCCCAGGTTTCTTTGACAGTGGCCTTCAGCTCATCTGCATTTTTTGGTCTCTTGTTTATCATTTTCCTCTTGACAATACCCCATAGATTCTCTACGGGGTTCAGGTCTGGTGAGTTTGCTGGCCAGTCAAGCACACCAACACCATGGTCATTTAACCAACTTTTGGTGCTTTTGGCAGTGGGGCAAATTCCAAATGGAAGTGATCATCCCTATGCCTTTGAAAGGCAGAGCCCTTGGAGTGGGGACTTTGGAGTGAGCAGGGCACATGCGTGCCATTATGTAGTCGTTTGGAATGCACTTGGCAAAGGGAGCGACACAATTTCCTCATTATCTTTAGCTGGGATGTTCCCGTGACAACGCAGCACGGTGTCTGTCAGCTGATTCGCTGACGTATACCGGCATAAAAAAATACATTTTATATTTTTTAAAGTTTTATATATATTAGTTTTCATGTATTATATATCATATTTTAAAAACTTTTTAAAATATAAAATGTATGTTTATTTGCAACAGTTATGCTAACAACAATAAAAAGACATATAATGCAAAATATGCCATTAAAACAGTGACATCTGCTGACGGACACTGTGCTGCATTGTCACGGGAACATCCCAGCTGAAGATAATGGCTGTATCGGAAAGCTCTAAAATGCTGCCTTCGGAGGCAGCATTCCAAGGCAGGAAGGCATCAAGGCTCGTCCGAATCCAAATTCTGCTTTACTTCCCGTCTCCGGAGGTACCTTCTTCTGATCGAATTTTGAAGGCAGCATAGATGTATCCTTCGCTGCCTTTGATATCCCACAATCCTGTGGTGTAAATGTATATTTCTGACTAACTTTTTGCACTTTTGATGTTATTTCTAGCGAGAAATCAGTATTATAGTAATTAAATATTCGTATAGTTATCACCAAAACTCGTTCTATTTTGTTGTAGATCATTAAACCGTTACGCTGCCTCGGAAGCCTGTCTGAAATCAGTTTCATGAGGTGCCTTCATGCAAAAATGCTGCCTGCAAAAGTCATTTTCTCATACGGCAGGGAGGCAGCTGCCTAAGTTTTCGGATATATATATATTAGGGGTGTAACGGTACGCGTATTCGTACCGTACGGTTCACGGGGCAAAATCTTATGTCTTTCTCAGTATTTTGTCTTGTACACATATCTAAACATCCTTAAATCAAGATACATTTACTTGAGATGTAAAATGAGGATGTGAAGTTCTGTTTTCTGAAAAATTAAACAGAATTAAGTCTGTTAGTGCTTAAAATAAGAACAAATATATGTCATTGGGAAATGACAGCTTGTTTTCCCTTTGAATTAAATGGATTTTTTTTTTGTCAATTAGCAGATATTTGTTCTTGTTTTAGTTATAAACTCGCTTCATTTTGATCAGTTTCTCACAAAACAAGACTACTTCTCTTCTGTCATTTTGCTTCTTAAGTAAATATTTCTTGATTTAGAATCTTTAGACATTTATTTTGCACTGGAAAACAAGACAAAATACAGAGTAAGAGCATCACTTGCAGTGTGTGCACTTTCAGCTCATCAAGAAAACATATTAACATATTGCATTCCATTCAATTAATTTCTTAAAATTTTGGACTTAAAAAGTCTTAAAGGGGTCATATAATGTTGCTAAAAAGAACATTATACTGTACATTATTGTTTCTCCTCTATGCCCTGCCTTTCTGAAACGCGTCGATTTTTACAAAGCTCATCGGTCTGAAAAGCGAGGTGTGCTGTGATTGGCCAGCTACCCAGTGCGTTGTGATTGGCCGAATACCTCAAGCGTGTGACGGAAATGTTACGCCCCTTACCATATTGTGATAATGCCCTGTCCGGCCGGAGCGATGATTCAAAAACATTAAAACCCATTATAAACGAGGCATTCGTTGCATCCAGTGGGGACATAATTATGGATTATAATGACTAGAGCTGTGCGATATTGAAAAAAAATTCGATATTCGATATGCGATACGATATTGCTTAAAGTGTGAAAAATCTATTTAAATTATATTTTAAAATATTTAAAAATGAAAATTATATAACCAGTTTGTTTCACATTCTTTCTTGGAAAAGAAAGAATCACTACAACTTCTGAAAGTGACCAGCAGTGTTTTAGCATTACTTAAAAAGTAATGTCACAAATCAGAAAATGAAATTTAACATCAATGTGAACATACAAACAAAAAAATGAATGACACTAATTTCATATCATTGTGACTTTGCTTTCCATACACTTTAAGTACTTCTTCATATACCACAGCAAAAACTATAGTCTGAGAAAGTTCAAACATCAAGCAATTCTCTGCTATATGCGTCGAACTAAAACTTTGAACTTTTGCAACGTTTTGATTTAAGTAGCCTATATTAAAATGTTTCAGATATCGCACGCCCTTGCGATATGCATATCACGATATTTACATTTGCGACATTTCGATATTTTCGATATATCGTGCAGCCCTAATAATGACTTAGGGGCCGTTCACTAAAACGCATGGAAAACGCTAGGCGTGCCGCTTTCTGCTTTTTTCCAAAGCGTTCGGGCGCTTGCGCTCCGGAGGAGTCTGCCGTTGCTAAGCAACCATAGCCTGCGCTCTCCATGAAGACGCGGAAGTTTCAGCAATGGATAAATGGATTTGCAGGACTAAAAATCGCTTGCAGTAGCTCTGCTACTAAATTTATTTAAAAATGGCTATCCCTGTACAGCTATGATCAGCTGTTCCTTCATCTTGGCTGAGCTTTCAATGTTGTTAC
>NW_015665397.1:248926-256090 GCF_001515625.1 Sinocyclocheilus rhinocerous
ATTTGGGCGGCGTTTTGCAAATCTTCCCACATCGTGACATAGAGATGTTGGGGGCGTGTTGGAACGAGCCGTTTTAGGTAGGCGTGGTTGACTCTTAACTTTTATAAAGAATATCTCTTTGGATTTGAGACTTTAGTCTTTGCAATTTTACAGATCTTCTTTATGCACCAAGAGCTTGTAACACTCCAAAGAGAAAGGAAAAATTGAAATCGCATCATATGACCCCTTTAATTTTACCTTCATAAAACCTGCAGAAACTTTAAGTATAACTGTTAGATTGAATTCATTCCAGTGATTAGTACGTGCAAATCTTAGCTTGTCACAGTAATCCTTATCCAGTAATCATAAATAAATGAAAAAGCCATGGATTTTCATTGGTCAAAAGGTGTGGGAACCCTGCATGACAGGATGTGTAGAGAATTCAGACAGCGATAAATGAAGATATGTCGGGCATGAGGAGGACATTGGGACAGACGGCAGCATGACCAGAGCAAGTGTGTGTGAAGAATGATCTTGTCAACCACTTCCCACAAGACGTTTTGGAAAATAGTACTTCCTGCAGAGCATTATGGGAACTTTTGACTGTAATAGAGACTTCTATTGTTCATATGCAATGTAATAAACAAATGTCACCTGTTTCTTGTTTTTATAAAATCATGGGGGCACTTGGTTATGACAGTGGGTTGGAATTTCCACAGTGAAACTCTTAGCATAGACAGTGAGACGTTAAATAATGTTACACCAAATAAAGAAATATGCCCCAATAGGAAGTCATTATGTGATTTCCTTTGAGCCTTTCGTCATTTTTCTTTCGTCAATTCTGAAGCTAAACCAGATAAACTAAAACACAGGAAATGTTGGAAGTTGGGGGATTCTTAGTGATATAGGTAACATCCACAGGATGTTTAGATGTGCACACTGCTGTGTAATTTTAGACAAACTCAATGGCCAAGGAAGGTAATGAGAGGTCTTAGCCTGGTTGGAAAGCTTGTTTTTGGAAACAATTACAGTAAAAGGAAGGAAATTGGGAGACTTTCCCAAGTGGCGGTTAGAATCCTTGTGTTTGTTGATGAGTTTGTTTGAAAGTGGTCAGATGAAGAAAACACATGCTAGGCCTTAGCAAAACGTTTTCCTGCATTTTTCAGTTTTCAGTTTTAAACTGGGCTCTTTTTGGCACTTTTATAATAAAACAAAAACAAAACAGGACTTTATGCTGAAGTTCAGCATTGCCATCACATGAATAGAAGACAGGTATTTTAAATTGTAATATTTCACAATATTCCTCTTTTACTGTATTTGTTTTATCAAATAAATGAAGCTTTGGTGTTGAAGAAAACAGTCACATGTTAGGCCTTTGCAAAAATATATATTTTTCAAGTTTAAAGTAGACTCTATTGTTGCTTATAAATCTTACCAAAAGAATGCCACCACCACAGGAAATAAATTACATTTTAAAATAGATATTTAAATAGAAAACAGTTATTTAGTTAAAGATATTTTACAATACTATCAAAAACAGTAAATGAAGCATTAGTGATAGATAAAATGATCACAATATTTGACTTTTTTGTCAAGCATTGTCATTTACTTGACATTCTTCACAATACTTATTTTAGAGTGGACTTTTGGCATTTGTAATATTTTCTTGTTGCCAAGAAAATGCATGACTTTATACTGATGTGAGTGTTTGAAATCTCTTGGTATCCCTTAACAAATTATTAAACTTTGGTGTATGATGCACAACACAAAATTTCCAAGCACAACTTGCTGATGGACTTTATGTACTGTATCATTTTGAGTTACTGTTCTTGTAAGTTCATTGGCTAGTGTTTACTAATTTTGACCTAATCCATAGTGCCCTGTGTTTGGTCTGCAGCTGCTGGATGTGAGGTTGTTGCTCTTGGCACGGGCAGTTCTAATACCAAATCCAGTCCTGCACCCACAGGAAGAATCCTGCATGACTCACATGCAGTAGTAACCGCGCGGAGATCATTAATGAGGTAAGTGGGATTTTTAGTTGCAGCTGGTCATCATATTCATGAATGTGTGCTGATGGCCAGTTCAGAGAAGATCTGACTCTTTTTAAAAAGTCTTTTGCCACTGTGGTTTGCTCTTTGTTAACACTGCCAAGGTTTGGACACACTTGACTGAATTTGGGTTTCTCATGATCTAAAAACCCTTTGATCTAAAGGCTTTTTTCTTAGATTCTTGAAATGAAATGAAACAGTGTTTGGAAAAAGCATTTCTTGAAAGTAGATGTGTTGGACCGGCTGGTGAAGGACCAACATACACATCTCAGATGTATTTTTTTGAAAGAAATTAATACTTTTATTCAGCAACGATGCAGTAAAATGATCAAAAGTGACATTAAGGACTTTTATGTTGTTGCAAAAGATTTCCATTTCAAATAAATGCAGTTCATTTGAACTTTCTATTAATCAAAGAATCAAAAAATGTATCACGTTTTCTAAAGAAATGTTTCAACATGGATAATAATAAGAAATGTTTCCTGAGCAGCAAATCAGGGTATTAGAATGATTTCTGAAGGATCATGTGACACTGAAGACTGGAGTAATGATGCTGAAAATTCAGCTTTGACCACAGGAATAAATGACATTTTAACATATTCACATAGAAAACCATTATTTTAAATTGTAATAATATTTCACAATATTATTCACAATTATTATTGAGTGGAATTTAAATGTGTTTTGAATGTGCCGTAGGTTTCTGTACAGGAACCTGTTGCTGTTCTTCAGTAAGAATAGTGCTCTGGAGGAAAAGTCAGTCTTTCAGCAGGACCAGACCACGAAACTCCTCAGCCTCAAAAATCACTTCACTTTACACCTCTACCTGAGCCAACTGCCCAAAGGAGCAGCGCAGATACCGTCTCAACTGTACGTACATTCACAAACAGAGGTTATTTACATCAAATTTAGCAACATATCTGATACATCAAGATAAAATTCTGATTGTAATGTAAATCAATGAGATCTTTATAACAGTATAGCAGATACTTGCATAAAATTATATAAATATCAGTTTTCACTCTATATCTCCAATAATGTCTTAGTAGGATGATATTTACAGTTGAGGTCAAGCGTTTACATCCCTTTTTAAGAATCTGCAAAATGTTAATTATTTGACCAAAATAAGAGGGATCATACAAAATGCATGCTATTTTTTATTTAGTACTGACCTGAATAAGAGATTTCTCATAAAAGATGTTTACATATAGTCCACAAGAGAAAATAATAGTTGAATTTATAAAAATGACCCCGTTCTAAAGTTTTCATCCCCTTGATTCTTAATACTGTGTTGTTACCTTAATGATCCACAGCTGTGTTTTTTTGTTTAGTGATTAGTGTTTATGTTTAGTGTTTAGTCCCTTGTTTGTCCTGAACAGTTAGTTAAACTGCCTGCTGTTCTTCAGAAAAATCCTTCAGGTCCCATAAATTCTTTGGTTTTCTGGCATTTTTGTGTATTTGAACCCTTTCCAACAATGACTGTATGATTTTGAGGTCCATCTTTTCACACTGAGGACAACTGAGGGGACTCGTATACAACTATTACAGAAGGTTCAAACGCTCACTGATGCTCCAGAAGGAAAACCATGCATTAAGAGAATTTGAAGATCGGGGTAAATGTAACTTATTTTGGGACAGTTTTACTAACAGCTTGCGCCAGCACAAACCGTCTTTTGGCGTTAAATTTGTACTGTCAGGTTTTACTAAAGATGCACAGTGACGTATTAGCGCTGAAAAGGCGTGGACAGTTATTTTTACACCTGACCTTATTGAATATGCATTTTTAGGAGTTTATCTTTCAGACACAAAAGTTATGGGAGGATGAATCACGCAACGCGTTTTACTAACGTTTGCGCTTGTCAAATTACTGGCATTTGCGCCATTATTTAACACCCCAGAAAAGCATGTCTTAAACTATTTCGCGCTTGAAATGGCTGCACTTATTGTTTCTAGAGGAGGCAAGCAAAGAACAGAGAGCGCGTGTAGAAGGGAGAGGATTTTTTTCCACGTATTAATTTATTTGGAATGCCAGAAGAAGACATTATCCGAACATATCGTTTGCCAAGCCATGTTATTTTTAATTTGCTTCAGGAAATTAAAGACGACTTTGAAACCTCAACTAGGAGTCACGCAATACCAAATCTATCAAAACTTCTAGAAAACCTTCATTTTTTGACCTCCGGTTCTTTTCAATGTACTGTGGCTTATTTCTTTATTGTTTATTCGCGACTACGCTAATTTGCGCTGTGCTTGGTATATTGCGTTGGTCGATATGTAAATGAGATGTTGCGTCTGTGTTCTTTAATTTGCGCATTGTTAGTAAATCACCCGCACAAATTTCCACGCCCATCGGCGCTGTTTTGGAATTGCGCTCTCATGCTAATTTGCCCAGTTTAGTAAAACTGGCCCTTTGTCTTCTGGCAAACATGTAACTATCTTCTGTAGCCTCTGAAGGGCAGTACTAAATGAAAAAATATGATGTGCAAAATAAGAAAACATTTACACATCTCTATTCTGTTCAAAAGTTTTCTCTTAATGCAGGGTTTTCCTTCTGGAGCATCAGTGAGCGTTTGAACCTTCTGTAATAGTTGCATACGAGTCCCTCAGTTGTCCTCAGTGTGAAAAGATGGATCTCAAAATCATAGTCATTGTTGGAAAGGGTTCAAATACACAAAAATGCTTGAAAACCAAAGAATTTGTGGGACCTGAAGGATTTTTCTGAAGAACAGCAGGCAGTTTAACTAACTGTTCAGGACAAACAAGGGACTCATGAACAACTATCACTAAACAAAAAAACAGCTGTGGATCATTCAGGTAACAACAGTATTAAAGGGGTCATATGATGCTGCTAAAAAGAACATTATTTTGTGTATTTGGTGTAATGAAATACACCAAAAATACAAAGTAAGAGCATCACTTGCAGTGTGTGCACTTTCAGCTCATTAAGAAAACATATTAACATATTGCATTCCATTCAATTTATTTCTTAAAATTTTTTTTTGCTTGGTCTTAAAAAGTCTTAAAGGGGTCATATGATGTTGCTAAAAAGAACATTATTTTGTGTATTTGGTGTAATGAAATGTGTTTATGCGGTTTAAGGTTAAAAAAAAACATTATTTTCCACATACTGTACAATTTTGTTTCTCCTCTATGCCCCGCCTTTCTGAAACTCTCGATTTTTACAAAGCTCATCGGTCTGAAAAAGCGAGGTGTGACTTTTGAACAGCTTCATTTTTATAAATTCAACTATTATTTTCTCTTGTGGACTATATGTAAACATCTTTTATGTAAAATCCCTTATTCAGGTCAGTACTAAATAAACAACATGCATTTTGTATGATCCCTCTTATTTTGGTAAAATAATTAACATTTTGCAGATTCTGAAAGGGATCAACTGTAATTGCTTAGTTTTATCATCAAAGCTCTCTACTTTCAAAACATAATGCAGTGCAATACAATGATGATTGAGGGATGAACAAATAAATGTTCCTCAGAAACCTGATTATCATGATTTTAAAAAAATTTAAATGTATGGATAATCAAGTAAAGATAAGCTGCTTCAGTCTTGAAATATTACTAACAATATAAAAGTTATCAAATTTATTGAAAAAAAATCTGTAAAAAATTCACAGCAGAGAATTATGCTATATGCCTTTTACTTGCTAAAAGAGATCAAATAAACTATCAATCAGATGACAGAAGACATAGCAAATTGTGTGCAACAGTTTTTTTTAGCAAAGTTTTGATCATACTGATCATTTAGAGCCATTTACTGTATCAAATATGATACAGTAGGCTTTATAGGGTTAAAGTCTGACATGATTGGTTGTGCTTTTATTCTTCATTTGTGCATGCATGCATTGTGACCTTCATATTGAAGAAGTATGGTATGAACATACTTTTCAAGCAAAAGAAGAAATAAGGTTTCTTAAATTACAAATGGTATATCTGATTTTGTCTCTGTTTTCTAGCCGCCTCAATCCTCTGTCCATCTCTGCGTGGGAGGTGAATAATCAGATCGGCCTTCATGCCGTGGTGGAAGGGAAGGTTTTCTCCAAGTTCTCCAGCTCGTATGAGCAGATGGGCTCACATGTGGTCAGTATGTCGGCCACTGATAAGATCATGCAGTGGCAGGTGTTGGGCTTCCAGGGGGCGCTACTGAGCCACTTTATTGAGCCGGTCTACGTGAGCAGCATCTTCATTGGTAAGTTGGAGTAAAGCCCAATGATGATCAGTGTAGTTGCTGTTAATGCATTTTGTACTTGTTTTGCTCAGGCAATGGGAGCTGCAGCGATACTCGCGGTATGGAGATGGCAGTGAACCAGCGTGTGGATGGCATCACCTCAGCACTTCCCTTGTACTACTGTGTCTACCGGCCGCACATCAGCTTGGTGTCCTCAGCTGTGCCTCCAGATGCGCACCCTTCCCAGAAATCCCTCAGCCTTAACTGGAGCCATGGAGACCTTTTGGTGGAGGTAGTCAATGCTCTAGATGGGAAGTCTACTGAAGAGTGAGTGTTATTCGTCTCGTCTGTTGACTTCATTTTGCAACACGGAAGTAAGATATTTTCTGTTAACGTGCAAGACTTCTGATTCATTAGCCTCTGTAGGTAAATACCTAAAACAATAACAAAGTGCAGTGACAGGGAGTTAAAAGTATTTGCACTACCAACGAATGTGTTTATTATTGTGATTAATACATTAAAGGAGTAGTTTATGCAAAAATGGAAATTTGCTGAAAATGTACTCATCCTCAGGTCATCGAAAATGTAATTTGTAGGGTTGGGTATCGTTTGAATTTTATCAATTCCGATTCCGATTCCGATTCTTTTCAATTCCCAGTTTCGATTCCAATGTGATTAAATAATTATATCAAGCATTTATCCTGTGTCTCTTTTTTGCAAACCATTTATTGGAGCTGAATACCATAAACAATTATCAACAGGCTACATAAAAACTCTTTAAGAGCTGTTTGTGTGCAAAATATAACTGCATGATTCTGGATAAATTGAGTTTTTTTTTCTTTCCCCCCCAATGGAAGTTGTGGTTCTCTCATGATTCTGAAGAAAAAACATTAGACAACTAAACAAAATCTCATGTAATTTATGAATTAATGATTAAATGACTCACTCAAGATG
>NW_015665397.1:256418-268083 GCF_001515625.1 Sinocyclocheilus rhinocerous
TCTTTTTTGCAAACCATTTAGTTGGAGCTGAATACCATGAACAAAAATCAACAGGCTACATAAAAACTGGACTCTTTAAGTTCTTGAACGAATCTCTTGTATGATTCAAAGACAAATACATTTTATCAGCCCCTTTTCGCCACCTACTGGCGTAACAATGTGATCGACAAATCTTCATTTGAAGTGTCAAATTACTTTCAAAAGGTGATTTACTCTATTTTAATCGCTACCGTACACATCAGAGTTTATATCTGAACTATAAACTTTTATCCCAGTACTTCTGTGATTAGAATGTTTGTAACACAGAAATAATGATACTGTGTGGTTGAAAAGACTGTGAAGCTGTTTCATTCATGACAGACAGCTGCTCTCTTTAGGTCAACGGCAGCGCGAACGCAAATTTAAATGTTCAAATCACACTGGTGTGATCGTACGCTGCACGAACGAACCAACAAGTGATCACAACATTGATCGCACACGTCAAAGGTTGAGGAATGAAACAGACGAATCATTGTTATTTAGGAATAGAATCAAGTTGGTGTCTGAATTGTGTTCGCAAACTGTAACGATCTATTAAATTAAAGTCCTTTGTCATGTTGGTGGTAACACCAAAATTCTGTCATTAATTACTCACCCTCATGTCCAAAAAAAAAAAAAATAACGACTTTATTCAACAATATGTATCCTCCAACACCCTGTAACGAATTGTTGAATGAAGTCGTTATTTTTTTTGCGCACAAAAAGTATTCTCGTAGCTTCGTATAATTGCGTATGAACCACTGATGTCACATGGATTATTTTACAGATCTCCTTGCTATGTTTCTGGACTTGGGAACATTTCAGTTGTGTTGCTGTCTATGCAGGGTCAGACAGCTCTCAGATTCCATCAAAAATATCTTAATTTGTGTTCTGAAGATGAACGAAGGTCTTACGGGTTTAGAACGACATGAGGGTGAGTAATTAATGACAGAATTTTCATTTTTGGGTGAACTAACCCTTTAAGTATCCGATTCAGGAATCGGATTTGATTTTCGATTCCCAACCCTAGTAGTTTGTTTCTTCATTGGAACAGATTTGGGGAAATTTAAAACAATGAATGGGTGCCGTCAGAATGAGAGTCCAAACAGCTGATAAAAACATCACAATAATCCACACGACTCCAGTCCATCAATTAACATCTTGTGAAGTGAAAAGCTGCATGTTTTTAAGAAACAAATCCATCATTAAGGTGCTTTAATTTAAAAATGATGCTTGATCTGTGCATATTTCTCTCCTGATTCAGACAAGATGACTTGTTCAGTGAAGAAAACAATATTTTTGATAGAGAACTCGTATTTTAGCTGGAAGCAGTGCTTTGAAGTAAAAAATGTCTTGATGGATTTGTTTCTTACAAACATGCTGCTTTTCTCTTCACAAAACATTAATTGATAGATTGTCGTGTCTAGGTGTGTGTATAATTTATGGATTGTGACGTTTTTATCAGCTGTTTGGACTCTCATTCTGACGGCACCCATTCACTGCAGAGGATCCATTGGTGAGCAAGTGATGTCATGCTCAAATTTTTCCAAATCTGTTTCGGTGAAGAAACAAACTATAACTTGGATGGCCTGAAGGTGAGTACAGTTTCAGAATATGTTATTTTTAGGTGAACTAATTCTTTAAAATATTATGATAACAAATACCAGTTACAATATCAAGCAGAATAACAAGCTGTTTTTTATAGGTAAAATTAACTGAAAGTGAATGACACTGGAAGCCTTGCCCATTCAAGTTACAAATAGCCACAACGATCTTACATTAAAACTAAGTTGGATAGTCATGTCGCACGAATAAGCTTGGCATGTCTTCAGCCTAATTTTTGTGTGTTTGTTTCAGTTCTCCATTTAAGAGCAGTCCAGCCTTGGCTAGCCGACTTTGCAAGGCAGCGATGTTGAGTCGATTTAATTTGGTAGCTAAAGAGGCCCAGAGAGAGGAGCTGCTCACCGCTGTGACCTACAGGGAGGCCAAGGTAAGGCATTCTGCCTTATTTACATTCAGGAAGGGCTGCATGATTTGGGGCAAAAATGTAATTGCGATTTTTTTCTCACAAAAAAATTGCAATTTAAGATATGTCAATCATTTTATTTTTATTCTTTAAAGCTTCAGGGACCTAATTTATAAAAAGCATGTACAATTAGATTTGATCCTTAATACCATGGATTTTATCCTACGTCAAAAGTGAGAAACAGATCGGGATTGATAAAAGCAGAAATTGAAGTGAAAATATTCTTATGCGTATGCCAAGTGATAAGCATGCTTTTTTTGGTGCATATATACCAGTTTTTCAATTAACTCAACATTGTTTATGAAAATGTAAAGATAAATAGGCAGCCACAATGTGCATTAATAATTATATGCAAAAATGTGCAACATTTTAACAACTTTTTATTAATTATGTAACAATTAAAAATTACATTATAATGGTGATTTCCTGAAAATTATCAAAAGCAAAGAGAGAAGAAAATTTTTGTGCATATGGTCATTTATAAATCGTTCATAGGAACATTTTGGAAAATGTGGTAAGATATGATTGCTACTATTATTTTATAAAAATAATAAACGAAATAAATAAAAATTGAGTATTTAAGAAAAATAATACAATAATAATTTTATTTTACAGCATAACTAAAATTACAGCACTAATATTTATGGCTGTCAATCCCATTGTCCCAAACGTTAAACCATCAAAATTTTATTTTGGCGTAATACTGCTTGTGTGTAAATGAACACTGTGCCACATTTCACTCAGAAACACGAAACACGTGTATTTATTTAATTAAATTGCAATCTTTGCGATTTGATAATCACACTAAGCCATAACACAGTTTCAGTTGTATTTTGATCAGTCATGCATTCCTACGTTGTGAAAGAGCTGACATCACGCTAGCCAACTCAAAATCTCTTTATAACAATATCAGAACCTAGAACACCATGGAAACAATGGTTCACAATTACTGAAGAAAATGTCCAAATCTAGTCATTTGTATTAGAAGAAATCTTAATTTCTGCTGCAGCTGCTGCTAGTTTTTCAATTCAGATTTGTATTGGATGTTTAATATTGACCATCTCATTTTTTATTGAACATCAAGATGATGGCAAAGCCGTACCAGGAAGCAAAGAGTGTGCTGAAGTCTTACCTGGAGAGGAAGGGCTATGGCCAATGGGTGGAGAAACCGCCGATCAGTGACCATTTCTCCATGTGAGAACCATCTACAGATGCCATGAGCCACTGCGATGGCATGTTTAGTTTTTTATATGTTGAAATTGCATGCTAAAGTACTTTTTGGTTTGCATGTTTGTTTTGTTCAGTTTTGTTGTTTCTCGATGGCAAAAAGTGAGGCACTTACAGACAACAGATGTACATATGTTTGTGGACTGGGGAAAACTACCGGATTTGAAGTTTCTTTACACAAGTGCAAAGATATAAAATAAAACCAGTTCAAGACAGACCATAGTGTAAAATTAAAAATTAAGGGGGCGTTCTGTTTTGCTTCCAAGGCAAATGAAAATAAAAGTTTCTTTTGGTCATCCGTTTTCTTTACTGTCTGAATTCTCTGACATGCCATATTTAAAGGAGTCATATTATGAAGGAATCAACTTTTCTGTGATTTTTCTTGATTAATAAAAGATTTCATTGTATTCTGTTGACTTTAAGTGTTCAAAATTTCCTCATCAGATCAAAATGAAACCAGTTTGATTTGAAAACCTTGGATTTTTGATGTCAGTAACTTTGACATATACACTCGTGTTTGTTGTTATGAATCCTGTCCGTCCAGTAATGATGACATAATGAGGAAACAGAATAGATACTGTTATTCATAAACAGCAGAAGAACTAACTAGTACAACTAACTGGTTAAATCAGTCTCAGTTCTGTTTCAGTCTGTGTAGCTAAAAAAAAGACAAAAAAATCGAACAAAAAATTCAGCAAAATTACTAAAACTAAAATGATATAAATAATAATAATTTAAATTTAATTATACATTTTAAAAAAGATATAAAAGTAAAATTAAATTTAAAATATTAACTAAAACTAGTATAGCCTAATACATCAATGATACAACAGTAACACTGCTCTCCAGATCCTTCTGAAGAATCCCAAATTACACTGAATTATTAAAGAGTAATTCATGTGAGCAGTGTGCTGCTTTTTAGTGCCTTATGGGTCACTTTATGAAACCCAAGTGAGAAACAGGCCACTGCACGGTGTGTTTGTTGCTGGGCGTTTGGAGGTAAACATCAGATATTCAAGTGCCCTGTTCACACTACAACACAGGAAACCTCAGGGGCTTCCTGTCAAAGGTGTAACTGCATCCAATCGCTTTTAATATGTGTTTATGTTAGTGGGTCTCATTCGAGGACCATTTTTTCAATTAATTGGGTTATGCTTCGCATCTTAATGACAAGACAGCGTTTTGAAGATGGGAGAAGGTTTGTACTTTGTACAGTATGCAGATGTTTTGGATTAATGCTCTGTATATGAAGTTAAACTGAAGGTATCGCTTTTTTGTCTGTCTTTGGAGCAAATGTGCAGGTCCGATGTGCATGTTTGCGTGTAGTCTTGCTGCAGAGACTGTTAAAAATGCATGGCAGTTGTGCTGTAAACATGTAGGATGTCTGTGCTGTCAATACTTGAACTTGGATTGTGGTCAGTTTATGTGTCATTTCATGTTGTGTGTCATTTATTTCCATAGGAATGTATTCATATCTGGCACAGTCATATATTATTAATATTGAGATAAAATAGTGAAACCGAATGTAAAATAATTCCAGTTGGGTCTGGAGTCAAAGGTCAAGGGTACAGTGCACATTGGGCAGGGAGGTTCAGTATAAGGAAGAGGAAACTGAGTATTTGTTTAAAAAAAAAGAGAAAAGAATGGGAGAAACCAAAGAAATAATACTTGTGTAGAGAGCCCTGTTAGCATTCCTGTTCATCCTAATGGCAGTTGCACAGTTGGCAGAGATGGAACAATGTGGTCAGATTCGAAACCAGTTATCTATGCTTATGGGAACTCACAAATGTTATTTTAATTTTATTTATTTTAGTTTGTTTCTGTTTTGTTTTGTTTTATTTCTATTTCATTTTACCCGAGTTGCCATGTAACTATGCACTCTGTATCCAGTTTAAATGAAGTCCGAATGGTTGCTGAAGCCACAAGAACACAAACCTTTCACAAACATCTACTATAATATAATTAAATACCAATTAAAATATAATTGAGTAGGCTACTTTAAGATTGCCTGTTTATACCTGGACATCTTAAGAATGTATATATTTTTGTTGTTACTGGAAGTTCCCTCAATAATTGGAAATGGCCAAATTGGCCCCTCAAATATTTGAAATTTTCTGTTTGTGGTTTAGGATGACAAAAATGTTCGGTCTAGCGGTCTAACAACGCTGGTCAGAGTCAAAATGATTGAGTTAGCCAATCAAATCAAAGTAAGCTGGGTATCTGTGGAAGGAGAGCGCGCCAATTCCAGCGCGAACTGAAGCATTTAATGTTAAAAGAGATCGACTAACGGAAGTGTGGAGGCCTAATATTTGAAATATAACTATTTTGCGGTAGAAATGTTAAACTACCGGCAGTAATGCAAACTACTTGATCTTTCCCCTGAAATTTCGCCGTTTTCAAAGGAAATTTTGGTTTCATATTGTTCAAGATATGGTTACAGCTTAGGTTAATAGGCTATCCAGTAGTTTTGAATGAATCCAATCCGATTTCGGATTCTGAAAGTTGTTTTTCATGATGAAAAGAATATATGACAGAAGAGCTTTTAGCTAGGTAAAATATTCTGTCTCTTTCACCAACCAATTTGTTAGATGTAAATATGAAATGTATGTAAACAGACCTGCGCAAGGTTGAACCCGATTGAGAAACTAGTCGGATTCAAGCGTTACTTTATTTTTTATTTCAGGCCTATACTATCCTTTACAAACCGATCGAAATTTCATTCGGATCGATTGTGTTTGCATGAAGGAGTTCAGTCCAGTTGAGTCAATCCGATTACTAATGGGTTATTTGATTGCATGTAAGCATACAGATTTGAAGATTCCCTTCATGCCCTTCATGTTGTCGAATGACTAGAAAAAATGCTGCCCGGATGCGTCAAAGATGGACACAAGTGGAACTATTTTCAATTAAGCTTGGGAGTGTTAACTCAATCTATTGGAATGTATGGCTCACAGATATGGATTCTTTTTATGGTGCTTTTTGACATTTTTGGAGCTTGACATAGGCTACTGTGGATCTGCGTTTTTCAAAATTCCTCCATGTGTTTTCCAGAGAGAAATATCAGCATATAGAACAACGTGAGGGTGAGTAAATTATAAGAATCGTTTTTTCCTTTCTTTTACTTTTTCCCCCCTTTTTATTAAAGAATGCGACAGATCATGTAGGCTACGCTCTTATTGTTAAGCGCTGAGGTGAAATCGAGCAGCTAGATGGCGTTTATATGCAGCTGGTTGGAGCTCAGATAGTATCAGTTTATGGTTTAAGGGGGCTCAACCACATAAACTCTAACATGCGGGCCAATTATTTATTTATTTTCCGTTCCTGTCATATTTGCTGCGCTGGCGGGCTGTCCTGTTATCCCACATACCCCTCATCCCATTTCCTATTGAGGAAGGTGGGCGTTAGTCTTGAGCAATCATCATTTCGTGTCAACTTTTAAACCATCAGATAATTGAACCGACTTGCCCTGTGGTTTAGTGCTCAGTGTGTTGTGCATTTGGTTTTTGGGGTGATTGAGACCTATGCAACCTTATAGATGTGCCCACACACTATCTAATCTGAAACAGTTCCTTAATGCTGCAAAGTGCAGCTTAATCATCCCATCACACCTTTCAGGAAGGAAAGCAGTCATGTTAGTGGTGTTTGCCATGTCAAGTATCACTACTACTATTGCTCATACTCAGGGTTAGGGATTTCAATACTTACCTTAAAAATTGCATTTTTATGCATGTGCTGCACCGTTTGTACTGCGGATATGAATAATGCCTTGTTTTTATGATTATATATGATATTCCTAGACTTACAGATAGACAGTCATATCTTAGGACAATCGTATAGATTGTATGCATCATATGGGACCAGGCCTAACTTGATGCAAACTTTGGAGATAATTTAAGCCTTACCTTAAGCCTTACCTATCTAGCCTATCATCTATGTAAACTTTATAATTATTAGAACCTCCCACTGAGCATTCATTCATTCATTTTATTTGTTTAAACTTTATAAGAAATATAATCATTTATTTATTTGTTTGTGTAAACTTTATAAAAAATATAGAAATCTCCTATTGACCATTTATTCATTTATTTATTCATTTTATTGTAAAGGTTATAAGAAATGTAACAATTTATGACATTTGTAAATTTTACTAAAAATATAAGAATCTCCCACTTCATTCATTTGTGTAAACCTTATAACCATTTATTTATTTATGTATTTATTTATTTATAAGAAATCTCCTGTTGACCATTCATTCATTTTATTTGTGCAAAGGATATAAGAAATATAACCATTTATAATGACTATTTATTGTTGTAAACTTTAATAAAAATATAAGACTCTCCCATTGATCATTCTTTCATTCATTCATTTTACTCATTCATTCACTTTATTTGTGTAAATTATATAAGAAATTGAAAATAATTCAGTTTTTGTTAACTTTATAAAGAAATATAAAGTTCTCACTTTGACCATTTATTTATTTGTGTTTGTTTATTTATTTAAACCTTATAAGAAATCGAGTTTGAAAATCTCCCATTGACATTAATAGAATTTTCTTCAAAATATAACCAACAGTGATGACATCCTTGTAATATTTTCTAAATGTTTACTAAATTGTCTCCGTACTTAAACTGATTTGCATAGCACAGAAAACAAGACACGAACTGATGGCTCAAAACCTAAACTTACATTTACACTGTCCTTTTGCTGCATCGCAGGTGATGCTGTTTCAGGAAATGCAAATATAGTTGGAGACTTAATGTTACTCTGGACAGACGCCTACTGCTGTCAGGGGTGAGAGAGAGTAATGGTATAAATTTGACCTCTGAGGGAAAAATTTTTTTTGTGCATGACCGCAATGACATTAAACGATCTGAATTAGCATGTGAAGGAACGTGCCTTAACAAGTAGCTCTAATTCACTGTAATGCTAAGCATCCCAGTGTGGTTTAGGTGGGTAAGAGTGATGCACGCTGACCTATTAAATGTAGGAGTCAAAAATGGGTGGATCTATTTTCCAGGCCTGTTTGCCATTGCTTGTCATAAAAACGTGTAATTAGGGACTTTCCCAATGAGTTCACACACATCATGTCCACCTTAGCGATGGAAGATATCAAACACCCAAAAAAGTGAAACTTCAAAATTCCGCTGTTCGCTGTCCCGCGGTTTAAATATAGGTCAGGGGGTCAGGATCAAAATTAGCTGCTGCATTTCCATCCAAAGCTGTAGCAGAGGTGCAGTTCATCACCTGTGGCCCCTTGAAATTACATTTACGTCATTTTAAACCCACAAAATGAATGCGTCAATGAATAAATCTCAAACTTTTAGAAGAAATCTGTTTACATTTATTTATCTTAAAATGGCAGAAATTCATATAAATAACCAATAAATAGTTTCATAAATACATAAATAAGCAGCAAAGCTTATGTAAAATATTCTAGTGCTTTTCTTTTTAAAAAAAATAAAAAAATACAACTTTGAGAACTGGCAACATGTCGGTCTTCATAGAAGTTACATACACAACTATATCAAAAATACATTCCTAGCAATGCAATGTATAAACATTAAATAATTAATATCGTAAACCAGTATGATATGACCATTACATCACATAAAAAAACAACCATTTAAGTTACATTTAACCCTGATGCTTTTTAGTTTCCTGAACATTGTCTAGAAATAGCTTGCATCCTGCAGTGGTCAAGAGCAGATTCACATGATCACTGGTCGGTCAGTGGTCACTATGGAATTGAGTCGTTCCACCTGAGCTTTCATGTTGTCTAGAAACTGCTTAACATCTGTTTGCTTGTTCTTCTCACATCTGCAGGCTTGGCTTGAGCTAGTTGGAATCTAGTGAGAGTAAGAGAAAGAAAAACATGTCAAACTCTTAATATTAAAAAAATAAAGGTTCCAACTGTAGTTTTGTTTCATATCAAACATTTAAAGATGTCACTTTTTTTATGGCAGTAGTACTATAAAAGAACAATTTTTGGTTCCCCAAATAATCTTTAAGTGAACAGTTCTTTAAAAAAAATAAACAACAAACATTTTTTTCTTAGTATGAAGAACATTTAAAAACAATTTAAGAACCTTTTTTTTTTTTTTACTATAAAGAACGTTTTTGTGGAATTCTTTATGGGATCATTGATGCCAACCTTCATTTTCAAGAGTTTTCAACACTAATTACTCTCATTATTAACTTCTATACCGCCACTTAAGGCCTATCAGATGAAGCACAGAAAACTGGTAAGGTTAGAAAAATGTTACTTACTTTCCGCTTTTTTCTCAGTCCAATGATGACATTTACTATAGCTTCTTCAAGTGTGCTGTCTTCTTTAGTAATACTGCATTCATATTTAAGGACAAATAGCTCGTTGATAGTGCAGTTCCAAGCTGAAGACATGCAATCCTTCAAAGAAACAAAGACAGGATTGTTTTAGGTCTGTTCTAAAGCAGCATCTTTTTCTCCCTGCCGCTGTGAGCGTGTGTGTGTGTGAGAATTCTTGTGAGAGCTGTCTCTGCTGGCTTGAGGTTTGGCTTTCTTGTAGTAACCTCCTTCCTGTGTGAGTTATCTACTATCTCTCTTTAGCAAACAAAGTGATGTTAAGTGCTCAAAGCTCAAAAAAGTGCTCTTACCGGTCTGATGTCAACAGGGGAGTATAAACGTATGTCGTCTGGCTGTAAAAAATAAACAAATGCATAAAGAGTTAGTTTATGACTTTAAAACGGCTTGTGATGGGTAATATCACTAAGTGTTTTAAAGCAAATAGGCCTAATACTCACACATGTAGCATTTAAAATAGTTGTATTCAAATATGAAATATGGTCCAATAGTTCCGTATCCCTTTTCACAGGCTGGGCGCTCAGGCAGCTGACCAGTGCCAGTGTCAAAGCACAAATCCAGCGTAGAGCAAACATGATGTCCTTTCACCTTCTGGATGGTTATCCTCAGTTCACAGTTGTGTGAGTGACTTATAACCAGCTCGTCTTGTCTATTTATTGGGTGCACTTGGAAAAATGAATGGGTGGGCAGAGGACTTCAGATATTAGCTAATGCAATCAACTGCTGGAGTTTTTTTTTTTCCTTTTGATGACTGTTGGGATTTTCTTTTTGCCCTTTCTCCCTCAGCTAGCCCCCACCCCCTGTCCTTCCACCCTGACTCTGTGTGTGTGTGTTTGTGTGTGCGCGCATTGAGGTTTTACGCTGATGTGATATTCTCAATGTGGGAACGTAGTCGCCAATAAATAGTAAATAACTTATATAAAATATTTTGTCAACCATCCTGTCACCTCTGATGCGATGCATGTATTTGACGTGAGATCATACTGTAGAACACCATTACATCATCGGGTCATTGCTTGTATGGGTTTCAAAATATTTCATCTTTTTATTTATATATAAATCCCTCAGAAACGACTACTTTAAAAGCCAGAAAGAAATTGGTGTTGGATTTACTTTGAAACAATTTTTACTCAGAATCTGCTTGTAAATAATTACAGAGAAACTTCAATTAACATAATGAATGAAAATGTAAAGAAAGATTGAAATACTAAAGCAATCTTTGTTTTATTTATATAGAACTTGTATAACTTTTATTTATATATAACTTTTTTTTAAAAAGTCATTGTTTAGAGTGTAGGTTTTTACTCACTCCTTGTGTGAAAATGATGGTGTGTCATTTTTCTGACAGCAGTGGGCGCTTTAAAGCATTACATTGGTGGAGATGTCTGTTGTTTTGGGGTTACTGAAAGTAATGCGTATAAAAATCTTACAAATAAAGGTTCTTTATTGGGATTGATGGTTCCATAAATAGCCTTTAAAATTCATGGAATCTTTCCATTTCACAAAAGAACCATTTTTGGTTCTCCAAAGAACTTTTCAGTGAAATGTTAATAAAAGAAACTTTTTTTTTTTTTTCATTTTTTCAAAGAACACTTTTTTTTTTTTTTAAGAAAATACCCTTTTCCACTATATTTTTTCCCACTATATTTATACCTTTTTTGAAATGGAAAGATTCCATGGATGTTCAAGGTTCTCATGCTCATGTCGTTCCAAACCTGTAAGACCTTTGTTCATCTTCGGAACACAAATCAAGATATTTTGGTGAAATCCGAGAGCTCTCTGACCCTCCATAGACAGCAACACAACTACAATGTTCCCAGGTCCAGAAACGTAGCAAGGACTTCGGTAAAAGGACTACGGTTGCGCACAAAAAGTATTCTCGTAGCTTTGTAAAATTACGGTTGAACCCCTGATGTCACATGGACTATTTTACCGAAGTCCTTGCTACGTTTCTGGACCTGGGAACATTGTAGTTGTGTTGCTGTCTATGGAGGGTCTGAGAGCTCTCGGATTTCATCAAAAATATCTTAATTTGTGTTCCAAAGATGAACG
>NW_015665397.1:268579-269411 GCF_001515625.1 Sinocyclocheilus rhinocerous
GACATCAGGGGTTCAACCGTAATTTTACAAAGCTACGAGAATACTTTTTGTGCGCAACCGTAGTCCTTTTACCGAAGTCCTTGCTACGTTTCTGGACCTGGGAACATTGTAGTTGTGTTGCTGTCTATGGAGGGTCTGAGAGCTCTCGGATTTCATCAAAAATATCTTAATTTGTGTTCCGAAGATGAACGAAGATCTTACGGGTTTGGAACGACATGAGGGTGAGTAAATAATGACGGAATTTTCATTTTTGGGTGAACTAACCCTTTAAAGTAATAATGCGTTGCTTCAACTTAAAAAAGCCAGATTTAGGCCCTGTCCCAAATGGCACCCTAAACCCTCACGGTCTTCCTCAGAGTCCACACTTTCTGCCGGGTAGAAGTCGGCTGCGTAGCTCGCAGGCTTGCGGGCTCAGCAGAAGGGCGCATAGCAACCGCAAAAGGGGCGCTCGCGAGCAAAGAACACTTTTTTTTTTTTTTAAGAAAATACCCTTTTCCACTATATTTTTTCCCACTATATTTATACCTTTTTTGAAATGGAAAGATTCCATGGATGTTCAAGGTTCTCACGCTCATGTCGTTCCAAACCCGTAAGACCTTTGTTCATACACTTTCTGCCGGGTAGAAGTCGGCTGCGTAGCTCGCAGGCTTGCGGGCTCAGCAGAAGGGCGCATAGCAACCGCAAAAGGGGCGCTCGCGAGCACCCTTCTGAATGCTAAAATGACGAATGGGACACCCTACGGTCTCGTGGACTTAACGGACACGCGCACGCAGCGGCCATTGTAAGTCCTCAAGACCGAAAGTGCACATGAAGTGTGCCATTTGGGACAGGG
>NW_015665397.1:269623-296522 GCF_001515625.1 Sinocyclocheilus rhinocerous
GTAAGACCTTTGTTCATCTTCGGAACACAAATCAAGATATTTTGGTGAAATCCGAGAGCTCTCTGACCCTCCATAGACAGCAACACAACTACAATGTTCCCAGGTCCAGAAACGTAGCAAGGACTTCGGTAAAAGGACTACGGTTGCGCACAAAAAGTATTCTCGTAGCTTTGTAAAATTACGGTTGAACCCCTGATGTCACATGGACTATTTTACCGAAGTCCTTGCTACGTTTCTGGACCTGGGAACATTGTAGTTGTGTTGCTGTCTATGGAGGGTCTGAGAGCTCTCGGATTTCATCAAAAATATCTTAATTTGTGTTCCGAAGATGAACGAAGATCTTACGGGTTTGGAACGACATGAGGGTGAGTAAATAATGACGGAATTTTCATTTTTGGGTGAACTAACCCTTTAAAGTAATAATGCGTTGCTTCAACTTAAAAAAGCCAGATTTAGGCCCTGTCCCAAATGGCACCCTAAACCCTCACGGTCTTCCTCAGAGTCCACACTTTCTGCCGGGTAGAAGTCGGCTGCGTAGCTCGCAGGCTTGCGGGCTCAGCAGAAGGGCGCATAGCAACCGCAAAAGGGGCGCTCGCGAGCACCCTTCTGAATGCTAAAATGACGAATGGGACACCCTACGGTCTCGTGGACTTAACGGACATGCGCACGCAGCGGCAATTGTAAGTCCTCAAGACTGAAAGTGCACATGAAGACTGTTTATGGAGACTGTTTCATGTACAGATTGCGTCGTCTTCTGCTTGTAAAAAAGGTGCAGCGTATCCAGGTTTTACGTCAGACATGCTTTTTCTTGGGTGGTAAATAATGTCGCAAATACCAGTAAACTGACTGTCGCAAACCGTAGTAAATCATGTTGCGTGATTCATTTAAATGCTCATTTAAATGCTAAAATGACTTTGTCCATACCTATTCATCGCTACTGATCTTTAGTAAATCAGTAGTTTTTTAACACCAAAAGAGAGTTTGTGTTAGGCCTGTCACGATAACAGCTTTTTGTTGTGCGATATATTGCCCCAGAAATAATTGCGATAAGCGATATTATTGTCATTTTAAAGACCATTTTATGCCACTGAATATATAATCATAATGTAACAGCATAATAATGCAAGAAGGCCTACACACTTCCAAATGACAAAAAAAATTTCATTTTTAAGAATATTTAGATCATGGAAATTAAGTATCAAAACATTAGATGCCTTAACTTGAATAAATAAACATTTTCTAACAAAAAGTGCAAAGTAACAAGTAGAAAAAAAGAAAAATGCAAAAAAAAAAACTTGTATGGAGATTTTTCCATCTACAGATTTTTCCCTGATCTTCTTTTCTCTGTAAATTAGGGGTGCACACTATTGCTGAAAAACACAATCACTACTTAGCAGTCAGATGTCCGTATGCACAAAGACACAGATCCCTAAACAAGACCATATCTGCAGATGAAACTCTTTTTGTAGAAGAGGGTGCACACTATTCCTGAAAAACACAATCACTACTCAGCAGTCAGATGTCCGTATGCACAAAGGCACAGATCCCTAAACAAGACCATATCTGCAGATGAAACTTTTTTTGTAGAAGCATTTTTTAAATTTGAACTAGCACCGACTAGGCTACACCACATTATATACGAGAAGCTGCAAAAGACACTGGCGCAAATGGAATGCAAAAAACATGGTGACATTAATTTTTAAAGGGGTGGTTGATTGCGATTTCACTTTTTTAATGTTAGTTAGTGTGTAATGTTGCTGTTTGAGCATAAACAATATCTGCAAAGTTATGAAGCTGAAAGTTCAATGCAAACGGAGATATCGTCTTTTAAATTTCTGGCAGTTTAATGCCTACAAAAATGGCTCGTAGGGACTACAAAGAGTTACTTCCCGGGTTCGTGACATCACAAACCCAGATAAACCCCGCCCCTGGGAAAAGGCAGCAAATGGGGCTAGGACATGCTGCGCTGCTTTAGAGAGGAGGAAGAAAACTAGGGGTGCAGGTAAAAATCTATTCATATATGAATCGCGATATATATATATATATATATATATATATATTAGGCAGCACAACTGTTTTCTGATAATAACAAAAAATAAATAAATAAAATCAGCATATTAGAATGATTTCTGAAGGATCAGGTGACACTGAACTGGAGTAATATTGCTGAAAATTCAGCTTTGCATCACAGGAATAAATTACATTTTAAAATATATTCACATGGAAAACTGTTATTATGAACTGTAATAATATTTCACAATAATACTGCTTTCGCTGTATGTTTGTTCAATTAAATGTAGGATCGGTGAGCATAAGAAACAGTAGGAGGGAAAAAAAACTCCAAAGTTTTGAAAGGTAGTGTACATCCTTTTTTTCACACACACACACACACACACACACACACAAACTCAAAAGATTGTTTTGATAAAAAGGCTTAGAGTGCATTTTCAACTCATTTCTCACTTCTCTGTGTTTAATGCAGTACATGTGGTGAAAATAGGCACAGAGCCGAAACGCCAGTCACTCCTACTTTACCTCGTTTGTGCCGTGCTGCTGCAGTGTGAGAGTACAGTAACCTGTTAATATGGGTGCTGAAATAAATATGCATTGCTATCGCATGTGGTGTGTGAAACAGACCTTAGAGTGATGGAAGTATTTCAAGGGAGTCTTGTCATATAACTAAATGTAACTAAATGTCAGCAATGAAACCATCCCTCACTCAAGTGTCTTAAAAGTTTGCCAAGTAGCTCATTATAATGGTGTAAATGGTATGATACATTACCTTCAGTGATATAAAGGGCTTGGGTTTCTTTAGGACCTCAAGAGAAGATATCCTCCTCTTGACATCTGACCTTTGAGGTGAGTTTACCTCCAGCTGATTCAGAATGGCAATGTGTCAGTTAAGGTTTAAGGACAGATATTTTCATCAACTAGATTTATGATTGCTGCATCTCGAGGGCTTTACTCTGGAAAAGTCACATATTTACTATTATGCAAAAAGGCCCTTTAATTCGCACATCCATGCAGCAGGGGAGACTGGAGTTAGCTGTCACTCGTTCTGCTTGAGTAAATATTCAGAATAGGCTTATATTTTAAAGGGGTGGTTCATTGCGATTTCACTTTTTTAACGTTAGTTAGTGTGTAATGTTGCTGTTTGAGCATAAACAATATCTGCAAAGTTATGAAGCTGAAAGTTCAATGCAAACGGAGATATCGTCTTTTAAATTTCTGGCAGTTTAATGCCTACAAAAATGGCTCGTAGGGACTACAAAGAGTTACTTCCCGGGTTCGTGACATCACAAACCCAGATAAACCATGCCCTCGGGAAAAGGCAGCAAATGGGGCTAGGACATGCTGCGCTGCTTTAGAGAGGAGGAAGAAAACTAGGGGTGCAGGTAAAAATCTATTCATATATGAATCGCGATTCTGTCTTCTAACAATTCTAATGGATTCACAGGTTTCAGAATCAATGTTCAAAAGCAGCGGTTCTCAATCCTGTTCCTCGCGTTCCCCTGCTCTGCACACGCTCTGCATCTCTCTCTTTCTCTCTCTCTCTCTCTCTCTCTCTCTCTCTACAAAGACTAGACTAAAACTAAAATTAAAACAGGCCGCCAAAAGCAACACTACTATTAGTAAATCTTGCCCTAAGTGTTTGTGCTTGACTTTAAGACATTTGTATGTCAATTGAATTCCCCCAAAAAGTGTAACACTGTGGTGCTTTTAAAACATTGTTGTGACTTGGGGCAGTTTGTCTGACTAAAGACTGGCAGAATGTTTTGGGAAGCTTGTTTCTTTTTTATATGTTATTAATATTAATTCCTGATAAATATTTAAAAATGTGGTTATTTTTTGTAATTTCTTTGTAATTTCTTAAAGAAACAACCTTTTATATTATTATATAAATGGATAATTCAGTTGCTTCTACACTAGACATCTTTTTACTACAATCTTTCACAAAGATTGTTTTACGAGAAAATACTATATAAGTCTTTCTTCTTCAAAATGTAATGTTTAATTTAATGTGTTGCCATTTCTTTGTAAATATTTGTGAAATTTACTAGAAATTTCTCAGTGAAAATTGTTTCAATGTAAACACTGAACCAATTTTTTCCAGTCTATAATGTAATCGTTTCTGAGGGTTTTATAGGCAAAGAAACAGAGTAAATACATTGAAACCCAAACAAAACCCGAAGGTGCTTCAGATGTAATGGTGTGCTATAGTATGACCGCATGTCAAATGCATGCGTCGCATCACAGGATGCTTGACAAAACATTGTGAAAATTGTTTCAATTCAATTCAGTGTTATTTTTTCAGTAAATGGGGCATAAAAACATCACTACTCAAGAAAATCTTCCTTAGTTGGACAATACAATGTTGCAATGTTATCTGACCTCACTTTCCAACATTATGCTGTACTAATTCAGAACTTTCTGAGTATGCAATCCAAACCTGACATGTTTTTTTCAAAACGGCAGTGAGTGCACACGTTTTCACTGCTCTAGAGGTAAAAGAAGTGGTTTTCAGAAAACAATACATTAAAGGGGGTCATATGATGCGATTTAAATTTTTCCTTTCTCTTTGGAGTGTTAAAAGCTCTTGGTGCATAAAGAAGATCTGTAAAGTTGCAAACACTAAAGTCTCAAATCCAAAGAGATATTCTTTATAAAAGTTAAGAGTCAGCCATGCCTACCTAAAACGGCTCGTTCTAACACGCCCCCACATACCTACATCACTGTAAAAATCGACTCGTTTCAGAAAGGCGGGGCATAGAGGAGAAACAATAATGTACAGTATGTGGAAAATAATGTGTTTTTTGAACCTTAAACCGCATAAACACATTTCATTACACCAAATACACCAAATAATGTTCTTTTTAGCAACATTACATTACCTTTAAGATAAATTTCTTGCATCTGAAAAGTACATGAGTCAAGTTTGCAGATATTATCTCCAGGCTGTTCCTTCCTTTTAATGTCTACACTTTTAGAGAACAATGAAGTAGCTAATGGATTTCAAAGTCTCCCACAGGAAAAACGGTGACATAATTTCCTTTTCTATTGCATCACAAACAGTTTATCAGCATAGTGCAAACCCTTTTAAAAAAGGGTTGGCACCACAGTATAGCAATGGTGCGTCATGGTATACCAGCTCTGTATGATAACCGTATTGAAACTGTGGTGTTAACATAATACTTAAAAGTATTTCAAAGTATATTGCGGTATTACCTTAATTGGTATTGTCCAAAAAGTTATATGGGTTTTTTTTTTTGAGAGAGAGTGAAATGACACTCAGCTTCATATAATAGGTCATTAAATGTGTCATTTTCACCATTTCAGCCAGTGGTGTGGTGCACCAAACTACTAACTTAAAAACTGCCATGGAAAATGTAGTTGTAACATTATTACTAATAGCCTACATTTTGCATACACACTGGTTTTCCCCATTTACATAGTTTAAAGATCCTGATATTTACGCACATCGCACACGCTACCTAAATTGTTTTAGTTTGTGGTCAAAAAGTCAGAAAATATTTTGTTATATATTTTATTACTTTCCTGAAAATCACTTTTGTATGTGATTAGGAAGCTTTATAATAGCCTTGTGTTTATGTAATCTTGGTAAGGCTACAGTAAATTTCCCTGGATTAACTGGATGGTGGCTGTGAAAATAAATCTGCATCGTTTATCTTTTTGATCTTTCATTTAAAAAAATCACAATATTCTAACCTTTCATTGAAGTAAAACAATTGAAAGTGGGGGTAAACTCACATTATGAAATAAAAGTTTTTCTCCTATGCATGTTGGCCACAATTACTGGCACCCCTAGAAATTCTTATGAGTTAAATATTTCTGAAGTATATTCCATTGATATTTACATTTTTCTAGCACACCAGGGTGATTATGAACATGAAATTGTCCAGCCATGATGTCCTGCTCCACAGGATTATAAATATGAGGAACACAAAGGCCAAATTCCCTTAAATCATCCATTACAACGAGTAAAACCAAAGAATATAGTTCCGATGCGCAGTGAAAGATTGTTGAGCTTCACAAAATAGAAAGTGGCTATAAGAAAAGAGCTAAAGCATTGAAAATCCCCATTTCCACCATCGGAGCAATAATTAAGAGCTTCCAATCAACTAAAGATGTTACAAATCTGCCTGGACGAGGACGTGTGTCTATGCCTGCTGAGATTATTTGAGTCTTGGGGTCAGAAAGCCCCTATCACCACATGTTATTCAAGAGGGTTTCAAGAAAGATCCTCCTCCTTCATCCAAAAACAAACTCCAGCATATTAAGTTGTCAGACACGACTGGAATTTCAAACGGGACTGGCTTTGTTGGTCGGATGTAACTAAACAAAGAGCTTTTTGGCAGCAAACACTCAAGATGGGTTTGGTGCAAACAGGGATAAAAAAAAAGTACCCCATGTCCACAGAACTGCTGGATCTTTAATGTTGTGGATGTATTTTTCTGATCATGGACGTCCTGGACATCATCATCATGGATTCTATCAAATACCAACAGATAAAAAATCTAAACCAGACTGCCTCTGTTCGAAATCTTATAATAGGCCGTGGTTGGATCTTCCATCAGGACATTGATCCAAAACAAACATCAAAATCAACACAAAAATGTGTCACTGAGCACAAAATGAATCTTTTGCCATGGCCGTCCCAGTCCTATGACCTGAACCCGATAGAAAATGAGTGGGGTGAACTGAAGAGAAGAAGAGATGAGAAGAACGTGGAGCTGGAAATCTGAAGGATCTGCAGTGATTCTGTCTCAAGGAATGGTCTCTGATCTCTTATCAGGTGTTCTCCAACCTCATCGGGCATTATAGGAAAAGGCTGTTAACTTGGGAAAGGACGTTGCAATAATTTGTACACATTCTATTGTTTACTTCAATGATAGGTTAGAATCTTGTGAATTTTTTGAAAGATCAAAAGGATAAACGATGCGTGGAGGGCACTGTATGTGCCTTCATGTCTTATTGGTCAGTTTTGTTCTGTTTGGTCTAGATTTAACCCTAAAAAGGCTTTTGTATCCTGGGGGATACAATGATTTGAGAGGCTGTGGGGAGAGGCAGTGAAAGTGTAGGTCTCATTTCTTGGTTTCAAGTTGAAAGGGTGTTTCTGTAATGAATATTTAGATCTGGTGACTTTGTTCATACATTCTTTGTTAAGCTCAAAGGCAGCACTTAAAAACCTCATGGCCACCTGTAGTGGGAAAATACTCACCCCCATATAAAAGTTAATGTATTTCACATATTTACAATATTTCAATGTTTAAAACGTTTAAAATGTTTGTTGGAATTTTATGAACTTGACTTATGACTAAATGTTTGTATCTCAGGGAATGTGTTTAGGGGTATAAATCAAGATTTTTTCCCCCCCAATATAGATTCCGTGGTCTATAGACTTTAGACTTTGTGGCCTGGTTTAGAAAATCAATTCAGTATACTCTTAAATTAAAATTTATATTCAATCATTTAGTCATTAATCATTAGCTATGTTGAATTTAGTTTTAGGTCAACAATACACAGATTTTTTCAAGCATGTGTATATGTATAAGTAACTGTCAAATAAGATGCTCAACAAAAAACATATGCAAACTTAATAATAATAATAATAATTTTTTTACATTAAAAAAATATAAATGGATCATTAAAAAAAACCAAGCTGCTTCACTCCAGTAAATGATCTTGAATTATTACTAACAATATAAAAGTTATTCTTACATTTACTTTAAAAAAGTCATTAATGATTATAGCCAAAAGACTACTCGATAAAGTATGAACTATCAATCAGAGGATGGAAGGCATGAAATTTGTGTATCAGCAAAGTTTTGATCATGTTGATAATTTATAGGTCCTATAAATTTGTGTATCAAATATGATATAGTAGGCTAATATATTCATAAATAGACATTATATTTATTGTTTAACAGAGTGTTACAATGAATATTTACTGTAAGTTATGAGGGAATAAAATATTTTTAAAAAGGCATTCTGTTTTCAGAATATATATAAAAATAAAAGTGTATTGTTGTGTGTGTGTTTTGTATTATTTGTGTATTAATAAGACTGAAAGTGGCAATAAATTAATGTTCTGATGTAGGATTAAATATTGGTCAGTTTTGTTCTTTTACGAGATTTAAATATTGATTGGTTTTGTTCAAAACAAAAGTAAGCGATTCTCAAAAAGTATTAAAGATGTGAAAATCTGAAGACGTCTGATGCTTGAGAATGCCTTTAGGTCTACATTATGCAAATCTTAAACATTCTCGAGCCTCAGACTTTTCATTTGAAAAAAAGTCATTTCCAACATGTGGAACAGCTGTTCAATATGAGCAAATGCGAATCATGTTAAGCCAAATAATACTTCAAATAGTATATTACAGAGTTGGATATTAAGACATTTAAAAAAGATGAAGTACTGGTTGCTCAGTGGACCCTTCATCACACATAATGACTGTCCCTTAGTGGTTAGAGAGTGTGGGAAGTTTGGTGAAAGTGAAAGGGAAGCCGTCAGGGAAAAGCCCTCTTGTGTGCTTTGGACGGGCTTGTTCATCACAGGTCTTACATGCATCTAAAGGCAACATTGACATGGAAAAGCATCTCAGCACCTCAGGGTTCCCTCTGTGTGTGTCTGTGTGTGTGTGTGTGTGTGTGTGTGAGAAGAGGCTGATTTTATCTTGAACAATCATCACTCGGTTACATCAGAATCCCACTGACTTTTTCCCTAAAACGAAGAAAACGCCCTCTTGACAATTTTTACAGGGCATTTTAAACGCATCCTGCCCACTTCATGTCATGTTAAATGGATAGTTGATTATTTCCTCTATAAATTTGGAGAACATCAGTGGTTGGGCATAAAAACAAATGTGTTAACAATTCCTAAAATATAGTTAGTGACGGGTTGGTTACGCTCTCATTTAAAACATAATGTTTTTGGTATAATGTTCCTGTAAAGATGATGTGAACCCTTTGATGTCTCTGAGTTTGAAACTGTGATTTATAGAGTGAATCACCAGCACGTTCTCCTTAGATCTCCTGTCTGGAAACATGTGGAAACGTCTATCCAATTCCGGAAGAACTGCTTGATTTTTGTAGGTGGAAAAACAGGCATGACAGCATATCCACGTGGAATGAAATCGAGGCTGTGAGAATTGGACTGCAAAAAAGGTTCTAGATTACATATAATTTTCAAAACACAATTTTCAAAACTGCTTTATGGAGGTTTTATCTACTGAAAGTCTTTGGAAAGCTGAGTATTTCCTCAGCTGAACAATCGGTATGTTGTTAAACAACAGTAAAGTCCATTGAATGCACTGCACTTCTATCTCTCAGCTCCGTTTTCATTCCAATCAGTGTAAGTCTATAAACACTTTGAATGAACATTATGAAAAAAAGTTGTTTTTGTTTTGTTTTTAAATTTTTTTATGACATAATATGGTGAAGGCATAGCTCATGAATATTAATTGATGTATTGCACATATTATCTGATGTCACCGTGTTGCAAGGCAGTTTCTTTTTTTTTTTTTATAATAACTAGGTTGGCAGGAAGTTCCCACATGATATAACATCCTGAAGTGGTTTAGGCAATAAAGCCGCTTGTGAGGGGTTCGGTCCTACAGGGTCAGGTGTGATCAAGATAACCGCTGTGGGCTACAACAGTGATAATACTCATTTATATAAAAGTTCTCCTCAAAAACCCACACACTTGCGTCAGTGCAAACTACCTGAACTATGGAAAAACAGCACGATCTGAGCAAGAGGGAAAATCAGTTTCACTTAGTTTCACAAGGGTGTTGTGCTGCTGAATCATAATGGTGATTGGAACATGAATAATGATAAGGAGCTCTGATTTGATCATAGATAGATAGATAGATAGATAGATAGATAGATAGATAGATAGATAGATAGATAGATAGATAGATGGATGGATGGATTGACTGATGGATGGATTGATTGATTGATTGATTGATTGACAGAATGATAGAGAACAAAGGTGCACATGGTAAAATACATCCATCGGGAGCATGCTTACAGAGGAAAACAATTATAGAGAACACATGGTGCTGGATGAAGTGGATATTCTTGATTGAAAAAGTCGCCTGCGTGTAAATGTCTTGTGTGTGAGAGAGAGACAGAACATGCTATCCACAGATCAGTGGTTTTTGAAACTCTTTGATACCAAGGGCCCACAAATACAATAATTCCCTTCAGTCCTGGTTTTACGGGGGTGCTAGAGGGTGCACCCTGAAAAGAAAGCGAGAGCACCCTCATTTGAAGTTGTAGTACTAACATACTGGTGAAACAGTTGGCAAACTGTTACTTACTGTTAATTACTGCGCTTAGCGTCAAATCCACTTCATCCAACGCTATTTGTTCTCTGTGTTCTTAAGTATCTTTTTTGTTTTACTTACAGAGGATCTGATAGATAGATAGATAGATGGATGGATGGATGGATGGATGGACGGACGGATAGATAGATGGATGGATGGATGGATAGATTTTTAGACTTAGATTTTTTTAAACTTTTAGACTTTGAAGGCCATGCACATTATACATCTTATCTCATTTGAGCAAAAGCATACGAAGTGGTACATGGTGGAGAAAACATTCACCAAGCACTCAATGGTGCAATTATTTACAATAAATAATTGTTTGTTTTTTTAATAGACTAATTGATAGGATTCCACTATTAAAAGAAGCAAGGACTGATAATTAATTGTGGAAAAACAGATGAGGAAGAACCCCTAATTGGGTAATAACTGTTAACAGAAATGTATAAAGGCTGTTTCACATTGAGCGCGATGCTAAAAAGTGAGGCGAATCGCCAACAAACGGTGCTTTCACACCGAGCACGAAACAATTGATCGCTTTCTGCTAATTCACTGTAATTCACAATATTGTGATCTATAGTTGATTTTGATTCTATAATAGGCAGACATGCACTCTTTTTATGTTTTATAATGGAATGAACGCTACACCTGCTTATCATTTGTCATAAACATCCTTTATTGTTATAAAAATACCATGAGCTGCATAAAAAACACATACAGGAAATGTATCATCATAATCCCCATTATTAACCCCATAGGGATCTATTGTTTCGATTCAAAAGCATCATGCAAACACATTCGTACCGAATTTTGTGTTCAGTGTGAAAAGGCCTTAAGAATGAGAATATTGCAATGGGATAGTCAAATGTACAGATGGCATCTCGTCTTTGCTGTCTCCACCAGTAAAGTCTAATTTTGACATCTGGAGCTCAAAGAAGAAAAAGACTTTTTTTCATGACAATAGATGGACTGATGGATGGATGGATAGAAAGGTAGACAGATAGACAGAGAGAAATATTTCATTGGTTAGTTGGTTGTAAGTTAATGGTGGGTGTAGTGTTGTAAAATCAGCCTGAAATGACCTTTAGAGTTTAATGTAAGAATCACACCTGTAGAGGAAAATTGGCCAGATAGATAGTGTCAGATAAACTCATTCTTCTCTATAGATGACTAATGAACAGTGAGTGACCCAATAGCATGTGTCCTTGTGCAACAGGAAGGACCTGCTGATGTAATTTTTCTAAGGTCATTGCGAAGCTTCATAGTTCAGGTTTCACCTTTCAGAAGCTGAAGTATTTTGCCCGTACATGTCTAGGCAGCACCTGAACAAGCTCTGAACATGTCATGTTTGTGAATTTAGAGGACTTGTGTGGTTTGATGTGACCCTGATTCTCTCATATCTGTACTCTGGTACTGACTCATCTGCCATTGGTCAGACTGTGATCTGGTTATGCTGTTTGTTGGTTGTTTACCTTCTAAGTGTTGTGAGTATATTGCAGAAGGTTTTTTTGTGGTCATCTGAACATCTGAAATCCCCCAGTTGGAAATCACACACGGCTGTTGTTTAAATCAACAAAACACATTTTTAACACCTGCTGAGAGAAGCTGTTTGCAGCTGCCAGACTTTGAACATTTTGTGTGAAAAGGCCTTAAGAATGAGAATATTGCAATGGGATAGTCAAATGTACAGATGGCATCTCGTCTTTGCTGTCTCCACCAGTAAAGTCTAATTTTGACATCTGGAGCTCAAAGAAGAAAAATACTTTTTTTCATGACAATAGATGGACTGATGGATGGATGGATGGATAGAAAGGTAGACAGATAGACAGAGAGAAATATTTCATTGGTTAGTTGGTTGTAAGTTAATGGTGGGTGTAGTGTTGTAAAATCAGCCTGAAATGACCTTTAGAGTTTAATGTAAGAATCACACCTGTAGAGGAAAATTGGCCAGATAGATAGTGTCAGATAAACTCATTCTTCTCTATAGATGACTAATGAACAGTGAGTGACCCAATAGCATGTGTCCTTGTGCAACAGGAAGGACCTGCTGATGTAATTTTTCTAAGGTCATTGCGAAGCTTCATAGTTCAGGTTTCACCTTTCAGAAGCTGAAGTATTTTGCCCGTACATGTCTAGGCAGCACCTGAACAAGCTCTGAACATGTCATGTTTGTGAATTTAGAGGACTTGTGTGGTTTGATGTGACCCTGATTCTCTCATATCTGTACTCTGGTACTGACTCATCTGCCATTGGTCAGACTGTGATCTGGTTATGCTGTTTGTTGGTTGTTTACCTTCTAAGTGTTGTGAGTATATTGCAGAAGGTTTTTTTGTGGTCATCTGAACATCTGAAATCCCCCAGTTGGAAATCACACACGGCTGTTGTTTAAATCAACAAAACACATTTTTAACACCTGCTGAGAGAAGCTGTTTGCAGCTGCCAGACTTTGAACATTTTGTGGTGTGGCAAACCACATTTCATGAGTGTGCAATTAAAGAAGTTTTTCTGCATTTCGTTCGTTGATTTGTAGGTTTTTCAAAAAATACAAATTGCAAAAAAAGAAAAAAAAGTCAGGTGTTTGTGACCACAAAAAGGTTTTACCCTGCGCTGATCTCCAGGTGCTAGCAAAGCTGGTAATGGGAAAAAACTCTTATATTGTAAGCAAAAAACAACAGTCTGAGGGACTTTTTAAAAAAAATATCTTTGCTCAAGCATGCATGATATTTGCTTTACAATACTATTTGTGCTGTTTAATGCATTCTCACTAGTTTCAATGTCACTTAAACAAATAGCTTTCTCATGATGTACTTCCTAACACATACTGGAGAAATTTTTATGATATTATATTACCAGCCCTTACATTGCCAGTTTAGGGCCAAATGCCAAAATCAACAAAATAAAAAAAAAAAACACCATTAACAGTCCTAAAAAGCACAGCAGCAACTCTTCTTTTCTTTATACAAACTTATATGACTTTCACCATCATGTTCCACAAACCTCTCCTTGACGATTCTGGCAGTGTTGTCCTGTAGGCCATCAACTGGCAAGGAACACAGTTGCTATGAATGGGTGCACTTGGTCCAAAACGATGTTCGACAGCTGTCAGGAACTGTGCTATTGGGATAATGAGGCCTAAAGTGTCCCAAGAAAACATCGTCCACAGCATAACCAGCCCGTGTCCGCCCAACAGTGCATCCAGGTGCCATAGCTTCTGTTGGTAATCAGCGTATCTGTGCTCTGCTGTCGACGTGATGGATCAGGAATCTTGATTTGTCAGACCAGACCACTTTCTTCCAATCATCCATGGTCCAATCTCGATGATCTTGGCAGTGGCGGCTCGTGGGTTTTAAAATAGAGGAGGCACACTAATTGTATTGGTCTGGGATCCCTGCCGGTTATTATTATTATTATTTTTTTTTTCTTAACCATTATTTGCTTAACCACTTTAAAATGACAGCTTGGTAAATCTGTTGGCGATCAAATGATCAATATCGGTACTCATCATAAGTACTTGGTACATTATCAGTGCAGCGGCAGACGTTGGCAAGCCTCCCTTGCGAGGGTTCTTTTCTCAACACTCCTCAGCACTGAAAGTGAACACTCGATGCTGATTGGCTAATTTTTTTTTACTAACGGAGGCACGAGAGCTCAGCCCGGCCTCCCCCTCCCCTTCTCTATCATTAGCGGTTGTAAATACATCAGCAGATTCGGCACATTCGCGATAGAAAAGTGGTGCTTTCACGTTATGGTATTACAACTATGAAATTACAAACAAAAATACACATTCTGAGACATGAACTGAAATTAATTGTGAGTTTTATTAACATTAAATCGTCCTCCTCCCATTTTCACCTCAAAATTATGGGGAAGCTGTGCCTCCCCTGCCTCCCCAGATGAGCCGCCACTGGATCTTGGGCTCATTTCGTGCGTTGCTGGTGATGGCGTGTGGTTAGCATGGGGTCCCGGCTGGGTTGTCGGCTGCTCAGACACATACGCAGAAGGCTGTGATGAACCCTGCTGCAATACTATGCTTCTGAGAACAAGATTTTCTGTTTCTTCATACAAAGTTAACATATACCTTTAGAAATCTCTCAGTATTGACTAAATTTTTGTCCTGCTTTGAGCTCGAACTCATATGTAAAAACTCTGTAAATATATTTTGTTTTTATTTTTATTTTTAAAGTATTTTACCTTTCTGTGATCTCCAGCTGCTCGGTTTTTTTTTATTTTTAATTTATACTTTTTATTTTAATTTTTTACTATTCTGTAATATGCTGCTAAGGACATTTTTGCAGTTTTTTTATTATTATAATTTTTTTTTCAATAATTTACCCTGCTGTAATCCCCATCTGCTTAGAACAAGATTTTCTGTTTTTTTTTTTCTTCATACAAAGTTATCATATGACTTTAAAGGGTTAGCAAGAACCCTTGCGCGACGCATACGTCCTATGTCATCCGCCGGAACAGCTTGCACGTATGACAGTCAGCAGAAATGAGAGAAAGGTGTTTATAACATTTTAAATATGGATATTTTTCTTACAAAAACGCATTGATTCGCTACAGGAGGCCTTTATTTACCCTCTCAGAGTCATGTGAGGCGCGTTTTATTATGGATGGATGCACTTTATTTGACTACTTTTGGACCGTTGAAAAAAAACCTAATGGCCTACTGCCATTATAAAGCTTGGAAGAGCAAAGATAATTTTTAATATAACTTAGATTGGATTCGTCTGAAAGAAGAAAGTCATATACACCTAGGATGCTTTGAGGGTGAGTAAAAGGGCCGTGTACGTTTTGATAGTTTGTTTTTCAATTTGAAATGAAATAAGCAGAAACGAGAAAACGGTCGTTTTTTCATTTGTTCAAAAAGCGGAAAAAGGAGATTTTTTCTTTTTTTTTGGTTCACGGGTAGAAAACGGATAAATGACTTCAAAATTGATTTTCCCCTTGTGGGCGGTCATGACACACCCCTTTCCACCGATTGGTCAACCAAATCTGAGCCTGTGACCTCATCCTCAGTTGTTCAACAAAATAATAGTCCTCTGCTGCTGTAGGCGCTTTCAGGTCCTAGATCGGGCTTTCTTCTGTGCAACCTAAGACGTTTCGCAGAAATATTTATTTCAGAAATTTTAATCAGCACCCAGCCTGTTTTATTTAGCTGTGCTCGTAGTTAAATCTGTATGGTGAAGCTGCGCTACCCATAGGCAGCGCAGAATGGATGAGAAGCAAAGATAAAAAAAATAGATGTAGGGGGGTATTTTTTTAGTAAAAAATAATGATGACAAATCTAATTAAGCTCACACAGTTAGGATTTGGTCATACATGTGACTGAAGTCTGTTTTTAGGCTGTCAAAATGTAAATGCCTCTACTACAACATCTATAGATCGCTAAGCACATGACATCGTTTAGGCTGCTGCTCCGGTGAAGCTAAGCGAAGAAGTGCGAAAATGAGTTGGAAAGAGAAAGCTTCTTATGCTACTTACTTTTTTGATGGGTAATTTTCTCTTTTTCTATCTTTCTACTATATGTATCCACTCCATGTCGGAGCTTTTGCATTTTACCTACATACATTGGAAATGTGCACTCATTTTTCATTATTACAATTTTTAACATTTTATACATTTACATTTAATCATTTACCAGACGCTTTTATCCAAACTAGTTTACACATGAGTGCTGTGACAAGTCTGTCATTATAACTGATCATTAATTAATTATTAGTCTATATTTATGATTATTGCAAAGTCATCAAAACTGGCTCATGACATCAAAACTACCTAAAATGTTGAAAATGAATCAAAATGATCGTGCATGACATTCTTTGAAGTATACAGTATGCATGCAGTCATACAAACTCATTAGTGAAGGCTTTTATCCAAACTAGTTTACACATGAGTGCTGTGACAAGTCTGTCATTATAACTGATCATTAATTAATTATTAGTCTATTTTTATGATTATTGCAAAGTCATCAAAACTGGCTCATGACATCAAAACTACCTCAAATGTTGAATCAAAATGATCATGCATGACATTCTTTGAAGTATACAGTATGCATGCAGTCATACTAACTCATTAGTGAAATCTCCACCTGGTGGCACAAAAGTACAGCTGGCACCATTACTCAGACTGGAATTTTCATTAGTAAATGAAGATTAAATAATCAAATAATTTGCTACTGAATTTGACCAGTGATACCCTCCAGTGAGTTTATGTTCTCCTTTTTTTTTTTTTTTTGAGATAATGTATTTGGAAGTCACATCAAATATTAATTAGGGTAAGCAATTAAAAAGACGAACAATAGCTTATCTCTCTTTGTTATAAAGCCTAATATTGCATTGACTGAATATGTATATTTTTGTATATATTGTTGATGAACTCAAAAGCCTGTTCTTATAAATGATATATAGATATATCAATAAAGATATAAAGATATATCAATTCGAGCACTGTTTTAGACAATACGCTCATTTTTGGACATGGGATGGTCATTGCAAATAGCCTACTGTAAATGCAAATCGGCTGAGGGTGGATTTAATTTTTACTGTACTGTAGGCTAATCATAGCCGCGGGAATGTCACATTTAGCCAGGATTTATGTTATGAGTGTGCACAGCCCTCGAGGCTTAACATGTTGATAAATAACTAGATATATAAATAACTAATTCTTAAGGCTTGTGCCGGTGTGTTCAGCCATCCACCGATTTTTATATATATATATATATTTATATATATTATTTTTATATAATAGGCTTAACATAAATAATGTAGCCTAGTTGACTTGGACAGCAGACAAGTGTCCACTTCATAAAGCACGAGGCTGCAATGCAAGATTGACAGGACCATAGCAGCTCCGGCAAACGCGCAGAACATTTACTTTTTACTAAAGTTATAATGGACCACAAACTGAGCGTTCGTTTTTAATGGGGAAAAAGTTTGTTTTAAAGGGGTCATTGGATGCAAAATTCACTTTACATGTTGTTTGAACATAAATGTGTGTTGGAAGTGTGTGGACACATCCACCCTATAATGATAAAAATCCACCCAGTGTTTTTTTTTAAATCCACTTTCTCAAATCAGGCTGTTCTGAGATTCCTGTCAAAATGACGTAGTTCTGCACAGGCCGCTTCCACGATAGTTGATTGACAGTAGCGTTTCAGCACAGACTGGACTGGTGTCTTACCTTAGACCCGCCCTGAGTGAGCTGTCCGCCATTGTGTCGACTCCGGTGCAGGGGAAGACAAGAATGGCTAAGCGATTGAGTTGTTTTGTTGTTGGATGTAATAATGAACAAAGCATTCATTATTTACTCCCGACATCTGAGCCGCTGAAGACGCAGTGGATTAAAGTTACTTTTGTTTTTGAAGGGAATGCGCCGATCCCCGATCTGCCTAAATGCGTTTATGTTCACGCGAATCATTCGTGATCCAGCTTCATCTACAGAAGAAGTGAGTATAAGGTTCTTTTTTAATTAATCTTTGCAAATCGCCTTTCCTAATAATGTGCTAGTTAGCAAGTTCTGCGTCTAAAGTAAACAGTATCATGAGAACGGCTGGTCAACCCATGGAAAAGAGGGGCGGGGTGAGCAGAGCTCATTAGCATTTAAAGCAACATGGACTAAAACGTAGTGCTGAAAACAGAGCTGTTTTTGACAGGGTAAAAAGGGTGTTTTTTTCTTTGGTCTCGTTGATCCTTATTTAAAAATAAATAAACTTTGTTAATATTCTTGAATCTACAAACTGCTAACACTTTGCCGTTTTCTCGTTTCTGCTTATTTCATTTCAAACTGAAATGAATCAAAACGTAAATGGACCAGGAAATATCAGAAGACGTATGGCTTCTTGCATGGAAAACTCAACGTTCCACGACTCATTCATTAATCTGGAGAGATTTTGGGTGGAAATGTTTGATCAGATTTTTTATAACCCCTATGCAAAAATGTAAGTTTTCTGGGAAACAGCACCCCTGCTGGAGGGAGTGCGGTTCTGTACAAGCAGACATATGATGTCCATATATTCAGTATTTTTGGGGAAGGACAGGCCAATTAATATCTAGGGTAATAGGCTTTAACATAGATGTGTCATTTCCCACTATGTTTCTAGGGGTCACACCGGAGGGTTTGAATAAATGTGATAGTTATCTCTTAAAGATATTTTTAGTTGCATGTAAGAAAGCAGTTACTAAATGTTGGCTTAAGAGAAGCCCTCCTGATATGGATCTTCTTCTAAGTATTGTCAGTCAAATATGTTCTATGGAAAAAATGACCTTCTCCCTCCGGTTACAAAAGAATAAAGGGGAAAATTATTGGAGGAAATGGGATTGTTATATACTGCGAACAAGCAATGGCTAGACTTCCAAAGTGCACCTCAACTTCTATCTGTATCATGTGTTTCTTGATTTCTTGTAAGACCTCAAATAACTGTTGTTGTTAATTGTTCTTTTTTTTTTTTCTTCCTCCTTCTGCTCTTTTTTCTCTGTGAACCTGAGTGTCTTGTGGTAGATGTCTTGGTTTACATTTTCTGTTTGTGTTTTAAAACAAAATCTGTCAAAACAAAGTATTTTTAAAAAAAACATACATGGACCATAAAACATGGGCTAATTTTCATTTTTGGGTGAACTAACCCTTTAAAAGAGCTTTCAAAAGCACATCAGATCTACAGGAATCACATAAACATGGGTTAATTTTCATTTTTGGGTAAACTAACCCTTTAAAAGAGTTTTCAAAAGCACATCAGATCTACAGGAATCACATAAATTACCTATTTTGAAATCAAAATGTGAACTGGGTCTGTGATGTCGAAGGGTGAGCTGTTTGTATGTACTCACTTGATAAAATACATTTTTGAACACATTTAAAATGATTTAAAAAATGTCAAATAATTATTTATATGATTATATTTATATTTATATGATTTGATTGAAGATTTTCATAGGATGATTTCAGCAAAATTGTGTGGCACCCATATTTGAAGTTGAAACCACCTAATACTCTGGCATTTTCTCTCAAAAAAATCCTGTCATCACTGGCAAACAATGAATCTTGGAGTAGTTTGGGGCGTAAAGGATCCATTCCTTGTATTCATTAATGGGACAGCCTTTATCACGCCACTGTGATGCATTCTTTAAATGCATTAATTGGGACACAGCTGTGTCTTAAAAATACACATATAAGTTCTTGTGAACATAAACACTCATAATCAAATTTCTACTGACATACATTAGTACATATAGCTGTATCTCCATTGGTCCATCGACCTGCACTGGACTTCAGACATCACTGAAAAAAAGAGAGGAAAAAGAAAAGTGCAATATAACAAAGAGTGAAAAATTTAAGGGGGTCTGAATACTTTCCGTACCCACTGTATAGCTGTATCTCCATTGGTCCATCGACCTGCACTGGACTTCAGACATCACTGAAAAAAAGAGAGGAAAAAGAAAAGAAAACATACTTGTGTTTTTTTATATTACATATGCTTCTTTTAGTGATGATTTCTTACCACACTTGGCCTTATTGCTTCAACAACTACTGTATACCAGCAAATACGCTCCAAAAAACAGAACAAAACAAAACAGTGTAACAGTGTAAATAACTCAACATTCATGAAATAGCGTTAGCCCCCCCAACCCCTCCCCAAACACATTTGTCCACTCAGACATCACATTTCCAAAACTGTTAACACACAGGCTGAAACTGAAGATCACTGGCCAAAATGACAAATTTTGTTTGCAAAAGTTTAAAAACTTTTAATTTCCACCAGACACTACAACTTGTGGTCAAATATTTTTCAATCAATCATTTCACAATGGACAACAAATACAGCTATCAATATGAAATATGATACTTCTCAAAATCAAAAATGTTGAAATGAAAAAAAAAAATGTTTTAATGAAGAGTTGAAATACTCAAAACATCACATTGGATGTTTTCCCTTGCAGTGTTGCAATGCAATGGAAAGACCTCCCTTGCATAGCAAATCCATCAACAGCCCTCTCTCTTTGGGTGAAACCAGTCTTTCATTTAGTGCATTAAGAAATGTGATGAGGCATTCTGTTACTGATAGTTTGTATGTGGCAAAGGGCACCATCATTGGAGATGGTAGCACACATGGTGATACTGGCGCCCATCTGACCCGGCACTGCCACAGTTGCCCTCTGCCCAATAAATGTTTCTCCTGCGTCTCCTCACTTCACAGAGGTTGAAGCTGGCTTCATCCACATAAATTCATTTGTGATGTGCCCCTTCAGCTTCAAGCACATTATTCTCTAAGAAAAAAAAAGCACATTCATAGAGCAAATTATTCCAGTTGCACGTAACTGTATGGTATAAAAATGCATTACAATTCATTAACAAATCTGAACAAAGCATGTCAAAATTGACATTATGACAAACACATAAATGGGATTCATAAAACATTTGCATTACTGTAGACACAGTTTGTTCTGCCAACAGGGCAATACAGTAAAGCTGAAATACACTGTGGTATACAGTAACATTGTGACTTACCTGTTGTCATTCTGAAAAATGCCTGACAAAAGATGCCACAGTGCTCCGACTCAGAATGGGTTGGACCCTTTGCCCAGCCTCTCTAAAGGACAAGCTATGATTGATGACACACTCAATAACTGTTGCCTGATTTCATCTGAAGTTTGAACTGTATTTTCTCCTTTTACAGTAATGCAGCTCCTCCATCATGTATGCAAACACCTCTTTCTCTGGTCCTCTGCCATGCTCTCTTACTCTCCTTCCAAGCCTTTGGTCTCTTAGATCCAATAGCAGGACAGAGGTGGCATCTTTTATAGAGGGATGAGGACTGATTGCTGATTGAAGAGTTGTGCAAACTCTAAGTCCAGGTAAGTCTAAATATGAAGAAAGGATCCCAGAAGAGGCCATTAACAGGACACATTTAATTCATATGCACATGAACCTTTTCGCAGTATCCACCTTATTTTTCAATGCAGAAGTAAGCCATTTTCTTTGTATGTGCGAGACTTCCCATTCATTAGTCGTTGTAGGGAAATCACAAGACAAATTACAAAGTGCAGTAAACAGTACAGCAATTGTTTGTGCTACAAACCAGTGTCATTAAGACAATACAGTAAAATAATATGGTAATAAACACCAGTTACAATATCAAACAGCAAAACGAGCTCTTTTTTTACAGCTAAAAATACCTGGAAGCAAATAACACGGGGAGCCCAACACATTAAATTTACAAATGTCCGCACCCGCACTTATGGGAAAAATAAGTTGGGTATTTAGTAGATTCTTTGATGTTTGAAAAGGGTCTTTAGAACTTTTTGATGATTCGATTAGCATTGCTGTACATTTGAACAGTTTCCAGTAGTAATCATGTGGAAAAGTGTGATTTCCTTCCTCAGTTTTAAAAGCTGCTGTGGTCAAGCTTTAGTTATTTTCTCAATGGGCAGTTCTGTAGTTCATAAGTACATAGATGTTTAGAAATGTTAGAGTTCACCATCGTTCCCCTTAGTGTTTTAACGTATATATTTAACTTTTTCTCACAGTCTGGCTAATGTCATGATGACCATCTTGAGACATTAAATCACAGAGTTCAAAATGACCACCAGATGGCAGCATCTTCTAACGTCTGCCATGTGCTCCTTCACATTGACTCAATAATGTCAGCATTAGCATATACAATTTTACTGTGTTGTACACAAAAGCAGTATATATGCAGTATTTATAACAGTAAATAAACAAACGAAAAAAACAACAACAAAGACCTCCTGCAACCTCTGATCTTAGTATTTTTGCCATCCTAATAAATGTAAAAACTAAAAACTAGAACTGTGAGCCTGTGGATTCCAAGTTGTTCTTTGAGGTTAAATTGTTTAAGATTATCTAAGTAAATTATTTTTTTGGAATTTCATGTTAAAGTACATGAGTTAAAGGGCACCTATTATGCCCCTTTTTACAAGATGTAATATTGGTCTTGGGTGTCCCCAGAATGTGTGAAGTTTCAGCTCAAAATACCCAACAGATCATTTATTATAACATGCTGGAAAATGTCATTTTTGGGGTGTGTCTAAAAAAAGAGCAGTTTTGAAGTGTATTGCTTTAAATGCAAATGAGCTGCATATTCCCGTCTTCAGAAGAGGGCGTCGCGTATATGTCTCTCTGCCTTGCATATCTACAGCAATAAACAGCCAGTAGAAGCAACATAACTGAGAGCGAGAGAACCGGTGTTTAGCTGTACATATGGGAAGCCAAATGCACTGAAAGTGACAAAACAGCGCAATGTTACAGAGCTTGCACCGCGCTGACCTGTCATCGGCACGGATCAATTGACCGAGCCGCGCTACTGAACGAATCTCGTGCTACGAACGGCGCGGCACTGATCAGTTAAAAAATACTTAATGTACGCACACAAATACGGTTAAAACGCTAAGCACTATAAGGGCATGACATTCACAAAAGAGTCTGGAAAGATACACGTATTTAGGTAGATTTTGAGGCGCATTACCTTGAAAAAAGAAAGTAATCCACAGCGTCCTCAGCTGCTCAGATGTTGGGAGAAAATGAAGACTCTTCTGTTCAGTCATACAAACAAACAGAGCATCAGGATTGCTTGCAACCATTGTTGACGTTACAGCTGCTCGAGTGCTGAGAAAAAGGAGGACAGCATACAACCGCTGAGGGCGGAAACTATAGCAATGCAGAGCTGTCAATCAACCCCCGTGGCCCCGCCCTATACAATGTGACGTCACACTGCGTGAGAATCAAAACGGCAGGCCTAGTGAGACTGACTTGGTTTAAAGGGAATTAAAAAATGAGGAGTGGGTGGATTTTTATCATTGCAGAGTGGTTGTGTTCACACACTGCCAACACCATAGACTGTATAAAAACATGGACGTAGTGTCCGTGACGTCACCCGTAGGTTTCTGAAGAGCGTTTTTGAAGCTCAAAGTTGGCGGAACCGGCCGTCGCCATATTGGCAGCAGGTCACCGCGCGTCACTCCCAGATAATTGAAAATGTGCAAAGAGGCGGGAGCTGGTTGCTGAAACCACGCCCACCTAGCTCGACAGTGGTGTCAGCAGCGGCAATCCACCTGTCACTCAAGTGGCCACGCCCTTAATTATACAGAACTGTAAGGCTTAATATAATTTAAACGGATGAGTTATAAAAAAATTCAACCCCCTCACAGTTGTCATGAAGGGCAAAATTAGCTATATAGACCAAAACCACTTTTTGTAGCAGGCTGTAAACATGTTTTTTTCTACTGTAAAGTTGGGCATTTTAACATGGGAGTCTATGGGACTAACTCCCTTTTGGAGCCAGCCTCTAGCGGCCAGTCGATGAATTGCAGTTTTAGTCACTTCCGTGTTGGTTTCACGAGAGAGACCGGAAGGTTGCCACTTGGCCAACACACATTTATGTACAAACACCATGTAAAAGTGGATTTTGCACAATAGGTGCCCTTCATAATAGGTACCCTTTAAAGTTCGATGTAGGGATGTAGTTTGTAAAGAAAAAATATTTATACTACACTTTAGATAAATAAACTAGTAATGAACAAGCAGTGCTTGAAGTGGAAAAAAAGAAGTGCCGGTATGCACAAAAAAGTGCAGGTACTCTAAAGGCTAAAATATAGAAGTGCCAGTACTGCGTACCGGTGCATACCGGCCCACTTCAAGCACTGTGAACAAGAGTTCAACATGCTATAACCTCATTACATGTTTTTTAAAGGGGTCATCGGATGCTCATTTTCCACAAGTTGATATGATTCTTTAGGGTTTTAATGAAAAGTCTTTAACATACTTTGGTTAAAATTTCTCAATGGTAGTGTAAAAAACACCCTTTTTACCCTGTCAAAATCTGCTCTGTTTTCAGCACGCCGTTTTAGTCCATGATGCTTTAAATGCTAATGAGCTCTGCTGACCCCGCCCCTCTCTTCCACATCCAACACCTCAATCGCTTAATTGGAGACGTGAGATGCGTCCCAATTCAAAGGCTGCGTCCTTCGAAGGGCGCATTTAAAGGCTTTATACGTCATTAAGGATGTCTTATTAAAGAAAAGTAACCATAATAAAATGGACTGTTATTCCTTATGAGGTGTAAAATACTATAATTTCTTTTTTACTTTGCAATTTAACGGTTAATTTTCTTAAATGAGTCTTCCCCGATGACATATGCAGCCTTCAAATGCGTCCTTTGAAGGATGCAGCCTTTGAATTGGGACGCACGGATTCTTGTCTTCCCCTGCACCGGAGTCGACACAATGGCAGACAGCTCACTCGGGCGGGTGGAAGGTAAGACGCTAGTGTCAATCAACTATCGTGGGAGGGGCCTGTGCAGAACTACGTCATTCTGACAGGAATCTCAGAACAGCCTGATTGAGAAAGGGGATTTTAAAATAGAGATTAAAAAAAAAACACTGGGTGGATTTTTATCATTATAGGATGGATGTGTACACACACTTCCGACACACATTTATGTTCAAACAACATGTAAAATGAATTTTGCATCCGATGATCCCTTTAAAGAAAGGACTGACATGGAAATTTAATTAGAATATGGGTATAAATTGATATCAGTTGACTTCACTAAAGTGAAAAGTCCATGTGCAGTTCACTAAAAAATAGATCACTTTGCAGACTGTAACAGGCATATCATTATATGGAAAAAAGTCAATCATTATGCTAGTATGCAAAGTCAGTAAGACCATAGACAACTAATTACTGGGTTGTCTGAGATTCTGAGTCTTCTGACTTTCAGCTTTCTCCAGTAGAGGGCGCCTTTTGTTCGTCTAAACAACATACATGTTTCATTTTTCCTGACTGGCCCTGCATCCCAATGTGCATACATACTATCCACCCTATCTGCCCTAAATAGTTTTGACAATTATTAAAATCACATAGAATTCAGGATGGATAGTATGCACATTGGGACGCAGGCTGGGTACTCAGCTGGTTATGTATGTATGTATGTATTTTTTTGTGTCAATTGCTGTCATCCTTTGCAACATTGAAAATGCATACAAAATAAATATAAAAATAAATTAATAATGAATTATCCTGGAGATTTTCAGTGTACTGGTCATCACTAATTATGTATGTATTTATTTATTTGGGATTTCAGTTTTTCTAAATTATTATTTTTCTTTTGTGATGTGTTTTAGAAATCACAGTTGAAATGTTCCTTATGCAATACATATTTAAAACTAGATATGCTTATTAGGCAATGACCCAAGCCTAGAATATAAATGATTATTAAAGAATAATTAAATAAACATTATTATAATTATTATTAATTACCTTTTCTAAGAGTACAGAAATGTTTGAATTCTAATTTTTGATGTTTTTTAATCCTGGAAACTTGCAGAAATGAAGGTGACATAGGACCTTCTATTTGACTTCTTCTTCTTAATTTATTTTTTTAATGAAATGTTCCTTAAGCAATAATGCATTTTAAATTCATTAGATATGCTTAAGGCAATGGCTCAAGTCTAAAATATAAATAATTGTTAAACCACAACAATATGATTACTAATAATTTTCTAAGAAGTACGGAAATGTTTATGTTATTTTATTTTCCAGATAATAGGCTATTATCTCAATAAAAATATTTTCCAGTTAAAGAAAGAAAAAGGAAAGATAGAAAGAGCGATTTAATGAATGAATGAATGAATGAATGAGTGAGTGAATGAATGTTTTCTCTGTATATAAAATCTTGTATTTTCTTGATACACCGGTCACGAACAAAGCTTCATTCAAAAGTTTGTATTTCCTAAAATTAAAGAAATAATGTGAATAATTATTTATTTGAATAATAATAATAATAAAAAGAATAACTCTATGTCTATGTTGTAGCAGGATGCTACAAGTTAGATTACTGCCATTCAAATGCAGTTTGCACTGAGGCAATTAAATCAAATATGAGATCCACAGCTCTTATGACATGTTCATAAAGACTTGTTTTGATAAAGCTTGTTTGCAAACTTTAACTGGTGGTGTATGCCCACACAAAAACAACAAGAACTGTTTACTGGAACTGATCAGGTTTAGCTTTAAAGGGGTCATTGGATGTAAAATTCACTTTTACATGGTGTTTGAACATAAATGTGTGTTGGCAGTGTGTGTACACAACCACCCTATAATAATAAAAATGCACCCAGTGTATTTTTTAAAATCCTGACAAATGATAACCCCTTTCTCAAATCAAGCCATTCTCAGATTCTTGGCTGTGTGATGTCACACAGACCCAGGCCCCTCCCACGATTGTTGATTGACAGTGGTGTTTTACCTTAGACCCGCCCTGAGTGAACTGTCGACAGTCCGACCGCCATTGTGTCGACTCCGGAGCAGGTGTAGAACAGAATTACTCCTAAGCGACTGAAGTGTTTTGTTGTTGGATGTAATAATGAACATAGCAGTCGTCATTTACTCCCGACATCTGAGCCCCGCTGAAGACGCAGTGGATTATGTTTGTTTTTGAAGGGAATGCGCCCCCGATCTACTTTAATGCCTCTATGTTCGCGCGAATCATTCGTGATCCAGCTTCACCTACAGAAGAAGTGAGTGTAAGGTTTTTT
>NW_015665397.1:296532-298481 GCF_001515625.1 Sinocyclocheilus rhinocerous
TTTTATGAATCTTTGCAAATCGCCTTTCTTAATAACGTGCTAGTTAGCAAGTTTCACGATGAATGCGGCTAAAGTTTACAGTCTCAGAGAACGGCTCGTCACCCCATGGAAGAGAGAGGGGCAGGGTCAAAGCCACCAGAAGGCAAGCCTGCAAACATTAGCTGAAAAAGCATAGCAGCTAATGCTAACGCTTCCGGTCTGGCAGTACGTGGGAAAGGAGACCAGAGGCCGTTTTTTTTCTGAATGAATGAATGTCAATGGAGGAGAGGCTTCACTACGCTGAATAAACAGCCTTTTAGAGGAAACAGCTTATCATTTAATGAATCTTCAATATGTTTTACACGATATAATACTTTTGGATTAAACTATTTTTAGAATTTACCATGAAAAAATGCAGTTTTATAAGACAAGTCACTGACTTTTTTGCGACAGGTGGGATTCTGTTTACGGTATTCATTCCTGGTATCTGTAAACGGTGATTGAGTGTTGTACAACTGACTGAAATTCAATTATGTCAAGGCTGTAATGGGATTGGTTGTTAAGGCACACATGATCCAAGTTAACCATTATGCTTTCTCCATTAGTAAGTAATACAGACCCTCTGATGTTCCTATAGTAAGACAATCTCTGGTGGGGTGAACAGAGCTCATTAGCATTTAAAGGGACATTCACCGCAACGGGTTTCTGTGAACAGAGCTGTTTTTGACAGGGTAAAAAGGGAGTTGTTTTACACTACCATTGAGAAATTTTAACCAAAGTATGTTATAGACTTTTCATTAAGACCCTAAAGAATCATAACAACAATGACCATCCGATGACCCCTTTAAAGGTGACAACAAACACCTTTCACCATTCATGATGTTTCTGTCCCATCTGCTCAGGCACTAAACACATTTGACATACACAGAGAATTCAACGTCCACCTCAAATAACCATCACAGCCATGTAAACATAAAGAAATATTTTAATGTCAAATAAATATCATCCAAAAATATGCATCTCATTGTGAGACATATAATAAGTGTATCTGCTTTTTAAAGATACATTGGTAACATATCATCTGAATGAGTGGTTTTCCTGACAAAGATTAAGAATAAAATTCCTAGCGTACTTAATAAAGTGAAAAATCTACTCGAAAGCCCTTGTGATGTTGCATAAGGATTCATCTTCATCAGGGAAACCACCCTTCGTTCCAGGAGCGGGGCTGTTATGAAGGCGACAGTGCTGACATCTCACCACAAGGTGGCGGTATAACAAAACGAATACATGTGATTAAATAACGGATGTCTTATTTCGTAAAGAAGCTGTTGCCCTGTTCCTAAAAACGTGAACATTCCTTTAACAGATCCTCTACTTAAAACAAACAAGAAAACGTTCAATAAATAATCAATAAATAGAACAGCAGGAGCCACATAACACATTTCTCTTAAATATATACGTGCATGTGTGTATTTATATATACATAATAAATATACACAGTACAGATCCTCTAGTTAAAACATACAAGAAAACGTTCAATAAATAATCAATAAATAGAACAGCAGGAGCAGCGGAGCGTGTGAGCCTCTTCTCTGCTGTGGGTTGGTCAGGTAGTGTTATACACAGTCTCTTCACTCTTTCATCTTTACGCTTGACTGGCATAGATCTAGAAAAAGAAAAGTAGGTCGTTAACACAAGGCTTCTTATCTCTGTTTATGCTTTCAGAGGAATCTTTTTCATTACAATGAACAGTTAAAGAAAAGCACCACTTAGACCTATCTCGAGTTTCACCCCAAAATCAAATAAATAAATTAATAACTCTGTGTAATTCTTTATAAACAAATTTAATATAAAAAGAAAAGAAAAAAATAATCAAATATATTTTGCATTAAGAAAATTTAAGTTTACATACATACATACACACATACATATACATTATATATATATATATATATATATATATATATATT
>NW_015665397.1:299436-302940 GCF_001515625.1 Sinocyclocheilus rhinocerous
ATATATACATATATATATATATGCAAACACACACACACTATTGAGGGACATTCAGGATTGCTTTGAACTAACCTTTTGCAGAAGAGTTTGAAAATTCTGCACAAACATTCGGCTGTCAACCTTGTTGTACGAGTCACATGACTTGCACTGAGATGTCTGAAACAGAACATTGAACAAGTCAGAACTATGCAACAACATTATTACAATTTATACAAAATACATTTGCAGCAGTTTGCAATTTTTGTTCCTTTGTGTTTCTCACCTGTATCTCTTCAGGTTTGCAACTGGACACACTTTTCACCTGTTAAAATGAAGAACAAATAAATAAATGAGCATTTCTCATTCCTTAGATTTAAAATCATGCATGCATTGACATGCAGTTCACTCTGCCCATAAACATAATAAACACACACTCACAATGACTGATTTGCGAAGCTCATGTGAGATGATCCTCTGTGACCGCTTTAGTTTGGCATCAGCGACTGACAGGTTAAGCACTTGGGACCGAAAACATTCCAGAGCAGATGCAACACAGCAGTCCTGTGTAAAGAAACAAAGCCTACTGTTAACATAAACCCAGCAAACTAAAATATATTACAAGAACATTTTGCCAGTGTTAAGAAAACATTACTTCTGAATGTTCTCTGAACATTACAGTTTCTTAAAAACATTTGTACGAATGTTCCATTTGAGCATTTTGCAAACATTTTTGCTTTTTAAAATCATCCTGAAACAATTTAACTTTGAACAAACATTCTATTGACGTCACTGGAAGAACGCTTGGTCATAACCTTGCCAGAACATTCTGAGAACGTTCCCTGATAGCCATTAATGTCTATATGAGTTTTGTAGTCAGATTGGATTGTTTTTTCGTGCAAACCCTGCATGAAAGGCTCTCGGTTCCCCAGCCACGAGCTCTTTCTCTTCCTGTCTGTTATTGTATGCAGAAATCTATACATCTTGACTCTAAATTTCCCTTGTGCTCAAGCAATTTTCACAGAAACTATGAGGAAACTCTTTCTTTCCACACAGAACAACACAAACCGTTTTCCGTACGTGAGACGAGAGTGTACAGAAACTAACTTTTTCTGTGTCACTAAGCCATTATTGGTTTACACTTTATTATAAGGTGTCCTTGTTACATTGTTATTATACATTTAAGTACTGAGTAATATTAATTAACTACATGTACATACTATATGGTTAGGATTAGGGTTACTTGCATGTAATTATGCATAATTTATTGTTATTATAATAGTAAGCACATGTAACGTGTAACAAGGACACCTTAAAGTGTTACCCAACTATGCGATGTTTGTAATAATAATATGAAAAAAAGACTGCAACTGTGAAATAGGCCAAATCTGTTTTAGCAGCTCTACTCTCACTCCCCGTTCGGCTGTTGTCATATTACTCATCATATTTCTCCTAAATGAAGCATACTTTCTCCTGACTGACTTGCACAAAATGACTTTTAATCTAAAACGAGAGGGTGTTTGCCAAGAAAGGCATGACTAAAAATCGTTATTTCTGTACTGATTGATGGATTCAGCGAAATGTAGATCATTTGTATGGAATCAGCCCACGTTTTTTTTGCAAATCACGTTTGTTTGAAAATCAACTGTGTTGAACTGAAACTTGTTCTGTGAAAGGTGGGCTGTATAATGACAGAAACGTGTTTATATTACAGCAGGCCGAATCACTGAGTCATGCAGAAACCGCTATGAAGCAAGCCTAATTGTGTGGTCATATTAGACCGCCGATGGCATCCAGTGAATACTGAATTTAATGAAGAAGAAAAATCGTTTCTTACCTTCAGATCGTTGATGGTGGGTGAGTTCAAACTTTTGCTGTTGCCCTTTATTTTTTAAAAACAGAAGAAAAAGCAGATTCAAAAATTGGTCAATGTTACGTAAAATGTGTAAAAAAAAAACGCCATCCGTAGATCTTTAAAAGCCAACTTACCATTCCGTGGTTGATCTTGTTGAGTTCATTCATAACTTTACTGAGCGTGAGGATCTTTGGCGACTCCTCTGCCTGCGCTGCGATCCAACAAACCACTGCAAACACTAAACACACAGACGCCTTCATGTTTAAGCTGCAAGTTTTCTTCTGTAACTTCTCTAAAGCTACCTGGATTGATGTCCGTCATACTGTCGACAGGTACACAATCACCTTATATAAGAATCCTTGAGGACGCTGGAAAATCGCTTCTTTGTGGAGATTGGAACACTCAATTTTTACAATGACTAATTAGTTTTTCTTTTCCACTGGCCACTCGTCACAACAGTCAGTTGACGAAGATGTAATCGAGAGGCGCGTGCGCGGGGGTGTACGGATGCTGTGTGTGTGTGTGTGTTTCTGTGTGTGTGTGTGTGTGTGTGTGTGAACCTGACCCAGACTTTCTGCACACTTGGCAGGAAACTACAAAACGCTGTCAGTTCCTCTTCTCATTCTGAATCAGCACCAGAAACATGTGTGTGTGTGACTTAGGTGCGGCATCATCCAGCAAGTGGATATGAAAAGGTGCTTTTTTCTTTGTGGCTTCCCACACAAACCATATTGATTATAGACAAAAACAGGAAGTTTAATGTACTTTTCTTCTAGTGAGATAAGAATAGATCGACCTGGAAATGAAACATTTGCACCCTAAACCTGCAGGGCATTAAATGACATCAGATATATGGCCTTCAGAAAGAGTGCACCTGTGCGTTACCTGCTTGTGGCCAGGGTTATTATTGTTTATTAAAACTAAAACCATTCCATTGAAATCAAATATAAAATTAAAAACTTTAACTTTAGTTAGTTGCCAAGACAACATTTTTCATTTTGATTTAATTTAACTTGATAACTAAAACTAAAACTGAGATGAATACCATTGAACTAGACAAATAAAAAAAATACTAAAAAGTATAATTACAAAATGACTAAAACTAAATTTTAAATGACAACGTAACATATACAAATAAAAACTGATTCGATATATTAATAAAACTACAAAAAAACGAATAAAAATGACAACAACACACAACAAAAGATACTCGAACTAAACTGAAAATGGAAACCAAAAACATAAAAATAAAAACGTTCATCATTTTAATAGAAACTACAATAGTATCTCAGTGATACTAAAAAACACCGCTTGTGGCTTCAGTTCCACAGTGTCACGACACACTTAGAAAGACCCGAACGCTCAGCACGACAGAACAGGAAATGAGATCACATTGGGCATGTGAACGAGCCCCACTGCCGGCTAATCGTAGACCACGCTGAACAGGAAGTGGTGGGCAGAGGTTGGCGGCTGTCATACCCATAGGGGGAAGGCCCTAGTGACCCCCAGACAGGACAGGTTCACGCTGGGGATTCCTCCCTTCACAAAGATCATGGAAGACAATTTGTGCTTTAGGTGAAAATTTCATGATTCAATACTTTCCTGCCAGTCATGTCTAGATCTGAATGATTTCCCTCAACCTGGAAAGCACAATGCGTGCATGGGTTTAAGTG
>NW_015665397.1:303170-303512 GCF_001515625.1 Sinocyclocheilus rhinocerous
GGTGGGTGGGGGTCTAGAGGTGAAACTGATATCATGACATCAAGACAACATGTCATCTTCCAATTAATGAGTTCACCAATGGGTTTTCTGTGGCTGATGATGAAAATCCATCTAAAAAAAGAAAGTGTGTGAGGTTCAGTGATTGGGCCAGATGGAATATGAATGAATTTAAGCCTGACAAATGAAATAATAGTCAGACATTTTTTTTTTTTTTTTTAAAGATCATGGAAGACAATTTGTGCTTTAGGTGAAAATTTCATGATTCAATACTTTCCTGCCAGTCATGTCTAGATCTGAATGATTTCCCTCAACCTGGAAAGCACAATGCGTGCATGGGTTTAA
>NW_015665397.1:303607-317009 GCF_001515625.1 Sinocyclocheilus rhinocerous
ATTTAGGCAAAATTTACAAAAAGTTTGATTTTGTGTTTTTTTATTGAGTATCATATTTGATACAGCAGGCTTTTATGGCTCATATAGTATGATATAATATGGAAAAAAACAGCTACATTTTATTAAGAGGCTCAAACTGAGCAAAAATATGCAATTTGGTGCAGAAGCTGATATTTAAATGGACAAAAAGTAGGAAATTCTGATTGTAATGTAAACCAATGAGATATTTATAACAGAATAGCAGGTACTTACATAATATGATATAAATGTCAGTCGTCATCTCCCAATAATATGTATTTACTAAGATGGCATTGAAATGCTTAGTTTGATCATCAAAACTTATGATTCAATGCAATACAATAATGATTTAGAGATGAACAAATAAACGTTCCTCAAAAGCCCGATGGCCATATTTGATGCTCACTGATTTTTCTGGATAATCAAGTAACTTCAGTCCAGTAAGTGTTCATCTTGATATATTACTGAACAACATCAAAGTTATTCTTATGTTTACTTTATAAAAACCAATAAAGATTTCACAGCAAAAGACACATGAAGGTCGACATCCATATAATTATATTTCAAGAAGGCATGTGTGCAACAGCAAACTTTCAGCAAAGTTTATGGGCTTTATAGGCTTTATTTGTGTATTGAATATGACACAGTAGGCTTTATAGGGTTAAACATGCTAGTGAGTGCAACATGTTTTTGGCAGCTGCAAGCTTAATCAAATTAGCTGAAATATTTCATTAAAAACACTCAAAAGACGGTAGATGTGTAGAATTTTATGAATGACTGACATTCCATTTCTGTGGAAATCTGCAGAACTTTCTCTGCAGATTCTGTGCGGGCCTGAAAACAAATCGACATGAAATCTAAATCAATCCTATTTATATGTTTAATAAATGCTCCTTTTCCCCTTTTCCCATTTTTAACACACAAAGAGGTTATTTCTCTATCCAATCATTTCCCGATTGATAAATGTATTTTTTTCTCTTCATTGTAAACATTCACTTGGAAACATGCCATTTGACAGAAAGACTTGTGAATGTTGTTTGTTTCATGTTGACTTTGGTGTGTATGTGAGCAGAGATGATACAGATCAGTGTTATCTGTGACTGATGGTGTAAAACGCAAGAAAATACTGCCAATGATTCACACTATGAAAATGACCATTTAGATATTATATTACAAGAGGTCTTTAAAGATGATCCTTTAGAACCTGTTTTACAAACATATAGACAGACAGTTTTTCCATATGGATATATTTTTAATCATGTTTGTCTATATCAGTGGGGGGGAAAATAGATAAATATATATAAAACATAAAGGCTGCATGCATAATATTTTTTTATTAAAAATAATTTTAGAGCATCATGACTGACTGCAGTACAACTCCTAAAGTATTTCATGTGAAATGTTAGTCATACTAGGACTTTACATACATACAATAGAGCTTTATCATATTTTTTCTTGTTTTTGCAAGTTTTTTTTTTGTTCAAAGTCTGTTTTTTTGTTTTTTTTTGCAAGATCAAACACACAAGAACAATTGTCCATTTTTAACTTCTTTTTCTTTACTTTAACCATTTATGATGACTAACATCACAAAAGTCCCAAATTCTTATGCAATATTTGCATTCAAAAATAAAGGGATGCAGTGGAAATTGAGTCTGAGTGTCTGAGGCAAGAGATTGAGAACATTTTGTTTACATTTAAAGGGATACTCAATATTTCCATTGAAGGAACATGTACCTTTATATATTCTGACAGTTTAATCGACCGCAACACAAAATCTGACACATTTGACGTGCAGTCATTGCAATGTTTTCTTTAAATTCCAACATAGAGCTACATTTCTAAAACTCAAAAACTGTGTGAATTTTCATAAAAACCATGAATCTTTACTTAAATGTGGGGAAAGACCCTAACGTTGATCAAAGATAACCTATAGCTAAGATAGACAGAATATTTCAAGTTATGAGTCAGTTTCTGTTGTCATATTTCCATCATAAGATGAAACTAAGCAAAATTCTGAACAGAATTCTTACTCACTGTTTTTCTGTTAAAACAAGACTGTGAACCACATCATTTGAATATCAGAGACTGCTCTAAAACACATTTACTTCTGCAGGTGAAACTAGTCTTTTAGTCAGACCTAGCTTCCTTTTAAATGAGTCTATGGTCTTTTCCTGAAATTTGGGTTTTAAGCTGATTGTCCAACTTCCTCGCTGGAAGCAGAACTTGTTTGTTTTGTGGAGGAGGTTCACACATGCTCATATTGAGGTGGATTACAGTTGCATTAAAATGGAAAATCAAAACAAAACAGCTGGTTACAAACAAATTGACTCACACTTGAACGAGTCTCGACCAAACAGTTTTGACTTGACTGAGTCACATTATGGTTTATGGTTGTAAAAGCTGCTAAGTCAGGGAAGAACTTCATGTTAATATGAAGTTCTTGTTTAAATGTCTGTGAGGAACATAAATTAAGGAACAAAAACTATATGTGTATGACTGACATACACTACACGATACCATATATGCATATATATAATGGTTATGAATAATTTAAGGGTGCTTTTACACTTGGTTCAATTGCTTGGTCCGAAGAGTATAATTTTATGTATAATATATTTTTTCTCAATAGCTAGTGAAATCATTACTGATAGTTAGATTAGCTCGTAGCTGACTGCTGGTTAGTTTTGATTTGCTTACTTTGATGATTGGTGAGGAGTATCCTAGCTAACTCAGTATTTTAATGGAAATTAACAGTTGACAGCAATTATTATATTTTAGTTTTTGCAACAAGTAGAATCAACCATCAAATCCTCAACTTACCTTACTTCCAGAAATGTTTTAATCAACTTGATTCCAGGTTCAAATTCCATCAATTCCAAGAATCGATTCCCAACTAATATTTCTGATTCTTATTCCTGTTGTGTGTGTCAGAGATCATATGTGATATCTTTCAGCAGTGTTGGCTAGCGCTGAACTGAAAATTCAACTTTTCGTTGAATTGTGAAATAAATATCATAAATAATTTGTACAAAACAATTAATGAAGGCATAATTTCATTCCGTAGGCCTGCTGCTAAATTTAACACAAAAAGACAAACAAATTTCAAATAAAAGTTTTAATCATAAAATCAGTCAGATAAAGAGTATCATTTTAGGCAAGATAATACAAATATATAAACCTAACTAATCAAACTTTCAGTTGAGTTATTGCTAATGTGTGAACATTTGAAGTCTGGTGCTCTGCTTCATTTCTTCCGTTCAATTTATCGAGATCAGATGTCCATGAGTAAAAACATAAACACCAGAGAGCGGATAATAGAAACTGAAGTTGTTATTCTAATCAAAAGTGAACCTGACAATGTATTTATAAAAAAACGTAACATATACATAACTCATGCAAACATATCCACATGACCACGTTATGATTAAATGCTTTCTTAACTGCTGTTTTCTCACTGCTTTCATTTTCTTTTTTTCCCTAAACGAAGAATGAAAAAGAACTTTGTTTGAAGTATGTTGGGCCTGTAGTTGAACATTAGCGCTGCAGCTGAATTGAATGAGGCTCTTCTGAGGGCCAGTTGCACCAGGTGGACATTCACCTGGCTGTAAGACCAGTCTGTCTCAACTTGCATCCAAGGGGAAAATAAAAACACTGATAAAATGGCATGTCTAATATACTGGAAAGAGTATTAAGAGAGTGCACCATATATATATGGAGACCAAGAACTTATTAAAAGATATAGTGTCCAACCTTTGGAAATGACTCTCTTCCAATCAAGTCCTAAACCCCACTTCATATTTCCATGTAGGAACACAGAATATTTGCTCCCCAATGCTAGATCGAGTCGGTTTTTTTTCTAGATCTGCAGCTTGTGTACATGACAGTTGGGTTTGGAGGACTGAACAGCAGTTGATACAGGAAATCAGCAGCCTAATAAAGAGGTACAAAATATTTTATATTTTGAAAATAAAATAAACTTAAATGTATTTAAATACAAATTTCATTCGATTTTTTTTCCCAGAGGTTTTAAAATACAAAATAGTATTTTGTATTTCAAAGATGTATTTTAAATACATGTAGGCTATATGAAATACTGCCCATCCCTGGCAGAAGGCGGCGAAATGAATGGATGCTTGCTCGTTTCATTTTTGTACTATGGATTTTAAATTTTGTTTAGTTTCCAAAGCGCCACCACAGAAATGGCACATGATTCCATTTGTCACAACTAAAAAATTCTCTCTGCTTGCAGCGAGTCAGTCACGTTTATCAAGAAAGCAAGTGAGTAAACACATAAATACACAGTTTGACCAATTCATACATCATTAATAGCGGTTCATATCCGTGATAAAGTACGATTCAAAAGTATAAATCGGAAGCGAACCGTACCGGAGTTTGCATGAACCACACCCCAGACCACCCTTTTTAGGTGGACTCAGGCAGTGTTCGAATTGAGCGGGGGCTGGGTGTCCTGGACCTCCTATAAGCATTAAGGGACCCCCCATAACACCCAAAAAAATGAACTTGGGGGGGGTCCTCTGGTTTTTCAATAAAACTATAATACTTTATACATGAAACTAGTGAAAATGAAAATGAAATTAAAAGTTTTGACTGCTGTATTGAAATTAGACCTGCTCGTGTTACATCATATTTCTTTTTATGCATTTTTACAGCGTTGTGCATTATAACCAATTACACACAATTTTGTAGAGCTTAGGAATGCAGTGGCCATTCAGACGAGTTCAGATTAGTCATCGCTGAAACCTCAAAGTTTTGTTCAGTGTGCACGCTCGCTGACTAAAACTCGCAAATAAAAAAGTGTTTATCTTAGAATTATGCTTTCTCAATGATAATGAGGACAAGACAAAAATATGATTTATTTATTTTTGTGTGTGTGTGGGGGGGGTCCGGTCCCTCCAAGGGGGGGGGGTCCCTCCAAGAGCTTTGACACAATTTGAACACTGGACTCGGGTACGTTTCGTGGGTGCGCACCCGAGTTCAGAAAATGGCGTTCATACAAACCTAATTCTGACGTCAATCGAACCCTGGTGCGCACCAAAAGTGCTATAATGTGAAAGCCCCAGGGAAAACGTTTGTTAACACATTACATTTACTAATTTATGATTACATAATAATTACAAAATAAGTATATGTTCTTTTACTTCATTTATATGTTTTATTAAAATATATGAATATATTTATAACATTTTTTATTTATTTGTGTATTGTACAACAAGACATAGTTTTGCTTTGAAAATGATTATGAAACCATGAAAGCAAAACACTCAAATTAAACACAAAAATGGAAAATAGACAAACTCCAAGTCTCATATGAGCATCTGATTGCATGCTTAATTAGCTACCAAAAGTAACTTAAAGAGGCTAAGCCTGAATTCCTCTCCAAACTCATTAGTGAAAATGTGAACTGACCGAGGATGCTGTTTAAGACAATTGATTTGCTAAATCCCTTACCTGCCCCTTCTCTTGATCCATCTCGGGAAACCTATGAGAACTTTTTTTTAAATTTTGATAATATTGGATATCAAGGCTTCTATTAAGCCATCAACATATGATCCCCCATTGAGCTGTTCACCAACAGATGTGTTAACTCGTTTTCATCCAGTTTCCTTTGTACAGCTAGCTGATATTGTTTTTAAGGCTAAATCCTCCAGCTGTGAGTCCGATGTCGTCTCAGCTCGTCTTTTCAAGGAAGTGTTTGTAACCTTGAGTCCAGCTGTAACAGCCATCATTAATAGTTCTTTAGCAAATGGAGTTGTACCAGCTAGTTTTAAACATGCTGTGGTTCACCCTCTGCTCAAGAAACCTCATCTTGATCCATCTATCCTCAGTAATTTCAGACTTATTTCTAAGTTGCCTTTTATATCAAAACTATTAGAGAGAGTTGTTTATCGTCAGTTGAATTCTATATCAGTATGTCCAATGTTTTAGATATTTTTCTGCACAGCACAGAAAGTGCATTTTTGAAGGTTAGCAATGACCTTTTGCAAGTTCTTGATACTGGCTCATATGCGGTGCTTGTTTTGTTGGATTTAAGCACAGCATTCGATACAATTGATCATAGTATTCCGTTACATCGGTTGGAAAAGGTGGTGGGTATTCAGGGCGTCGCTCTGCAGTGGTTGGCCTCTTACCTCAAAGACAGAACCTTCTCAGTGAGCAATGGGAAGTTTTCTTCTTCGTCAGCTCCCTTGTCATGCAGTGTGCCCCAAGGGTCCACTTTAGGCCCTCTTCTCTTTTCACTTTACATGCTTCACTTGGGTGCCATTTTTAAGAAATATAAGATCTACCACTGCTATGCTGACGATACACAGTTCTATCTTCCAGCAAAAACTGACAGTAGTGATTCTTTGGATGTGCTCTATGACTGTTTAGATAAGAGATAAAATGTTGGATGGCTAAAAAATTTTTGCAATTAAATGAAAGCAAAAGTGAAATTCTGATTTTAGGCCACTCAAGGTCTTTATCTGTTTTTCATTTAGGGTCTCTCTCTGCCAGTGTTCAACCTTATGTTAAGAAATATAAGAAATCTTGAGATTACAAATTAGCACAGTGGTAAAGGGCAGTTTCTTCCATCTGAGATCAATTGCTAAACTGAAACAGTTTCTGCTCCATAAAGATTTGGAGACTGTAATCCATGCTTTCATAACATCATGCCTGGACTACTGTAATTCCCTTTAATGTGGCCTGCCTCAGATAGCTGTTTTTGTGTGCAAGGCTTTATCTGGTCTTGCACCAAAATACATTAGTGACCTTCTGATTCCTTACTCTCCTCAAAGTGCATTATGTCTAGTAATCAGCTTCTCTTAACTGTCCCACGTTGTTGCTGTAAAACCAAGGGTGGTCGGGCTTTTTCAGCTGCAGCTCTTAAACTTTGGAATAGTTTGCCTGTAAATGTGAGATTTGCTCCTTCACTAGCCAGTTTTAAATCTGTTCTCAAATCTTATTTGTTTTCTCCGGCTTTTGATTAATGTCAGTTTAAGGGTTTGATGTCAAATTGCTCTGATTCTATTTTTTAATGTGTTTATTTTTTATATGATGCATGTTTCCTTTTAATGCTTTTTATATACTGTGTTTTGTTGTACAGCACTTTGGCGCAACTGTTGCTTTTAAATGTGCTATAGAAATACATTTTTACTTGACATGACAAAATAAATATAAATGTTTTACTTCACTTATACGATTTATTAAAATATATAATTTGTTAAAATTTATTTTTTATTTACTTGTGCATTGTACAACAATACACAGTTTGCTTTGAAAATAATTATGAAAACATGAAAGCAAAAAAAAAACAAAAAACAATGCAAAATAAAATAAATTTTTTCCTTCACTTACGTTTTACTAAAATGTATTGATATATTAATTAAAAATATTTTTTTTTACATTTATTTGTGTATTGTACAACAATACATCATCTTGCTTTGAAAATAATTATGAAAACATAAAAGCAGAAACACAAAACTACAAAATAAATTTTTTATCTCACTTATGTTATATTAACATATATATTTATTAAAATCTATTTTAAGTTATTTGTTTATTGTGCAACAATACATAGTTTTGCTTTGAAAATAATTTATGAAAACATGAAAGTAAAAACACAAAAATTACAAAATGAGAAACAGATCTCAATCTGAACTCAAACGTTTCTCATCACATTCACATTCATTTTACAGCTCTATACTCTTACTGCTTGACAACTGTTGACTCATTTGTGTCTAAATGAAAATTACACATAACTGAGAATGCCATTAATCTGAGAACTTCTGAATGATCATGATTTAAGCAAGATTTGTTCCTAAAAATAAAAAAACCTCTCAAAATATTCCTGCTGCTTTTTAACACACAATCAAATGCTCATGATCACACAAAAGATTAAATGTTATGTATATTTGAAGAGCTCAGATGCAAAAGCCTCTAAGTGCCATCTGAAATTTTCTTCTAAATTTAAAATTTTTATCAGGCTCCTATATTTATGGTATAAAAGGACCTATACATTGCCATTATAGTAAAATTACCAAACTTAAACATAAGAGCCTGATAAAAATGCTTATTTTAGATGTAAATTTCAGATGGCACTTAGAGGAAATTTCAGTGATTTTAATTCATGTAATTTTTGATAAATTCAGCTAATTTCAGGAAATTTGGATTAAATTAAATTAAATTAAAAAATAATAGACAACAGGACTGTCTTAACAACAGAAAGATTGCAAGATTGTAAAATATCTTAGTCAATTTATGATCCATGAATTATTTTTTAGTCATTTTATTTGATATACTGGATGGTCACACCACTTTTTCTACTTTTTAATTTAGCTGACAGGTACAGTACAACTATCCTTTTCAAATGGATTTTATACAATTTTACTGTATAAACACTCTCTTAGACCTAAAACATAAGCTTATACACACATAGGTATGTGAACACAAATAGCTACACAAGCTTAAATGTACATGTTGTAAAATGTGTCTAAATTCACATTGTTTTCAAGAGGGCTAGCTGTTAGTATAGTCAGTTTTCTACTTGGAAAATTGCATATTGTCAAAGTACTACAACAATGTAACTTGTGTTGCTTCCGTGTCATTTATGAATCCTCTCCCAAGGCCTCATAGTAAATTGTCATTTGTATGCATACTTCACAATATTGCAGATAGTAGTATGTCATCCAGGTACTTTCAACTACTGATATCTGATTTTCATTACCCAATCAGTTCCTTTCCACTACAATAAGAAAATTCAAAAACACAGCATGAATGTATGTGTGAGTAACATTTTTGTAATTGTATTTTAAATCCCATTTATTAAAATCAGTACAGCTGTAGAAGTTTTTAGACACATCTCCTTCATTTGACAGATTTTTTCACTCAAAATAAGGTCTACCGTTCAGTTGAGAAATCAGTTCAATAATAGATGAAACATGCATGACAGATTTACACTGTATGTACACTTGATGTACAATGATGCACACTAGATGTACACTGATTTGCAAGGTATTGAATGTGTACTATATATCTCACAAAAGTGTTATTAATTAATAGTTAAAAAAAAAATTGAAGGCTGTTCAATAGAACATTCATTCACGTACATTAAAAAAAACCTAATTCATGTCATTTTTACTTTTCATTAATTGTTGCATATCTCTGTTGGAACAAACACTAAAGGCATCTTTACACAGCTAAGTTAAGGCTGCTCTGTGCCTGCTCTAAATTCAGTGTAAAGACACAATGCTGCATAAAAGCTTATGCCTGCTCTGAACCACCACAGCCCCTGGTATCAAAGCATACAGTTATACTTAATGCACGCATAATTGCTGTATAAATGGCTTTATGCCATCTCTGAGCAGCATTAAACAGACTGTGTAAAGACAAGTGCTTCTGTGCCACCTTTGCAGTGTAAATTTGGCATAAAATAACTTAACTATAGGTGTTATTAAGTGACAGTTTAAATTCTTAGGTAAAATAATAATCACAAAATCAAAATATTGAATAATGTTAATTCATGTGAAGTCATGACCCTGTGTTGAGGTTGTGACAGTGTTAAAAGACAATAACCTATAGACATTTATGACAATGGGAAAAAAACTGTTAAAAAAAAGATTAGTATTGTAAAAATGTTTATTGTAAAATCAGTAGCTGTATTTAAAACCATAGTAAAATTACCACAGTCATTTAGCAAACCGTAGTCCTACTACTAGTGTGTCTTTACACTGTAATTAACGCTCCCTCATTTCCTTGCTTTTTTGTTCATTAGTTCGTGACCCGCAAATCGATCAACTATACATACTATACATTTCACGTATTTCAACAAGGCATCTTAATATTTATTTGGAATTTTTTAAAGGGGTCATATGATGCGATTAAAATTGTTCCTTTCTCTTTGGAGTGTTACAAGCTCTTGGTGCATAAAGAAGATCTGTAAAGTTACAAAGACTAAAGTCTCAAATCCAAAGAGATATTCTTTGTAAAAGTTAAGAGTCAGCCACACCTACCTAAAACGGCTCGTTCTAACACGCCCCCAACATGTCTACCTCACTATGTGGGAAGATTTGCATAACGCTGCCCAAATGTTCACGCAAAGAAAGAAGGCGTAACTTTTATTCTCGCTGTAGTATTGTTGCCGCCACGGCCATGTCGTGGAGACGCTGTGTGTTTTGTTGTGAAAGCGAAACTACTTTGTTTGGCCTTCCAAAAGAGGATGATATCCGCTTCGTCATGCCTAGAGCTGATCTGTGCTGGTCACTGAAGAAATACATCAGCAGGAGTCCAGCCCGGGGTCGTCACGTGGTTGCCGCAAGCCCGCTGGACGCTCCTTCGCCGAATCCGCCGGCTGCGCCGTTCTCAAGCCCGCCACCGCTCACTCTAGCCTCCGGCCTCCGCTCACTTTAGCCCGCCGTGTGTGACGCTGTGTGTTTCGTTGTGAAAGCAAAACTACTTTGTTTGGTCTTCCAAAAGAGGACACGACTAGAAATCAGTGGTTAAGTTGTATTTACAACACTGTTCCAGAACAGTTTAACCAAATATCCAGATGTGTGCAGCACATTTTATGGAGGACTGTTTCCTGACCTGTTCTGAATCACAGACTGTAAGTACGTGTTTTATATTTAAAGGATTTGCCACTGACGATTTAAATGCGAGTTTTGAGCAGTGTAGAGTAGCGCTTGTTGTTTGTCATTTCTCCAATCACAAATGCAGACATGGTTTTATGTTTACGCAGGTCGATGCAACGCGTAAAAAGATAGTCTCGTCACTCCGGCCGGACAGGGCATCACAATATGGTAAGGGGCATAACATTTCCGTCACACGCTTGAGGTATTCGGCCAATCACAACGCACTGGATAGCTGGCCAATCAGAGCACACCTCGCTTTTCAGACCGATGAGCTTTGTAAAAATCAACGCGTTTCAGAAAGGCGGGGCATAGAGGAGAAACAATAATGTACAGTATGTGGAAAATAATGTGTTTTTTGAACCTTAAACCGCATAAACATTTCATTACACCAAATACACAAAATAATGTTATTTTTTAGCAACGTCATATGACCCCTTTAAATAACCAAACTTCAACAACATAAGGGCAGATCCCTTAAGTGCAGCTTAGAAGAATATTCCAAAATACAAATAATTTTCCTTCAATTCCTCCAATCTCAATCTCTTTCTTTCTTTCTTTTTTTTTTGCATCCTAAATGGGTGAAACTAGACAGGACAATTTAGCTCACTTGATCTAACTTTCCAGAAAAAAAAATATTTACAACATGTTGAGTGTTAAGAACCATTAAATAGTCTAAGGAAACTTTCTGTGCTACAAAGAACCTTTTGTGCAATGGAAAGGTTCTTTGGATAGTAAATGTTTTTTATGAAACCATACACCCTGCCAAAGAACCATTTAAGAACCTTTTTTTAAGAGTGTAAGACATGAGGAAAGGAAACAAGGATGATCAGAAATGAGAAGCATCCATTATTGTCCAAATCAAAGCAAAGCGGGAACCGTTTAGGTTTGTGAGATTTACGGCAGTCTATTTGCTGTCTTATCGTTCATACCACACTGTGTCATTAAAGGCATATTATCACAACAGTGATTTTTTAATTTTAATCAATTAATAATATTAATATTCTAAAAACAAAAAATAGTTATTGTTTAGCATATGAGACCCAATTGTAAAGTTAATCAACTGTAGGGAGTGACATGTTGGAACCATAATCAATTTAACATTTTATTTATTTACTTTCAAACAGGCATAAATGTTATTAAAAAAAACAGAAATATTTGGTCACACTTTATTTTAAGGTCCAGTTCTCGCTAATAACAAACCATTAACTATGATTTTTGCCTCAATAAACTCTTAATTTGCTGCTTATTAATAGTTAGTAAGGTAGTTGTTTAGTTTAGGATTAGGGATGTAGAATATGGTCATGCAGAATATGTGCTTTATAAGTACTAATAAACTGCCAATATATTAATAATAGGCATGCTAATAAGCAACTAGTTAATAGTGAGACTTGGTCCTTATACTAAAGTGTTACAAAATACTTACAATTGCACAGAATCATAAATCACCAGTATGAAAGCATCAAATTGCAACTATAACTGGAAAAACATAACTTAGATAACTTAAATCACCATATTCTTTGAATTAAAATGTTCCATCAAGTAATTTTGTCAATTTGGCAACTCAAAAAGTCATTTGGTCCCTAAATGCTTAATTTTTTAGAAATTTTATCACTTGTTTGTAGTACAATTGCAGATGTTTTTCATAAAAAAGAAAAGTCTGACTGACTGACCTAGAGAGCTAGATTCATCCAAACTAATACAAATGAATTTAGGATATTTTGTAACTATTTTTACAAAATCTTATAATGTTTATAACCATCTTAACACTTTCTGTAATATCATAAATCACCTATAGAGACTTAAAATGTTCAGATGTGTTATGTGAGGGGTAAGTCAAGTCTGTTTTCAGGTAATTATGTTAGTATTATAGGTCATACGCTTATTGCTTGAGAGTCTGTTCATCACGTGAACCATATTGTTGCATTTTCTGTTCTATACATGGGCCTTTTTCTATACATTAGCATGAAGCTCGCTGTGCGCCGAGAGTTGCATTTGAGAGTAGGTTGAGAGTTGACTGTAATTTTTCTCTTTTTCACTTTCTCTCTCTGTAGAGCATCAGACACAACAACCTCTGGTGCCACTGTGCATCCAGACCGAAGCCAGCTGAAGGCAGCAGCGGACTGAAGAGGCTGATATTGGGGGCATGTGTGAGGACACAGGTGAATCAGTTTTCCGGCTTATTCAGACTGAGAACGAGAGATGTCGATTTTGCGGATATTACGGTAAGCGCACAGGAAGACAGGGCGATGTGGGCGGGGGACGGCCAACCTGGCTGTGTGTGCGCTGGGAATAGAGGCACTGTATGTTTATGCTTTGCTATGGAGTGTGAGGCTCGTGTCCTACTTCTCTTTTTGGCCATTTTTGTGCCATGATGTTGAAGTTGCAAATATGTTGTCATGATATTTAAAGCAGTATTTGACTTTTTGAAGAAAGAGAAAGAATACTGAAAAGGGCATCCCAGTGCACCTTACATAATTTGCTAGAATAATTACTTTAAAAATTCACTATTTATATTAAAATAAATATATATTTTTTGTTTACTTACTGAAATATCACATGCACAAATGGCATCCCAGTGCACCTTACATAATTTACTAGAATTATTATCTAAAAAATTCACTATTTATATTAAAAATAAATATATATTATTTATTTATTTATTTACTTACAGAAATATCATACGCACAAAAGGGCATCCCAGTGTACCTGAGTGCAGTGTACCTAAAAAACACTAATTCACTCTTTATATTTAAATAAAT
>NW_015665397.1:318659-325976 GCF_001515625.1 Sinocyclocheilus rhinocerous
CGCAACGCGTAAAATGACAGTATAAGTCATTATCATCAGTAATTATGTCCCCACTGGATGCTACAAATGCCTCGTTTGTAATGGGTTTTCATGTTTTTGAATCATCGCTCCGGCCTGACAGGGCATCATAACAGTATGGTAGGGGTGTAAGATTTCCGTCACACGCTTGAGGTATTCGGCCAATTACAACGCACTGGATAGCTGGCCAATCAGAGCACACCTCGCTTTTCAGACCGATGAGCTTTGTAAAAATCAACGCGTTTCAGAAAGGCGGGGCATAGAGGAGAAACAATAATGTACAGTATGTGGAAAATAATGTGTTTTTTGAACCTTAAACCGCATAAACATTTCATTACACCAAATACACAAAATAATGTTATTTTTTAGCAACGTCATATGACCCCTTTAAATAACCAAACTTCAACAACATAAGGGCAGATCCCTTAAGTGCAGCTTAGAAGAATATTCCAAAATACAAATAATTTTCCTTCAATTCCTCCAATCTCAATCTCTTTCTTTCTTTCTTTTTTTTTTGCATCCTAAATGGGTGAAACTAGACAGGACAATTTAGCTCACTTGATCTAACTTTCCAGAAAAAAAAATATTTACAACATGTTGAGTGTTAAGAACCATTAAATAGTCTAAGGAAACTTTCTGTGCTACAAAGAACCTTTTGTGCAATGGAAAGGTTCTTTGGATAGTAAATGTTTTTTATGAAACCATACACCCTGCCAAAGAACCATTTAAGAACCTTTTTTTAAGAGTGTAAGACATGAGGAAAGGAAACAAGGATGATCAGAAATGAGAAGCATCCATTATTGTCCAAATCAAAGCAAAGCGGGAACCGTTTAGGTTTGTGAGATTTACGGCAGTCTATTTGCTGTCTTATCGTTCATACCACACTGTGTCATTAAAGGCATATTATCACAACAGTGATTTTTTAATTTTAATCAATTAATAATATTAATATTCTAAAAACAAAAAATAGTTATTGTTTAGCATATGAGACCCAATTGTAAAGTTAATCAACTGTAGGGAGTGACATGTTGGAACCATAATCAATTTAACATTTTATTTATTTACTTTCAAACAGGCATAAATGTTATTAAAAAAAACAGAAATATTTGGTCACACTTTATTTTAAGGTCCAGTTCTCGCTAATAACAAACCATTAACTATGATTTTTGCCTCAATAAACTCTTAATTTGCTGCTTATTAATAGTTAGTAAGGTAGTTGTTTAGTTTAGGATTAGGGATGTAGAATATGGTCATGCAGAATATGTGCTTTATAAGTACTAATAAACTGCCAATATATTAATAATAGGCATGCTAATAAGCAACTAGTTAATAGTGAGACTTGGTCCTTATACTAAAGTGTTACAAAATACTTACAATTGCACAGAATCATAAATCACCAGTATGAAAGCATCAAATTGCAACTATAACTGGAAAAACATAACTTAGATAACTTAAATCACCATATTCTTTGAATTAAAATGTTCCATCAAGTAATTTTGTCAATTTGGCAACTCAAAAAGTCATTTGGTCCCTAAATGCTTAATTTTTTAGAAATTTTATCACTTGTTTGTAGTACAATTGCAGATGTTTTTCATAAAAAAGAAAAGTCTGACTGACTGACCTAGAGAGCTAGATTCATCCAAACTAATACAAATGAATTTAGGATATTTTGTAACTATTTTTACAAAATCTTATAATGTTTATAACCATCTTAACACTTTCTGTAATATCATAAATCACCTATAGAGACTTAAAATGTTCAGATGTGTTATGTGAGGGGTAAGTCAAGTCTGTTTTCAGGTAATTATGTTAGTATTATAGGTCATACGCTTATTGCTTGAGAGTCTGTTCATCACGTGAACCATATTGTTGCATTTTCTGTTCTATACATGGGCCTTTTTCTATACATTAGCATGAAGCTCGCTGTGCGCCGAGAGTTGCATTTGAGAGTAGGTTGAGAGTTGACTGTAATTTTTCTCTTTTTCACTTTCTCTCTCTGTAGAGCATCAGACACAACAACCTCTGGTGCCACTGTGCATCCAGACCGAAGCCAGCTGAAGGCAGCAGCGGACTGAAGAGGCTGATATTGGGGGCATGTGTGAGGACACAGGTGAATCAGTTTTCCGGCTTATTCAGACTGAGAACGAGAGATGTCGATTTTGCGGATATTACGGTAAGCGCACAGGAAGACAGGGCGATGTGGGCGGGGGACGGCCAACCTGGCTGTGTGTGCGCTGGGAATAGAGGCACTGTATGTTTATGCTTTGCTATGGAGTGTGAGGCTCGTGTCCTACTTCTCTTTTTGGCCATTTTTGTGCCATGATGTTGAAGTTGCAAATATGTTGTCATGATATTTAAAGCAGTATTTGACTTTTTGAAGAAAGAGAAAGAATACTGAAAAGGGCATCCCAGTGCACCTTACATAATTTGCTAGAATAATTACTTTAAAAATTCACTATTTATATTAAAATAAATATATATTTTTTGTTTACTTACTGAAATATCACATGCACAAATGGCATCCCAGTGCACCTTACATAATTTACTAGAATTATTATCTAAAAAATTCACTATTTATATTAAAAATAAATATATATTATTTATTTATTTATTTACTTACAGAAATATCATACGCACAAAAGGGCATCCCAGTGTACCTGAGTGCAGTGTACCTAAAAAACACTAATTCACTCTTTATATTTAAATAAATATAAATACATTTTATTTATTTGTTTGTTTGTTTGCTTACTGAAATATCACATATATAAAATAAATATATATTATATTATTTATTTATTTACTTACTGAAATATCACACGCACAAAAGGGCATCCCAGTGTACCTGAGTGCAGTGTACCTAAAAAACACTAATTCACTCTTTATATTTAAATAAATGTAAATATATTTTATTTATTTATTTGCTTGCTTACTGTAATATCACATACACAAAAGAGCATCACAGTGTGCATCTTACATAACTCAGTAGAATTATTATTACCTAAAAAAAAATCACTTACTATATATATATAAATATATATATATTAAATAAATTAAATATATTAAATGAATATATGAAAATGAACTTTCCTAAATTACAGTAAAAGGGCTTGGATGTGAACTATGATATGAATATAAACATTTAAATTCAATTAATTATTTAATTTAAATAAATAAATGATGATTTGAACAAGCAATAATTTCTGTTACAATAATGAGAATATTTAATCTATATGAAGATTTACATCTTAAATCATAAACACAGATACTCTCCAGAAATCACAAAGTTTGTTGGCTTGATATCATTCAAATTAAAAGAAATATGTTGTTTTCATAAGCAATAAACTTGCAACAATGATGCGATAATGTAGCTGGCCGACCAGCTAAGCTGCTTTTTTTCTGTTGATTTAAAAGCGTTTGATGTCTACAGGTGACGTAGATGTTCCTTCTCTCAGGTATAGCCTACTTTCAGAGTCTCAAATGCTTAAGTGACTAAGTCACGCCCTTGCTGTGCACCACAGGTACATCAGTGCATCAGTATTCAGAATACACTACAGTTAACATTTTAAGGAAGAAAACTGCACAGTAAACAGTTTAAGGAAGTCAAAATATAAATGCACACGCACATACTGTATATAAAGTACATATATTACATGGCACTGAATAAACTGCCTTTAAGGTTAGTTATAACTTAAGCAGATCAGATCAAACATCAATTTCAGTGACTGACTCATCCTTTTACAGTCAATCTGTGCTTTTTCTACACAACAACATGCCAAAACAAACAGCAGAAAGCAACAAAATAGTCATGTTTACATACCAGTTGATGCCGTGAGCCTGAGCTCTTTACAGTGTGATCAGTTTGCTGTCTGACTGAAAACTAAAGGGGTCTCGCACTCAATTAACACTATATTTATCATATCTGAAACGGTGACATTTCCTTGGCATTTAGGGGTTAACAGATCGCCGCTTCTGAAAACAACGTTGTTATGGAAACGCAGTGATTTAGAGGAAACAAGACACAATTTTCTGTCCAGAGGCCCGTATGTGGGAGTATTATTTGTGAGTTCAAAGCTAATTTTCCTATAAGAGCGGGGCATAAGATCATGCAGGGTACGCTTGCACTGTGCTGGGAGATTTCCGAGAAGAGTTGGCCTTGTGTTTTTAAAGGTTATTCGGTAGTTAAACAGTTAATTTGGGGGGAAAATGGGGTCAGTGCACTTATAAACAAAGTACTGTGGCCGTACCATGGAATTGAATGATTACAACAACAAAAAAACACAATGGTGATAGCGTGTTATTTGGACATATGTACCATATAAATACAATTGTTTATGAAATCAAGTATTCATTTAGTGACACTATGGTATAATCATTTGATACCGTCATTTTACCATGGTACCCCTATATTATTTATATTTATATGGTACTGCAATAAAAATAGCACTTTTATGAGGGTATCATGTTGAAATACCATTATTTTTATACAATGAAATTTATTTATCGACTGTTGCAAGTAAAACTTATGAAAAAATTGGTGGTAATTGTAAAGTGCAAAACGTGATTTTTGTCTTGGTCATGTAAAATAAATAGGAACAAGTGTTCAGTTTCAGTAGTACTCCATTAAAGTACAAATTCCCCAAATTAAATACTTTAAATAATCAATAATTAATTCTTAAAGTGGCATATATTCTACTTTATTCAAACAAGGTACATCAAAAATCGTATTCAAAAAAGCCATGTGTCAGTCTCTTAAACGTTTGGTACTTTTTTTAAAAATGTACAGAGTATGAATATATTTCTAGGTTTTGTTTGAAAGTTGTGATGATTCATACAAATGATTCGTCTCAAGCAGACAATAACAAACGCTGTGTTTCACAATTTTGAGAAGAAATTCATTTGAGACACCGTTATAGTTCTAGTTTCAGTAAAAGTACATCAGTCTGGTGCCGTTTTCTCGTTTGTGATTCATATACTTTGAAGAGAAAACGTTTAATCCGTCAATAAGCAGTTCAAGTGGGTTATTTGGAACTTAAAACATCCGTAGCACTAAAAAAGGTTACAGATGGACACATTCTGGCCTGTTATCAAACGCCCATCACTCGCGCAATCCGACCTTCAGATACGGAGGCAGCGATGATATTTTGACACCTTGACGCAAATCGCTTTACCATTTCCTACTTTCCATTTAGAATTTTTAGTGTCTGAAACTTGTAAACAAACTTTCACCTTGATGCAAGCAGATCCGCCAACGTCTTTGAGGGCCTGGAAAATATCTGTGACTGAAATCCTGTTTATGTACTTTTAATTATTTTTGGCTTCTGGAAAATCTCACTTTAGTTGGTCACTGTGAAGATTTGTCGGCCGAATTAGGGGTCGCATGGTGCAGTGTGTCTTTGCGGCTTCACTTTTAGACATTAAGAGCAAAATCACTTTTACTGATGCCTTAGTCATTAGGGTTTGCGTTCAGTCATTTCATTAATGTGTCATTCCTTTCTATCACAGCGGTTGAGTCATACTGGTGGTATGATGGTCTCGAATGTTTCTGCTCTCACAGGCCTATAGACATTAACCGTCTAAACAGACACCATAGTCATCTGTTGTTGCTAAATAAAGTTAATTTTTATATATTATAACACTGCATATAAAACTACAAAATGGAGTGGGCAATATGCCAAAATATAATCAATATTTGTTTCAGGAAGGATCATGTTCCACAATTCTTTTTCATGCTGGTTTTTAATTTTGCAAGTTACTGAGCAGTAAAATTAGTACACTGTAAAAAATGACCGTGAATTTAATGGTAAAAGACTGTAAAAATGCTACAGTAAAAACCTGTTAAATGGTTAACGGTAAATTCACCTACTATATACGGTGAAAAACGGTATTGGATATTACATGTATTGGACATTAATTTTACGGTAGTATACCGTTTTTGGAAGTGGAAAATATTGCATTATTTCAGTTTCATGTGTGTTACCATGATGGTGTTTGGTGTTTGTGTGAATGACACTGTGCACCTTCTATATATGCTATTATTTAAAAGCTGCTTGTGATGGGCTTTGGTTCATCATGTGACTTTCTCATCACCACCTGCTTTTGGTGGTTATTAGTGTATTACAAAGGTACTAAACAGATTTCAGTACTTCAATAGGTTGGTATATTAACATTTTATCAGTTAATGAAATTATGGTATTTAACTGTAAATTTAAGTTAAAACCGTAAAACTTAAAACGTTGCTACCATACTTTTTACGGTAAAATTCCGGCAACCACAGCTGCCGTTTTTTTACCGTAAATTTTACGGATTTTTTTTTTTACAGTGTAGGTAACTAATATAAGTAAAAACAAAGTAAGTAAACAGTGAATTTTTTTTTAAAGTATGTCTTTCTAACAGTATTCAGGTAAGAAATACTACAGAAATCAAATCAAATGTAAAATACAACACTGTATGAATTAAATATTCATTGATTTTATTAAAGATACAAAATTATTCTGTTGAGAGCTGATTTTCTCTTAGTCTTTTGTTGTTTAATATTTATGACACGCACAACAGCAGGTTTATTAGGCTGCTGTCACTTTAAGACCAACGGATACTGACACACATCCTATTGTCTCAACTTGTTTCCTTCACCTGAGACATAACTGACTGTATTTACGTGAATACTCACCAAGGCAGCATTTTGCCATATGTTTGTGTGTATTTGACCGTTTAGGCGCGCATCCGAACCCAAAATATACTTTGCGTGCGCGCGTCTCGGAGCGCATGCACAGGAAGTTGTCAGTCGTTACAGATTTGGTTCTCTTTCGCGTTTTTTAACAACTTCTTTTAATATCAGCCATGTCGCACTCTTTGCTTTCTCATTCATCCGGGTTTCTTGATCACTCTAATATAGGGGCGGGCAAGTAAATTTATTTCACGATAACAATATATATAACACGATATAGTTATTTTTTGCTTTTAATAAGGTTTTTATGATATCAAAATTTTTGACACCATAGAAATTTCATAATTCTTGACACCAGCGTCAATATCACAGAATAATTCATATAAGCCCAAAAAGCCATGTCGCTCACCGCTCAAACCATGCTCAGAAAGCGTGCACATATAGCGCTGTTGTTTCTATTTCAACGGCTTAAAATCACTTGTTTTTAAACCGCAATGCTTAAAAATGCGTTCAAAAGATTTTCGTGACCACAGCACACAGCAACCTGACATGAATGCATAAGCGCAATAAAGGCGATAGTCCAAAATCTTTACTGATTGACACATTTCTACCGTTATATTGCCCCCCCCCCCACT